>NC_080786.1:129352142-129957142 GCF_028018385.1 Neofelis nebulosa
TTTTTTTGTATCTTAAGTCTTTAAAACCTTCCTATGTTTTACATGAGCAGCATAGCTCAATCGGGACACGTGGGGAGTAGCCACTATACTGAACACAAAGCCTTGGAGGACTGATTAGCGATCCTCATAAACCCGACCTTTTACAAGAAATCTACACTTAAGGAAAGTGAGGTGAAAAGGCATAGGAGATATTAAAAAGTAGAAAGTATCACAGTATAATAAATTTAATATCCACCCCCCCCCCCTTGAATGTGAAAACATACCAGTAGAATTTTCCACAGAAGTGTAGTCAAGGGCAAGAAAGTAGGTCTGGCAGAACAGCTGAAGGAAGTATCCGAGCACGCTTCTTTTATCAATGCCTCGTATCCAACACCGATTGTCGCTATTAACTTGTAAGACAAAATCACCTCAGTTGGAGGTACTGAGCTGTATGTCTCTGACTCATGTAGCTTCTATTTTTATTTTCTTTGGTTTACACTTATGGCTTTTTAAATGCATATATATTTTAGAAGGGTGACTTTTAAATATGTAGTTTTAAAGTTAACCTGTCCTCTCTCTTCCTTGTATTCTTTGTTCCTCTGTAGCCTTTGCAACATGTGCCTGCTAAATAAATAAATAAATACATGTATGTTGGGTGTAAGGGTGCATATTTATGAGAAAGAGGCATGTGGGAAGTCAAACTGTGAAGAGAGCTTTGCTCACCGAGCCCCCTGACCCTTTGAAATACCCTCAGCTGTTCGTAAAACCACAGGAAACCTATTTGTTTATGGAAGTGTGCCAGGTGTTTCTTTTTCATAATTTTGTAATTGATTAATCATCATCATCTAGGAAAAAAGGGCAACACCATGATGAAAGACTGTATTTCCATCCGTACATTAAATAAATAGAGTATTTTGAATGAGCAATGATGAAAAGATAAGGAGGGGAAAGAGGGAGAAGAAAAATAGGAGCACAAAGTTAGAACCGTGGCTTTATAATTTAACCATAATTTATAATCCTAAAGCCATTCAAATGTTACACCTTCTTAGTCAAACCCTGCAAATTTAAACCCTGTGAAATTTTTAGAGTTATGCCTAACTTAGTTATTTTTTCAGAACAATTTACTCAAAAATTACAAAATAAAGTGTCGTATGATCGTCATTTAAAAATCTGCTATATTTGTTTAATATCAGATAATGTTTTATTAAAATTAGTTGTGAATAAAAGAGAATGCTGACACTAAGTGAAAAATATATATTTGCAAATGACAATATTCTTTGGAAGCTTCCAAAATTTATTAAAAAATGGAAAATGGTCATTTAAGAGATAAAATAGGAGTGGAGAGAAAAATGATCAGTGCTAGGACACTAAACTAAACCATAGAAGAGATGAACAAACATAGTAAGTTATAAAGAAGATCTTTTCTAAAGCCAGATGACTTGAAATAAAGAACATGTGCCTGCAGTGGACAGTAGGAGAGATTAATTTACTGACCTGGCTGTACACTGAAACATCAAGGATGAATTTTAGCAGGATCTGGGCTCTATGGCAAGAGGCAACAAAGGAATTACAGATGGAGAGCTCATTGGAAAGATCACATTTTGAAAATACAAAGTAAATATTAAAAGTAGATTTAACTTAACTGTAAAGGATTGCTAGCTAACAAGGAATGACTACTGTCTTTTTGTCTTACACTCTAGTTTTATTTTGGCCTTTGTTATGATTATGATTTACAGATAAACAATCTGTATCATACTTATAGAACAGGTCAGGGTAGATCATCAATCAATGTAGATCATAGATAGAGCCCTAAGTTGTACAACTGACCAATGATAAACCAAAATGCTGGTGTGTTGGTAGTGCTCAAATTGTGATCCATGTAGTATCATCACCAACACCATCATCCTCATCATCATCACCATCATCATCATCACCACCTGAGAATTAGTTAAAATGTGTACTCACAGATCCCACTCTAGACCCACTGAATCATGATCTGAATTTCAATAAGATTTCCAAATTATTTGAAAGTGCATTAAATGCTAAGAAGTGCTGTTCTACAGTCGTACGCTCCTCTATCTTGTCATTACATGGTAGAGTTTCTCAAAGCTCAGTTAAAAAGCCCTGTTTTTGATCCCACAGGCTGGGAAGATAACAGAGTAAGAGGACCCTAAGCTCACCTTGTCTTAGGAATATGATTAGATAAAACTCACTTTATTGTATATAACCCAGAAAACAACCTGAAGACTGGCAGAACAAACTCCACAACTAACGGTTGAGAAGAGGCCACATCAAAGAGGGTAGGAGGGGTGAAGATGCATTGGGTATTGAAAATGGACCACGGCCTTCTGTAGAGGGAGTGGAGGCAGGGAGCCACAGGCAAAGAAAAGGGGACAAAAACAGACTTTCACACCGGGGAGCCTGCATGGGGAAGACAGTTCCCCTTAGCATTTGGCTTTGAAGGGGAGAGGGCACTAATTTTGTTGAATTCTTACTACCAAAGAGACTTAAATCCTGGAATTTTAAAAATCAACAGGCTGTGTTCTGGGAGGGCCCAGAGGGCAATAGGAAGCTGAGTCACCATCCTTAAAAAAAGAACTCTACACTATGCCCACGGAGATACAGCATAGAAGTAGCAGTTTGGAAAACAAAAAAAACAAACAAAAACCAAAACAAAACAAAAAAACAAAACATCTGGAGCATATTGAAAAAAAACCTATTTACTCATCTCAAAGCATATCCCAGAGGGAGACTCCTTCAGGAACAAAGTAGCTGGGAGGCAACATTTCCCTGCCTTGCCCCCTTGCCCCAACATAAACACACAACCACATGCAGGAACCAGCACAATGTCAACACTACCTAATTCGCTTACACCAAGACCCCCCTCCCCACTACATTTTGGCAGATCCACTCTTTTCAGTCACATTTACCTCAGTCTAGGCTCTGTGCATACCCTCCCCCGGAAGACCAGCAAAACCTTGCCAACATCTCATATCCTGACCAGTGTGTTTTGCAGGGCCTTGGTCTCAGTGGCAGCAGCAGTGGGGGGGCCCTGTGGAGCCTGAGGTGTACCTTGTTAAAATTGTGCACCCCACCCATGCAGTCCCAGTCTCTGCAGCAGCAACTACAGGTCTCATTTTGCAAGCAGACTTGCCCACATCTTGTTAAAACTGTGTGTCCCATCTCAGCCAGGGACCAAACACTGCCCATAACAGGCAAAGAGAGCCTCTGTAGACAACTGGACTGAAAGAAAAAGTTTCCAGGATGCAACAGCAGGGCACATACAACACACATAGGAGAAAACCTCTGAAATGCCAGTTTCAGGGGAACAAGGGACACTGCATGGCAGGATACTACAGGACCTCTTCTTCATAAGACCATTATTTACAAGAGCAGGAGAGGTAACTGACTATCCTAATACACAGAAACAGACCTAGAGAATTAGATGCAATGAGGAGACAGAGGAATAAGTTCCAAGTCAAAGAACAAGAGTAACCATAGCAACAGCCTAAGTAAAACAGATATAAGTAATATGCCTGATTGAGAATTTGAAGTAATGATCATAAAGATATTCTCTGAACTTGAGAAAATAGTGTAGGACATCAGTGAGACTATTAACAAAGAGATAAAAAGAACCAATCAAAAGTGAAGAACACAATAAATTAAATGAAAAATACACTAGATGGAATAAATAACAGGCTAGAGGAGGTAGAGGAATGGGTTAGTAACCTGGAAGACAGTAGTGGAAATTAATCAAGCTGAGCAAGTGAGAGAAAAAAAAAATGAAAATGACTTAGGGGAACTCAGTGACTCCATCAAGTGTAATAAGATTCACATTATAGGGATCCCAGAAGAAAAAAAAAGAGAAAAAATGGCAGAAAAATTATTAGAAAAAATAATAGCTGAAAACTTACCTAATCTGGGAAGGAAACAGAAATCAAGATCCAGGAGGCACAGAAATCCCCCAACAAAATCAACCCAAGGAAGTTCACGCTAAGACACATAGTAATTAAAATGACAGAAAGTATTGATGTAGAAAGAATTTTAAAAGCAACAGGAGAAAAGAAGAGAGCTACATACAAGGGCAATCCTGCAAGTCTATCAGCAAATTTTTCAGCAGAAACTTTGCAGCCCAGAAGGGACTGGTATGACATGTTCAAAGTGCTGAAGGGAAAAACAAAACAAAACCAAACAAAACAAACAAAAAACCGCTGCCAAGAGTCCAAGAATCCTTTATTCAGCAAGGGTGTCATTCAGAATAGAAGGGGAGATGAAGAATTTCTCAGAAAAATACACTAAAGGAGTTCCTGACCACTAAAACACCCCTATAAGAAATACTAATGGAGACTCTGAGGGGAAAGGAAAGACCATAAGCAAGAGTACGGATAGTTTGAAATACCAAAGCATTAAAATAAGCATATCTATAAAAATTAGTCAAGGAATTCACAAAATAAAAGGACATAAAATATGATATCATATGCCTTAAATGTGGAGAAACAGAGAAGTAAGAGTGTGTTCAAACACAAGCTAACATCTACTTAATATAGACTGCTCTATGCAGAAGATGTTATATACAAACACATTGGTAGCCACAAATAAAAAACCAATAATAGATATGCAAAGAATAAAGAGAAAAGAATCCAAGAATATCACTAAAGAAAGTAAGCGAACCACAAAAGAGAGCAAGAGAAGATAGGATCAGAGAAAAAAAACAACAAAAAACAATCACAAAACAAGTAACAAAATGGCAATAAATATATATCTATCAATAATTACTTTGAATGTAAATAGACCAAATGCTGCAATTAAAAAAAACACAGGATGATGGAATGGATAACAAAAAAAAGACTTATCTATATGCTGCCTACAAAAGACTTATTTCATACCTAAAGAGACATGCAGATTGAAAGTGAGGGGATGGAGAAACATATATCAGGCTAATGGATGTCAAAAGAAAGCCAGAGTAGTAATACTTATATCGGACAAATAGACTTAACAATGAAGACTGTAACAAGAGACAAAGGACACTACATAAAACTAAGGTGGACAATCCAACAAGAAGATATTACAATTGTAAATATTTATGCACACAACATGAAAGCCCCCAAATAAAACAGTTAATTATAGACATAAAAGAACTAAGTGACAGTAATACAATTATAGTAGGGGACTTTAACATCCCACTTATAACAATGGAAAGATCACTCAAACAGAAAATCAACAAGGAAACGGTGAATTTGAATGACACACTGGAATAGACGGCTTTAACATATGTATTCAGAACATTCCATCCCAAAACAGGAGAATACACACAAGTGTATTTTCAAGTGCACATAGAAAATTCTCCAGAATAGATTACATATTAGCCCATAAAACAAACCTTAACAAATTTAAAAGATTGAAATCATACCATGGATCTTTTCTGACCCTAAAGCCATGAAACTAGAAATCAACCACAAGCAAAAATCTGGAAACAACACAAATATATGGGGCTTAAATAACATGCTACTAAACAATGCATGGGTCAGCCACAAAATCAAATAAATAAATAAATTAATTAATTAATTTAAAAAAATGAAAATGAAAACACAATGGTCCCAAAACTGGGATTCAGTGAAAGCAGTTTGAAGAAGGAAGTTTATAGCAATACAGGTCTACCCCAAGAAGCAAGAAAAATCCCAAAAAGCATCATAATCTTACACTTAAAGGAGCTAGAAAAAGAACAAATAAAACCCTAGACCAGAGAAGGAAGGAAATAATAAAGATTAGAGCAGAAATAAATGATATTGAAACTAAAAACAAAACAAAACAAAAACAAACAAACAAACAAAACCAGATCAGTAACTAGGAAGTGGTTCTTTGAAAAGATCAACAAAATTGATAAACCTTTGGCCAGACTTGTGAAAACAACAACAACAACAACAACAACAACAACAACACACACACACACAATAAAAACAAAAAGAGAAAGGACTCAAAAACAATCAGAAATGAAGGAGGAGAAATAACAACTGACAGCACAGATATACAAATGATTGTAAGAATATTATGAAAAATTATACATCAACAAATTGGAAAACCTAAAAGGAATGGATAAATTCCTAGAACATATAACCTACCAAAAATGAAACAGGAAGAAATAGAAAATTTGAACAGATTATCAGCAATGAAATTGAATAAGTAATGAAAATATTTCCCAAAAAACAAGAGTGGGAACAGGCAACTTCACAGATGAATTCTACCAAACATTTAAATAATAGCTATTATCTATTCTTCTCAAACTATTTCAAAAAATAGGAGAAGGAAAACATCCAAGTTCATTACATGAGGCCAGCATTACCTTAATACCAAAACAGGATAAAGACACCGCCTCCCCCTACCAAAAAAAAAAAGGGAACTACAGGCCAATATCTCTGATGAATATAAGTGCAAAAATCCTCAACAAAATATTAGCAAACAGAATCCAACAATTCATTAAAAAAATCATTCACAACAATGAAGTGGGATTTATTCCTGGGATGCAAGTGTGGTTCTATATTCACAAATCAATGTGATACATCACATTAACAAGAGAAAAGGTAAGAACTGTACGATAATTTCAATAGATGCAGAAAAAGCATTTGACAAAATACAACATCCATTCATAATAAAAACCCTCAACAAAGTAGGTTTAGAGGGAACATACCTCAAAATAATAAAGGCCTTCCATGAAAAACCCACAGCTAACACAATACCCAATAAGGAAAAACTGAGAGCTTTTTCCCTAATGTCAGGAAGAAGATAAGGATGTCCACTCTCACCATTTGTTATTCAACATAGTACTAGAAGTCCTAGCCACAGCAATCAGGAAAGACAAACGGTAAAAAGGCATCCACATTAGCAAGGAAGAAGTAAAATTTTCACTATTTGTAGATGATATGATACTATATATAGAAAATCCTAAGGATTCCACCAAAAAACCCTACTACTAATACTAATGAATTTAATAAAGTTGCAGGATACAAAATCAGTGTACAAAAATCAGTTGCATTTCTATACACTAATAATGAAGCAACAGAAGGAGAAATTAAGAAAATAGTCTCATTTACAATTACACAAAAACCAATAAGACATCTAGGAATAAACCTAACTAAAGTGGTGAAAGAATTTTACTCTAAAAACTATAAAACACTGAAAACAGAAATTGAAGATGACACAAAGAAATGGAAAGACATTCCATGCTCATGGATTGGAAGAACAAATATTGTTAAAATGTCCATACTACTTAAAGCAATCTACAGATTTAATGCAATCCCTATGAAAATACCAACAGCATTTTTCACAAAACTGGAACAGACAGTCCTAAACTTTGTATTGAACCACAAAGACCCTGAATAGATGAAGCAATCTTGAAAAAGAAAAACAAAACTGGAGATATCAAAATACCAGACTTCAAGTTATATTAAGAAGTTCAAGTAATCAAAAACAGGATATTACCTGCACAAAAATAGGTTAAAAATCAATAATTCATAATAGAAAGCCCAGAGATTAACCCACAATTATATGGCCAATGAAGAATTGCAAGAATATGCAGTGCGGAAAAAAGTCTCTTCAACAAATAGTACTGGGAAAACTGGACAGTTACATGCAAAGAAAGAAATTGGACCTCTTTCTTACTCCATACACAAAAGTAAACTCAAAATGGATTAAGGACCTATATCTGAGACCTGTAACCATAAAAATCCTAGAAGAGAACACAGGCAGCAATTTCCCTGACGTTGGTTGTAACATCTGTCTAGATATTATCTCCTCAGGTGAGGGAAACGAAAGCAAAAATAAACTGTTGGGACTGAATCAAAATAGAAAACTTCTGTACAGTGAAGGAAACAACAAAACTAAAGGATAGCTTACTGAATAGGACAAGATACTTGCAAAGGACATATTTGTTATTATCTATAATATATAAAGAACTTATACAACTTGACACCAGAAAAAAATCCCCAGATAATCCCATTAAAAATAGAAGACATGAACAGACATTTCTCCAAAGATGTACAGATGGCCAACAGACACATGAAAAGATGCTCAACATCACTCATCATCAGGGAAATGCAAGTCAAAACCACAATAAGATATCACCTCATCCCTGCAGAATAGCTAAAATAAGAAACTCAAGAAACAAGTGTTGGTGAGGATGTGGTGAAAAAGTTGTTAATGTGTACTGTATCAGTTCCATTTAGACACAAGCAAATTTAACATTATAGTAATTTGTCTTTACTTGCTACCAAAATATATCATCCCTTTGTCTATCTTCAGGGAAAATCCATAAAAGTAGATTCCACATTCACCAAAAGCTAATGTGCACAAAATAATAATTGAGAACTACAATGTAATTAATGTTATTTGATAATGTGAATAATTCAATGACATTCTCTTTGTATGAATGAACTTATGTACATACTGAATTGGAGGTTACAATATTTATGTGATGTGCTTTCACTCAACTGATAGTACATATATCCTGGTACAATACATTGCTTTAAAAGTAGAACAATGGAAAGTTTAATTCAGAAAAAACAAAAAACAAAAGTTTCCTACTGCGTTATACCCTAAAAAATGTGTTTTTTTTTAAATTTTTTAAATCAACTTTGTATGTAATTTTCTTTATGGAGATTTCTCTGAGCTACAATGGTTCAAATTAGTTCATGGAAGAGTAATAGTTATAGGATATGTCTATTCTTCACGTCACTTGAAGCAAAATTTTATTGCCATTTCTATATCCTTAATTATAATGTTTAGTATTTTGTGAATCTATGTCACTGATATTGTAAAGTACAATTGTAAAGTTATGATGCCTACTTTAACTCATTCTTGGAGCAAGAAGATGTTATTAAATAAGTTAATTGCTAAGTAATTATTTCATGTATCCTGACTGGCTAACCACACTAATATACAACTTAAATAAAAATTTATGTAGAAGTTAAATATTTTGGTTTTTTAAATAACAAAGGCAATAAAGCACAGCAATCATCCATTCTTAGAAGATAATTGAAAAATCATCTTTAATATATGAATATTCTGAATATCAATCACTTACTAAAAAGTTTTTGTCATACTTGTTGATTGATAAGAGTTCATACAAAAACGAGAAACTGAAAGCAGAAGTCTAATGATGCTAACTACTTTAGGTGTCTGTAGGCATTGTTGTTTTGAGGTTAGGTTAATATAATTTATTGTCCTATATTTATCATTTATAGGTAACTCATTTTTTCTATGCATTGATTCATTTCCTTATAAATTCTATAAACAAAGCGAATTTTGAATAATTTTCACCTTGTAGAAATCCTTCCATTTCTCAAGCTATGTATGCTCAGTTGCTCTCCTATTGTCATTCTGCAAGTCAATATTAGAGGCAAGATACATAGTCTATAGTTCCCTAGTCCTATGTATGTCTTCAGAGTATTCAATTACCCTCTAGAGAGCAATGGCAATATTAACAGTGATTTATGGTTAATCGTTAACTATTGTTCCATTATCCATTTATCCCAATGAGAGCTTGCCTATTTAGAAATTACTGCACCTCCACCCCCACTTTGTTTTTAAGGAAAAGATCTATTGAGGATATTGGTAAAATCATGACAATTCAAGGGTTTGTTTGGGCAAGCACATTGTCCAAATAGAGGCAAGTGTAAGTGTCATATTTCCCATTACAAAAGAAAACAACTGCTACTTGGAGAAAATGCTACTACTTTACTTTGCTCATGTTTTTAATGGGTGTCCCCATCTGAATCATTGCTTATGTTTTTATTTCTCAAGCAAACCATTGTTCATATTTCCTTTCTGTTATTTTCTCCCCCATATTTTACAGCACGACCACTCCACTTTAAAAACCTGCTAGCCTCACTGCTCACACTGTTACTTTCTCTGAATTCATAGGCTAAAATGGGGAAAAAAGATTATTTTTTAGAATATTATAGAATCTTGGGAAAATAGAGCTACATCTGACTTTAGAGTCATTCATTGAATTGGTAATTCTCATTTATAGGTGAAGCGGGGCAGAGGTAGGGGTGTATGCAAATGTGTAGATCACAGTTTCCTTGGCTAATGAAGAACTTGGAATAAGGTTTGGGTTTAAGTTCTTATGTGGCCAAAGCCTACCCTTGAGACTTCAGGCCACAGTTGTAGAGATAATAATGATAGCCATTCTATGTGTGAATTTGGACATATGATAATGTAGATAAAAATATTTTGAAAATACAAGTTATTACTGTTGATAGCTACAAAGAGATTAAATGACACCTAAAGAAAAAGGATGACTTTCCTGAAAGCATACAGATAGATTTGGGACTAGAGTCCTGGTTGTGACTAGGATTGGTTCCAGTTACTACTGTTGTATAACAAATTACCTCCAAACTGAGTGGCTTAAAACAATTTTATTTTTCTCCCTATTTCGTGATTCAAAAATGAAGAGCTCTACTGGGTAGTTTGGACTTGGAATCTCTCTTGCGGTTGTAATCAGATGTCAGCTGGGGCAGGCTTAGTCATCAGAAATATGACCTAAACTGGACAGCTGAGATATCCCACCAATGGAAGGCAGTGACACTGGCTCTTGGCTTGGATTTTACTTGAGTCTGTTGACTGGAGAACCTATGAATGGCCCCTCCAATGTGAGGGTCTCAGGTAGTTCTTACATGGTATATGGCTTTCCTCAGAGTAAGTGTGTCAAGAAAACCAGGTGGAAGTTATGTGGCTTCTTATGAACTAGTCTTGGAAGCATCCAGTATCATTGCCACCATACTTTATTGGTTAAAGCATTCATGATCCCGCTCAGATTGAAAGGGAGGTGACATAAACCTCAGATCGCAAAGGTGGGAGGGACAAAGAATTTGTGACCATCTTTCAAACCTACCATATTCTGGTTTGAGTCTGGTGTGCATTGTCATATCCTGTCACTCCTACTGAGAAACTGTATGAAAAGTTATCATTTCCCATTTCTCTATGAATGGCCACATATATAGTTCTCATGGTGGAACTACAGTTGACTTGAAAATAAGAGTCATATATTCAATATTTAAAATTTAGTTGCATATCATTCAATAGAAAATCAACAACAAATAACTGAGTACAGCTGTGTGAGAGCTCCAAATCTAGGTACTAGAAATACAACTATTAAAAAAAAAAGTGCCCTCAGGTCTCCAGGGAAGGTAGAAACGTAAACATAAATTAAGAATAAAGTTGCTAAGTTACTACAACAGAAATATGCATTGGGTGGGCTCTGCAATGGGTTTACTGCACAGGAGGTTAAAGAAATGGTTGCAGAGGATTGGGATTAGAGGGGTCATCAGGAGGAACCCTTGACCACTGAGGTGGTCAGCTCTCTCCCTGTCTGAAGACATGGCATTCCAAATGCACTTACATTTGAGAAGTCAAAAAGTATAAACAAAAAATTCAAGCTAAATTTGATATGGCTATGGTGTAAGACAAAAATGTGATAGCTAAAGAAGATGAGTCTAGGAAATTAAGATAGAGCCAGGAATTGAAGTCTCTTCTATCATGCTCAGAAGTTTGTATATAAAAGTATGGTCATTTAATATTAATAATGTAACTCAAACAATTGAAAGCAGAAGCTAATATAAGATTTCTTTGAGGGTACTTTCAAACAATGGAAACAGTACAATTAAAATATTTCAAAGTAGTTAAAACTGCATAAAGTTACAATCGAATTCGGGACAGAGAAGAAGCATATTTAAACAAACCATAGATGTTTAATAAAAAGCCTCTATGAAACACAAATGAAACTGGATTGAAATCAGGTGTTGACTTAATGTAACTTTGCCACGGTATGTGTTGGGTTATGTTCAAATCATCTAGTATTCGCATTTACATACAGTAATCAAAATGGAGCAAGCAACAAGGAGAGCAGATTCTATATTAAAATCTCCACGGACAAACACATGGCGCTCACATCAATTGGCTCCTGTGATTTTACTGCACGCGGACTGGCTAATTGAATTGAGAGAGACTTTCCTAGATCAGGTACAAAACAAAGATCCTTTGTGGTTAAAATTTTCCACACATGGAATGTGTTAAAGTTAGGATAAATATGCAGGATACTGTTTACAGCTCAAAGATTTAATTATTTGTAAGAAGAATGTCTGTTGAAAATAAGTGGGATGCGGGAAAATAGTTTAACAAGAGGAAGTGGGGCTTCAGTGCACAGGCTCAGTGCAGTAGAACCTTTCCCCCCAAAGTGTGTTGTGCAGAGCTGCAGCATGGGCGTCAGTTGGGAGCTTGTTAGAAACGCAGTCTCTCAGGTCCCACCAAATCAGAATCCACCCTTTTTTACCACATTCCCAGGTGATTCCTATGGGCATTAAAATCTGGGGAATACAGATAATGGGTGCAGGACACTGCAGGTTTAGGATAACCTTGAAGGATGAAGTGTAGACCTTTGCATTTGTTTTCATGAGTTTGTTGAAAGAAAATGAGTTAGATCTTGAAGAGGAAGAACACACATAAAGGAACAGATAAAGATAAGAACAAATTTCAAAAGCAGTGGTGATTGAACAGGTCATTAAGAAAGGGCAGAATTCAGGGGCGCCTGGGTGGCGCAGTCGGTTAAGCGTCCGACTTCGGCTCAGGTCACGATCTCGCGGTCCCTGAGTTCGAGCCCCGCGTCAGGCTCTGGGCTGATGGCTCAGAGCCTGTTTCCGATTCTGTGTCTCCCTCTCTCTCTGCCCCTACCCCGTTCATGCTCTGTCTCTCTCTGTCCCAAAAATAAATAAAAAACGTTGAAAAAAAATTTAAGAAAGGGCAGAATTCATATCTATATTTATATATATAAAGTACGGAATTATAATGGCCAGTTAGATGTAGTCTAACTATTAATAGAATAGTTGGCTATCAAGTGCCTAAGACATTGGTTGGCACATGGCACACATTCAATATCAATATTAATTGAATGAATACGCTTTATATATATCACTGTATCACATAAAGTGATTTTGCATACATTATTTCACTTTGAGTCTTACAACAACCCCCTGAAGTAGGTAGAATGGGTAGTTGGCATCATTAGACAAATGCTTTCAACTTGTCTGCTTTGTAATAACTTAAAATCAACAGGTATGACAGAACCTTTTAGTGTGTGATTGATGTTAAGAATATTCATACATTAATGATAGCATTTTCAATTGTCTTCAAAGGAGGATAATTTTTACATGTTACTGCCTTTGTTTAAGACAGACTAAGAGAGTTAACTGCTATATAAATGTTAACTTTGAATAGTGAATTTACTAAGTTTAATTAATTTTCTAATTTATATCTTACTTTGCTACATCAAGGATTTAAAGGAGGCATCATGAACAATGTAATTTAAAATATATGAGGGAGATAAGCTAGGGACATACCATACTTTGTCATTATTGAAAGGGAATTGAAAATGGCATGATTTCACAGGTAATTCTGGGAGCCAGTGGCCACCTTTGGCACCTTTTCCACCTCCGTGCAGAACGTTTGGCCAGTTAGGCCTCGCATGACCTCCATGAAGGGTACACTTTAGCATGAGAAGCATAGAAAACAATATTGAGAATGTGGAGGTGCAGAGAGGTTAGTAACTTTTTGAAATGACGGTTGGGACTAGGATCTGAAGTCCCACTTTCTGATTAAAATTTGAGAAAATACTGAAAATTTTAATTTCAATTTTGAGACATATTGTTTAATGTAATGTGTATGTGACAAAGAGACTATTTGTAGTTATTACGGACCATCCATGTAAATCTGGAACACATTTTCAACATAATTTGCCCCTCAAAACAGTTTGTTCATGTTCAAGGAACAAGTAAAAGCTGGAATTCTCATTGTAGAAAAAGAAAAGAAATAATTAAAGAACCTATTATTACTTTATTTTGATGGATAAATATTTGACTCATACAAAGGTTTACTGAATTATGTATTTTATTAAATGAATGATTTTTTCTTAGATATTTTTTTTTTATGTGGTTGAGGACAGATGTTCATTATGTGGCACACCAAAGAACTTTAAAAAAAATCATGGTACAATCTTATTCTTCCAATGTATTGTTCATTCCAAATTTGCTCAAATTCATCATAAGCAAAAGGAATTAAATAAAATCACTTTAAAGGATAATGAGGCTTTCTGTTCCATCTTTAGTTTTAATTGGCTAAATTCTTAAAAGTTCATACTTTTTTAAACATCTGAACGAGATACTAATCTCCGGAATCAAATACAGTCAAGCACATTATGAAATTCAACTTGTGTTGAACCCTACCAACCTACTTAGTTTAGGGAGATTTCTCTGAAGACGAAAAAGAAACTGTTTTACTCCATTGATACCCGTAAGTGTCCACTGATGTTATCCAATAAAAAAATTATAACTACAATCGCTACCATATTTTCTACCCTGGCTCTGCACCAGGCACTCTCTTGGGCACCTGATACACAACATTTTAATTCTTACAACGAGCATTCCAAAAAGTGTTATTAGCTTCAAGTTATAGAAGAGGAAATGGAAGCTTAAAGAAGTTAAATTTGCTAAAGGTCACAAATCAGGCTATATTCTAAGTGCTGTTTTCTTCCTACCATGCCCTGCTGACAGCTTATTACATTATACAAAGTCACAACTTTAACTAAATGGTATTTGCATTTTCAGGAGATCACGGGGCTCAGCATATCTGTCTCTTAAGAAGATATCTTTAGGTAAAGAACAGTAATAACATTATCATACAATAATTATACAATTACACAACAACATAATAAAGTCTAGTTCTGAGAAAAAAAGACAGCATATAATAATTAATGTTGAAAGAAACGGTAGACAATTTCCTCATTTTAAGTTAGCTAAGGCAATCAATTTGTAGAATGGTTATATGGTATATGCACAGTGTTAAAGATGCTATATATTTTATGTTCTAAAGGAGGACCCCTATGAGACTGAAAAGAAATAATCACCAGACAGGTAGTTGGACTGTATGCTTCAACTGGGGCTGTCCTAGTGTAAGTTCAATGTGTGGTCATCCTATACAAAGGAAGTTATAAATGCTCATAAAATTGAGTTGGTGAATGACAGAGACAGAACTGAGATTAGCCTGAACTCTTACTCAGAAGTACTTTATTCTCTAAGGCTTGAATTAAGTAATTGTATATATCTTATAGAATTTTTTTTTCTACAAGAGGTATGCCAGATAAGGGTTTATAAGTTTTGTCACGCTATTTATGCTTAAATTGCTCCCTAGTTATATTGATATGATGTAATTCACTTTGAAAAATTATGCTTTAAAAAAGATTAGAGAGTATCCTAGGTTAAAGAACAAAGGGGGAGACAAAATGCAGGAATGATTCAGCCTTTTATGTCTTTCTGATTCAGAAGCTGCATAATTTCCTTCTTAATCAAATTGCACTTTTCTTAAATCAGATATTTAAAACATTCCATTAAGTACCCCCCAAAAAAGTTGTAAGAACAACAAACATATGACATAAAAACTAAATCTGCTAATACTAAATATTTTTGCATTGTGTTAAAAATAATTTATATAATTCTAAAACTAATAAAATTGAATTGGCTATTCAACAAATGGAATTTTCTATCATGTTTGTTATCAGCTAAATAATTCATTATTCCATTTTATATACACACTCTTTAATTAACTTATTGACTCAGAGGTAAGATGCTGCTAATCCATTCATTTCCCCAAGCCCACAGGAAAAAAAAAAGAAAAAAAGTACAAAACATGTGTGAGTATAGGAGCAAAAGGTTAGGTCTTTAATATGAAGGAATTTTTAATCAGAGGAGAAAGCAGCTGGTTGAGGTTCTCTCTACCTCCAGCTAGAGATCCCAGATTGCATGGTGATTAGTGACACCTGTTTTCTACTAGCCTTTTCCTGAAGCAGGCAAAGCGTGAAGTTGCCTATAGAAGTGTTCTTGGCATTTTGTTGTGCTTTCTTTTAAAAGCCGCATTTTCTTTTAAAGCCAGATATTTATTTTTAGCCATGGTGTGTGTATTTAAAAAAAAAAAAATCAGAGTTAATTTTGCCTGCAGGTAATAGGAAACTATTTTACAAGGGGAAAAAGAGAGGATAATGTTTTCAGTAATTTGGAAACAGTCTATTTTAGTATACTCGTAAATGTTTTAAAGTTTTTAAAAGATTCACCTGAAACTTACAGTTTTCAATATATTTTATTATTAAAATCCTATTATCTACATTGAATTATTGAGGGAACTAATATCTCTGTATGAGTACCACAAGTGAGAGTCACTCTATTCTTTTGTGGTTTCACTATTTCTTTGTTTCATATACTACTTCCTTGGAACGTGTATTATTTTCCTCTTTCCACATGTCAGAGCTGGATTAGATTTAAAAGACAATCTGGTTAAACTTGGCCATTGTATAGATGAGAATTCTGAGGCCCAGAAGAGGGAAGTTACTCATTCAAGATTATACATGCTGAAGGGGGCAGAACTGAAACAAGGGTGTGGTCCTTTGTTATGGCAAACTAATACAAGGGACTAGGTAAAGATAATCATGGATCAGTGTATAGACGGGATTAATCATGGGATCAGTGATCCCACTGATTTCAAAATTTTTATGAAGTTTGTGAAATTATGGTCCAAGAAAGAGGGATGCCTTCTCTAGGTAGTTACAAGAAAGAGACTGGAACCCAAGTTTCCTAACACCCAGGTCACCTCGTGACCAATTTCCAATGCCTCATGCCACCACAAAAATATCCTCTAGAAATGCTGGGTCCCAAGACAAAGACATTTCAGAAATTATATTTACTGTTTATGGTTTCATGTTTTCTTATCCATATAGTGAATACATTTATTTAATGACTTTTACAGAGCTACAACTATGTGCTAGGCACTGTGTCATACTTTAATGTTTTATAGATAAGCCCACAACTGCATCTATCACTTTTATTACCTATTGAATTGCCAGCCTCAAATATGCATTAATATATACTTAAGTCTAGCATTCCTACATTTTAATAGCACATTCCAAAAAAAAAAAAATCCTATATTATAGTAGTAACTCATGATTAAAGAGAAGCAGTGGTATAAGGGGAAAAGCACTAAAATTGTTGAAAGAAAATTTGGTCCTTGTTTAAATTCTGACATTTAGTCAAATTATGTCAGAAACATAAGAACCAAACACTTGATTAGATTCAAGGAACAAGGTAATATTTAAGATAGATTAAAAGGAAAAAAAAACATCATTAACAAAACAGGACTAAAAAGCAGAAGAATATTTCCAGTTTTAACTTTTCTGTTTAATAGTTTTGACTATGGCAAAACATTTAGTCTATCTGCACTTCACTTTCTTTATATACAAATAAGAAAATTTGATTCATCATTTGAGTCCTTCTGGCTCTATCATGATTGAGATTTGAAAGAGTAAATATAATTTCAAACTATGATCTGTTTAATCAAGAATTAGCATTGGGTGCATGGATGGCTCTGTCAGTTAAGCGTAGGACTCTTGATTTTGGCTCAGGTCATGATCTCACAGATCATGAGTTCGAGCCCTGCATTGGGCTCTGCACTGACAGTGGAATTCTCTCTCTTGCTTTCTCTCTGTGCCTGCTGTGTGCTCTCTCTTTCTCAAAATTAATAAACTAAACTTTAACAAATATGTAAAAAAAACAATTGCCTTAAACAAAGGATAGCTCAAGAGATACAGAACTATTTGGACATCCATTTTATTTTTTTTGTATTTTATTTTTTATTTTTAAAACATTTATTTATTTTTGATAGAAAGAAATAGAGATCGAACAGGGAAGTGGCAGAGAGAGAGGGAGATACAGAATCAGAAGCAGGGTCCAGGCTCTGAGCTGTCAGCACAGAACCCAACCCAGGGCTCGAACTCACAGAGCATGAGATCATGACCTGAGCTGAAGTCGAATGCTTAACTGACTTAGCCACCCAGGTGCCCTGGACACCCATTTTAAAACAGTATGTGTACTCGGTCCTTAATACATGAAACAGAACGAAGAGGCCAAAGTCCTGTGTGTGTGTGTGTGTGTGTGTGTGTGTGTGTGTGTTATGTATATACATCATCTTTAAATATACATGCCATTCCCTTTTAATAGAAACAAAAAAACATGTATTCATATAGTCAAAGCCTTTCCCACTATAATTCCTTAGTGTGTGATCTTCACTATTAATTAATTTATTTATTTATTTATTTACGAGAGAGAGAGAGAGAGAGAGTACACATGTGAGTGGGGGAGAGGAGCAAAGGGGGAAGAGAGGGAGAATCTTAAACAGGTTCCATGCTCAACACAGAGCCTGACAAAGGGTTCCATCCCATGACACTGGGATCATGACCTGAGCCAAAATCAAGTGTCAGGAGCTGAATTGACTGAGCCACTCAGGCACCCTGACCTTCATTAAAAAAATGCAAATAATTGTACAAAAATGTCTGCTGCCAGCTGCTGTTATGATTAATATATTATGTTAAGGCCTATATCAGCTTTTAACATGGAGGTCTCATCTTCCCCACAGAGAGGTAGGATAAGCATTGCAACTAATGAAAAGGTGATTGGTGCAATACTCAAGAACTAAATAGTAAGTTTCAACTACTTTAGGGAATTTCTGGAGGAAGGCTCAAGGAAGTTGTTTGATCTCTCAAAGTATCAGAGCTGGCGAAGGTACTTACTTGAAGAGAGTTGGAAAGATGAACAAGAGATATGATGGTCAATGGCAAAACCTGAGAATATACATTTGTAGGCCTCATATCATGCCTTCGAAGCTAAGTAGAGCTATAGCCATCACCTTCTCAGTCAGCTTCCTTAGCCCTGTCATAGCACAGGCACGTTTTGTTCATCTAGACCTGAAGGTCTCTTCCTGACATCTTTGTTCAATAGAAGATATTTCCTGACAATGACTTTCCAACAGAGGCATTAAAGGTCAAGAGTGCTGCAGAAATGGATATTCTTTTTTTCCACCCTTGAAACAAAATTATGCAATTTTCTTTGTCAATGTCAATTTTAGTTGCATTCACTACAGATGATTTAAGAAGCTATACATTTGCTTTTGTATCAAGTTATGTTTTACATTTCCTTTTCTAGTCTGCCTTTAATGAAATATTACAGTATATCTTTGTCTATTATTTTAACATTTATCTTTTGAAGAATTAACCTGGGCCAGGCAGTCTGCAAAATGCTGGGGACACAATGCCTTCTAGAAAACTTACAAGAGGCAAACAGAGAAGTAAACAGTGAAATCAAGTTTGACAGAAATTACTTAATCAGCCCTGGGTGGTAGTGTTAGATCTGGTGGTTGTGATTAGATGGTACTGAAAAAAGGGAGAAGGAGTGAAATAAATTAGGTGAGAAAAGTAGGTGAGGATGGGGATGAATGGGCAAAGAATAAAGGTGCTCCTTAATTAGAATTTCTCTAATTCTTTCTGCTTTTATAATTCTGGTTCTCTCTTAGAGGCATCTTCTTGCTATCCTTTTATAAATCATGTCTTTCACAGAAAATTTTGTTGCTGAAGGCTTACTAGGGGAAAAGCTGACAACTTCTCCAGAGACAGATGCTGGTGACTCACAGTGTAGCCCTTACCCTCACTTCCTCACCCCTGCTGAGTGAAATCTCTCCATGGCTTAGAAGACTTCATCACCTTTCTCATAGGATGAATATGACAAGCTAATTTGTGTAAGTATATGTCATCATCATTTATTATGTTTATTTCCTTCTTCTCTCTCCTAACAACTAAAGCACTCTTTTTATTTACTGTTTCAGGAAAAACAAAACAAAACAGTAATAGTATATTTTAACAAACCAATTTGCTATCCGGTTTTAATTAGTATGAACTATTTTTCTTTTTAAGTTTATTTATTTTGAGAGAGAGCGAGAGCAAGAGAGATAGAGCACACAGAAGGGGCAGAGAGAAAGAATACCAAGCAAGCTCTGCACCATCAGCATGAAGCCTGATGTGGGGCTCAAACTCATGAACCATGAGATGATGACCTCAGCCAATGTTGGATGCCTAACCGACTGAGCCACCCAGGCACCCCATGAACTATTTTTCTATGAGTGAGTCACTTTTTATCTACTACAGGTGCTATAGTTTTAAGGTGAATCAAGATGAATGATTCTCATAACTTGGTGACATTTACCAGAAGTTCAAGTCAGGCTAAGATCACCAAACCTACCTACAGGATGGTCATAGAGGCATCAACCCAACCCTTCTTTTCCTTGGAGACTAAAACATAGAAGAGGACTAGTACGATTAAGGATCTGAAGTTACATACACTTTTCTTTTTTTTCCATCTAAGTTGGTCCTATCTTTATTTTTAGTGAACAACTTAGGAGTTCTATGCCTCTGGGTCTCATAATTATAGACTTGAAGGGCATGAACATAGGATGAGAATTGTAAGACCTAAAATGAAATCCCATTTCATTTACTTTTTATATGAAGCTGCATTAAATTTAACCTCTCTTTATCTCCATTTTCTTATCTATAAAATATGGAAAATCGCCCTACCTCCCTTACTGGGCTGCTTTGTGCATAGCACAAAAAAAAAAAAAAAAAAAAGCATGGCCTTAAACATGTACTACATGGCACTACAAAAATGTCAATATTTGAAATTACTTGAGGATTTAGTGACCATAATCTTCAAGGTCTCTGGACACAATGTGATTAGGCCTAAATTATGTATCAAGATATCATACCTATTCATAACTAATAATTTCTTCACTTTCTTAGTTTCCATTTAGATATATCCAATGTAAATATCTGCCATGTTCCTATTCTAAATTAGAAAATTTCATAAAAACCTTCTGTGCCTCATTCAACAAGACCACATGGCCTTGGAAGACAGGAACTTATCTTCCTGTGGATAGAACTACTTGGGGTCAAAACAGGTTGTAAAGCTCCCTGGGAACAGCTTGCCATCGCCTTTGGTTACAGATGGAGTACTCTTGGCCACTATCCAGTAAGAAAACAGATTAAGAAAAGTAGGTAATTAAAAGTAAAAGATTATGTTAAACTCTAATGGATCATCTGGCTTTGTGAAATTATCATGGAAATTGCAGTATTCTATGAACCTCATTTTTTAAATTTTTATTTTACAAACATTTTGAAATGACATAATCACATGACTATGGAAAAGTAAACTGCATTTTCATTGGTCTTCTGAAAAAATGTATTATTTTTTCACCCCAGATTCATTCTTACTGCAGTGGAATGTCTGGAGCTATGATGATAGATGTGCTTTATTCTAGTTTAATGAAAAATCTTCCCAAATCCAGGAATGCAGCAAAATATAAAATAATTCATCACTGCGTACTATGTCCTATACAAATATTTTATAAATATTCTCTTATGGATAGTCATTTACATGACTATTTCCCTATCATTTAAATTATTTCTCATATTGGTAACTGAGACCTTTTATATTTTAGAGGCAGAAATATTTCAAAGAGTAAAAATAACCAGTGACATATTTCATTCAATACTTTTTTCCTTGAGCTTGGCCAACAGACCATGAAGATTCAACTTACAGTTTCTGAGTATAAAGACAACCACTACTAGGGGCACCTGGGTGACCTAGTTGGTTAAGCATCCGACTTTGGCTCAGGTCATAATCTCATGGTTTGTGGGTTTGGGCCTCACATCGGGCTCTCTGCTGTCAGTGCGGAGCCCACTTTGATCCTCTGTCCCCCTCTGTCTCTGCTCACCCCCGACTCACATTCTCTCTCTCTCAAAAATAAATAAACATTATGTGCTGACAGCTCAGAGCCTGGAGTCTGCTTCCTATTCTGTGCCCCTTTCTCTCCATCCACCCCTGCTTGTGCTCTCTCTCTGTCTTTCAAAAATGAATAAACATTAAACTAAATAAAATAAATAAATAAATAAACATTAAAAAAGCCTACCATACTAGATAAATTTTATGTTATTATTGGGCCTAAATTTCACATATTAGGTAATTAATAATTGATACTATTTGTAGGTTATTTTAAAACAAGGTAATTTTCAACAACTTTACCATAGATTTCTTACTGCCCCTAACACTGGGTAGGTGGATAGGATGATCACATATCCAGAGGAAGGGCTACAGTGGTTGGATCAGGAATTTTTTATATTCCACAAGCTTTGTGATCTTCAGATCTAATCTAAGGCAAATTCAAAGAGAAAAAAAAATATTTTCCCACAAATAATATAGAGATTGTTTTTTTTTAAAGGCATAGTCCATTAAAACAAGGAAGTTATAATACAGTGGAGGTGAAGTCATAAGAAAACATGTCTTTGGACATGAAGATGAGAGCACAATCAAAGCCAGAACAGGTACGGAGGTAGGATTGTGTCTTGAAGTCTAGCTAATTTTCTAACACAATTTTATTCATGCTTTAAGTACCTTATTCTTTCTCTTTATCTGAATATTGTTAAAATTCTTTATACATGCCTTTTTCTCGGGATAAAATTTCAAAATAAACTTATGACATAGCTCCCCAACCACCTATGGTTACTGACTCTTACTCTGAGGTAGTTGTCTCTTAACGAGTCTCTTATAACACTCCGGATACTTCTATTACAACACTTACTGGTTCCAGAATAACACAAGGACTGATAAACTCAAAGGTAAATAATGAATCTTATTTGAATGAGTACTTTTAGAACTGTCCCATGGAAATTCTTTAATAAATGTTCAGTGAATGAATGAATAAAGACCACACACAAAAATAAATAGATTTTTATATTTCTTAGAATTTATTTTATTGAAGGGTTCGTTTAATCAATAATCTGAATATAAAATGAAATAGGCCAATTATGAAATTACTTCCAAGAAACAAAAAATTAAGTTATCTAGTCATAGAATTTACATAATTACCTCATGGGTGGATATAACAAGTATATAGAAAGTTTATACTGCACAGCAGTAGTGGTGAAAGATTGTAAGTAATGTGAATATTTGAATAACATTTGTGTTTTTTCATTTAAATGTGATTAGTTGTATAGGATTCAGACTGGATATATACATGCCCGATATTTTCTCCATTAGCTTTTAAGATTTTTGAACATCCTTTGCAATTCCTCCTCCTCTCTCTCCATCTACCACACAACAGCCCCACCACCTGATACCCAAATGCATGTACGCAGTGACAAAGTACCAAACTCCTTAATTAGTGCACAGTCTCAAATTTGATGATCTCAAACACATTATTAGCAATAACCTTGAGATGTCTATGAGTGAGTTATTAAAAGGGAGGTCTTACCCAAAGATATGATTTGGGTACCTGGCAAGCCTTAATAGCATCTGATCAGTGGTACATTTCTTAATTGGAAATAATAAAAGCAGCAGCATTATCACAAGTAATCAGACTTTCTTAGTTCTTATACTTAAGCATCATAAGACAGGTGATTTATTCAACTATTTGGAGCTTTTCCAGCAAAGCTGGAACATAAATAAAACACAGAACAGCCACAAGACTGAGGAAGTAAGTCACAGTGCCGTTTAGGAATTGTGAGTAAGTTATGCACCACCCCCAACCCCCGGGCCCTCCAGCGTAGCAACTTTAATGCATATAGTGAAGTTAGCCTTGGACAAACACCAATTCTGTGCAGACACTACTATGCAAGTTATGTCCATATCTTGCCAACATGCTGTATCATATCCTCAAATACCATTTAGAGGAACCTGTCTTTTATTTTAGTTTTTCCAATAACCTGGAAAGAAGAAGCTTGCTTAAATAACCAAAATTAAACAAACAAAAAACCAAAACAAACAAAAAACAGAAAACAAAGCTAAAACAAAACTAAATTGCTTTCTGTATTATTGTGAATTGCCCTAAGGAAAGACAGCTCCTATTTGAAATCGGGATTATTATTGAAAGCAGATTTTCTTTCTCCTTCCTGATATATCTATTAAAACTGCAGTTTATCTTATGAACACATATTTCCTAACTTGTCTTTCCTTTATTGTATCTATTCCAATAAAAAAATTTACAAAGATTTGTAAGAAGTAGTGATATTTGCATTAATGCATATGGACCTCATATATTGGAAGCTTAAAGTGAGAAGGCAAAAAAAGAAAAAAAAGAAGTTTGGAGAAAGAAAAGACCACTAGTTTTACTGTAAAATGTTCATGAAGTTAAATGTGTTTCAGTTAAACTCAGAACAAGGACTGAAAATAATTCGACTACATAGAAAATTAGTTTGCCTGTAATGCTAAGAGCAGCCCCTGCTGGTACTGTCATATAATTGAGATGAGAAATTTTAATGAAAGAGGAAGTTGAAATAATAGAACAGAAGATGCTGAAGAGCTTTCTTTCTTTCTTTCTTTCTTTCTTTCTTTCTTTCTTTCTTTCTTTCTTTCTTTCTTTCTTTCTTTCTTTCTTTCTTTCTTTCTGTTTATTTATTTATTTAAAGCAGGGAGGGCAGAGAATAAGGGAGCGAGAGAATCCCACACAGGCTTTGCACTATCAGCACAGAGCCTAGCCTGGGGCTGGAACTGATGAACTGTGAGATCATGCAGGACCTGAGCCCAGACCAAAAGAGTAATGCTTAACCAACTGAGCTATCCAGTTGTCCCAAGAGTTCTTTCTTTTTCAAGACACACAATCTCTCCTTTGATACTTTTCCAATATGTGACCTGCAGTGTTTGCCACAAATCACATATGAAGTATCAAATATCTAACTCTCAAACTTTTTTCTTTTAAAACAATCATTTTAAAAAATAGCTCAACCAACCACCCACTTGACAGAGTTTGCACAAATCACCCTGCCCATAGCTCATTGGTTATAAGAGGAAAATTAAGGCGTATTATTGTGGGTATATATTTGTAGTCTGAACTGAAAGTATAACTTTATTGGATTCACACATTATTAGACCATTACTTTTTAAATGCAGAGTAGAGGCATATTAAAAATAATAAAACAGCATATAAGCTTCTAATTATGGCTCTATAAATAAAACAGAGCATAAAAGTTGTTACAATATTCAATATTTTTTATGTTTATTTGTTTTTAAGAGACATAGAAAGTGAGTGGGGAGGAGAAGGGAGAGAGGGGGACAGAGGATTGGAGGTACTGACAGCACAGAGCGTGATGTGGGGCTCGAACTCATGATGGAGCCACCCAGGAGCCCTTTCGTACTATATTTTCTTAAAGATTCAGAATGCAAACTGGCATATTAAGTTCTTTGATACATCCTTTAGAAGGGAAAATTTTTCTAATTCAACTTTCATAATTTTTTTTGGTGACACAGAACCTGTTTTCATTGCAAACCTGTCAAACTTTGCAGAAGTGCAGCTCTTGGGGGAACACCCTTTTTGTAACATAATTTTAATTCTTTAAAGCTGAGTATTAAGTGTATTTTAATGTCAATCTTTACCTGACACCTCCTTATCCATAGGCATATCAGGACACATAAATCTGATCCAGGGGGGAAAGGTATCATACATAACTGGCCTCACCACACCCCCAGAGCGGTGTTTCCTGAGCCTGTCTCCCCAAACCTTTATGTAAGGACTGCCAGTCATCCATGCTTCAACTGATGCACTATTGTCTATCGGATAAAGTCCAACCATCTTCCCATGCACATGGATTGGCCTATACCCTCAATATTTGTACACCCAATGATATATATTTCTTTATATCAACCTCCATGTCTTTGTTTATGAAAGTTCTGCTGCCAGGGATATTCACGGTCTACTTCCTTTAGTGACCAATTCTACTCAAGTCAGAATTTGTGATAGTATGTTTACCTGATCCTCTATGAGCAACTGTGGGCAACAACAGCAAGAAAAGCACACTGTTTTCTATTTGTTCTTTCCTATTCTATCCCAATTTAATTTTAAAGGAAATTGATTTTGTGATCCATTAATAGTATGCAAACTGCTAAATCATATTGAGTTTAAGAGTAATCACATGGGGTCCCAACTACTTAAACTCTAATAAGTTGGGCAACGCTAAGGTATAATTGTACCATACCTATATATAAGCATTTGGGAAAAAAAATGAATGTTTCTATTTCTTTCTTTTTTTTAAAAGAGATCATTTATAAAAGCAGTTCCAGATTCACAGCAAAATTGAGCAGGAGGTACAGTTTTCCCATATACCCTCTTCTTCACACAAGCAAAGCCTTCCTGTTATCAACATCCCCCACCAGAGTGGTACATCTGTTACAAATGATAAACCTACACTGACACATCACTATCACTCACAGTGAACAGTTTACATTAGGGTTCATGCTGGTACATTCTATGAGGCTGGACAAATTTATGCTGACATATATCCACCATTATAGTAACATACTGAATAGATTCACTTTCTTTTAAAGAATTATTTAAATTCTTTATTTAAATTATTTCTTCTTTTAAAGAATTATTTCAAATAATACATGCTGATTGCTGAATATTTAGAAAACAAGCTGTATAATCATTTATAATCTAAACATCTAAAGATTATATCTATTAGCATAGCTTATATTTTTTCAGTCTTTGAATCTCTCCAAATGTATACATAGTTTTTACCAAAAAATGTGTCATACTATACATTTTCTATCCTGTTATTTTTCTATTTAACAATACAGTACAATATTATTGATTATATTCCCTATGGTGTACATTACATCTGCATAACATTTATATTTTAGCTGGAGTTTGTCCTTCTTAATCCCCTTCACCTATTGTTATTACTTGGTATGGTGAACAGATGGTGAACCCTGGACTTAAGGTGGGAATCATTTCATAGTGTACAAAAATATTGAATCTCTATGATGTGCACCTGAAGATAATAAGATATTGTATGTCAGTTATACTCCAATAAGTAAATAAAAATAATACAGTACGATGTATATTTTATTAAATATGCTGCCATAACTATAGCCTTTTTAAAAGTACATAGTTTTTTTTTGTGAGAAACATAAGTCAAAGTGTATTTAACTGGCATTATGTAGTTGAATTTTAGGTTAAGTTTATTTTCCCAATGTTACAAATCCCAATATGATGAACATCACAATAGATTTACATATGCATATCTATGATTACCTCCTTAACTCCTAAAATTAGAATTGCGTGTCAAAAGATATGCACATTTTATTTTTTTTATTAAAGGTATATTTATTAATTTCGAGAGGTGGGGAGGAGCAGAGAGAGAGGAAGAGAGAAGCCCATGCAGGTTCCACGAAGTCAGAGCGCAGAGCCAGAGAAAGGGCTTGATTTCACCAACGGTGAGATCATGACTGATTGAAACACCCAGGCATCCCAGATATTCACATTTAAAAAAAAATTCCATGTGTATTTAAAAATTATCCTTTAGGGGAGCCTGGGTGGCTCAGTCAGTTAAGTGTCAGACTCCAGCTCAGGTCATGATCTCACGGTTTTGTGAGTTCAAGCCCCGCTTTGGGCTCTGTGCTGCCAGCCCAGAGCCTGGAGCCTGCTTGCGATTCTGTGTCTCCTCTCTCTCTGCCCCTCCCCTGCTCACGCTCTGTCTCTCTCTGTCTCTCAAAAATAAATAAATGTTAAAAAACAAAATTAAAAATTATTCTCTAAAAAGTTGTAACAATTTATAACTTTACTAATATGTTGATTTCCTATACCTTATTAACGTTGGGTAATATGCTTAAAGAATGAAACAACACAAACAAATACCATAAATAAATAAATATGATAAATAAATTTTTAAAAATGAAAATATACATGTTTTAGTTTGTCTTTCATTACTAGTGAAACTGAATTATTTTCATATTAATAATTATATAAACCTATATATGTTGTTATTCTTATTTTAGTATTTTTATTCATTTATATGTATTGCAAATAAATATGCAGCTTTAATAAAACTGTTTTTTTATGCATCAGGTAAATCAGTTAATATTTTCTTTTGTGATTCTTTAGTTTTATGCTTAGAAATAACATTATCAACATCACAGAATATTAAACATTACTTATATTTTCTTTTATTATATTAGGCTTTTTATTTTCATAAAAACAATGATATGGGGAGAACATAAAGACCCAATATCCTACCTTTCAATTTTAGGACATTCTGTTAATTTATTTTAAAAAGCATAGGGCAAATATGCTGCCATGTTAAATTTATATGGATTGAAAGGTATCACCATGATTCAGAAATAATAAATTGGGATAAAGAGGAGAAACAAAATGCTTTTTGACAGCCCCTTAGTAGCTTATGTAGATAGAAATTAGAACTTGTTCTTATGACCATTACTTCTCTCCTGTTATAATACAGAATGGAGTTTCCAAAGCAAATCCTTAAATCTATACATTGCCTTTCATTCTTCCCTCAAAAAATCAAATATTAAATTAAACTGATACCTGGGTTGAACTGGAATCCACAAATAATTTCAATGGGAGAATTACATGTTTAATTTATTCAAACTAGATCTAAAGATGTTTCAGTATTACAGTTGTTTGAATTCAACTATTTTTATTTTTTTATTAAAATTTTTAAAGTTTTATCTATTTTTTTTTTGAGAGAGAGAGAGAGAGAGAGAGAGAGAGACCATGAGTGGGAAAGGGCAGAGAGAGAGAGAGACAGAATTTGAAGCAGGGTCCAGGCTCCGAGCTGTCAGCATAGAGCCGGATCCGGGGCTTGAACTCACAAACCGTAAGATGATGACCTGAGCCGAAGTCGGCTACTTAACCTACAGAGTCACCTAGGCTCCCCGTATTCACCTATTTTTTTTTTAATGCACATTTACAAGCTCTTTAAGGACTTGGACAAGGACTGACAAGGACTGAAATTACATTTTCTATCATGCTTATAAATTTGCTATTCATGTTTTAGAAAAGCTTCTTGATAGTAAAATTGTAATAGCAGAGATCAGTTATAAAGCACAGTATTCAGATAAATAAAGTCTGTGATTCTTTTTATTTAAAATCCTTAACTATATTTTAATTTTTAAAAGTAATCAACCTTCATTCAAATGTAGTTTCGTTTACCTATTCATATTAAGGTGTAAAAGTAGATTTCTGTAAGTTATTTTCACACAAATTCCCTCCATTTTCTTTGGCCAAACCCAAGCCTTAGTACATTACATTTAAAAACATAGTTTTAAAATTCCATGAAGGACACATAGAGATGCCAGTAAGTCGTAGATAAATAGAAAAAGATGATAGATAGATAGATAGATAGATAGATAAATACATAGATAGATAGGGATAGATAGATAGATAGATAGATAGATAGATAGATAGATAGATAACATTCTATGAAAAATGTAAATGTCAGTTAGTTACATGTCTGACGCGATTTCTGCTCAGGTCATGATTTCATGGTTCATGAGTTCAAGCACCGCATGGGGGCTCTGTGCTGGCAGTGTGGTGCCTGTTTGGGATTTTTTCTCTCTTTCTGCACCTCGTCCCCTAATGCTTTCTCTGTCTGTCTCAAAATGAATATATAAACTTTAAAATAATTGAGATAAATTCCGTGAGAGTTACTGGTGGCTATGATATGGAATTATTGCTTACACCGTTCTGTAAAATAATTTTGTTGTTTAAATAAATTGAGCAGGTGTTGTTTGTTTTTACATATATTCCTAGATAAAAACAAACAGACATGTTTTAAGAAGGGCCTGGCATAGATTTGAGTGTGCTTAGAGGACAGTTCCTCAGAGATGGTAGGATGCAATTACTGCAGAAAATGTGGAAAGATGCTAAATGAAGGTAATAGCTGTCCTCACATATAAAAGAACCAACGTGGAGATGTAAAGTGATACACTCATTGTAGTTACTCTAGCACACAAAGAAAAATTACAATAAGGAATAGAAATAAGAAAGATTCTAACTTGAAATGGTCCACTTTGGTTTTTGTTGCCAAGTTATATTGTTAACAGGTCAGAAGAAACACACACACACACACACACACACACACACACACATGCACACACACACATGCACACACACACACACACACACACACACACACACACACACAAGTTGTTCCTTTACCTTCCCACTAGTAAGGAAAAACTTGAAATGATTCAAAACAATGTAATTCGAGGAGGCTTATTGAATCTTATTACAATGTGTTTTTTAAAAACAGCTCATATATAGTAAATAAATGAAAGGCTGTTGTACTGAAAAGCATGTTAACTGTCGAAATCGAAGAACCTGGGATAAATTTAGTCACTGAAAACCTAAAGAGATAGAGAGACAGATATAGACAGAGATATAGACATAACAAAAATTAGGATTTTCAGTGACTTATATTATATCTACTTATATCTTTTTATTGACCAGTCCATATATATATATATATATATATATATATATATATCCATATAGTAAAATCTATGTATAGATTTGAGAGAGAGAGAAAGAGACATTATTGACCAAGAGAGATGGGAACAGTATGTTTCTCATATCTCTCTTCAAAACACAGCTCAATTTTAACTTATTAGAACACAAATAAGACTAATAGCAGAAAGATTAATTCTCAAATATACTTAAGGAAAGATAAATCTTGTCAAAGTCATGTGCACTTTTGATTTCTAATGTAATTTGAAAGGCAGGGGGCCCATTTACAGAACATTCATAGAATAAGAAAATGTCATTGATCTGAATCCCTTGTCTTCTGGCAGGGAAAGCTAAAAGTAAGTAACACAATAAATCATGTAATACAGCTGAATACTTTCAGGAGGGGAAGAAAATAGTACCCTTTGATTAGGCCTGCATGAACATATGTATTGTTTTCATAGCAAAATTCCATGCAACTAAATAATTATGCTTCTTTTAGAAAAAAAAAGTGGGATAACCAATTATTTCCTGCTCCAATTTCTATTTAATTTAATTTTTAAAAGATTGCATTAAAACTCAACTTGTTACTGCATAAACTTTCTCCATTTATTTATACTTAATAATTCAGAATTTATTGAGTTTCTTTTATGTGTCAAGCAGTATAGGTACTAGACTTACATAGCACTAGAGGAAAAATGGGTCACAAAAGAGAATAAAAGTCTCAGAATGATGTAATATTTCTTAAAAAAAATATAATCTAATTCTTCTCTGTTCACCACCTCATTCTTTTTTTTTTTGTTTGTTTGTTTGTTTCACGTTTACATGATTCTCAGCAGGTAGAATGTAGTTCCATTTGTCATGGGAAAACTAAAAACAACAACAATAACAATAACAAACAAAACTATCCAGAGTAGTTCAGATGTCACAGGCAAAATGTACTTGATATGCTTAGTTGACCCGGTCTACTCTTCTCTCTGTGAGTTACAGGTACTCAATTTTTATTCCATTATTCTCCCTAGGACACTAATGCCTTAAGATGCCATTATGTTCCAGGGTTAGGCCTAGCAGAGCTCAGGCCTAAACCAATTAGTAAAATTCTTGGCCCTAGACAAAGTGATTGGTTAAAGGACTGATATTTGACTTAGGTTAATCCAATCAGAGTAAATTCCAGGACTTGTGTTTTAAATTTGAGCGGGGGGCGCCTGCGTGGCTCAGTCGGTTAAGCGGCCGACTTCGGCTCAGGTCATGATCTCGCGGTCCGTGAGTTCGAGCCCCTCGTCGGGCTCTGTGCTGACAGCTCAGAGCCTGGAGCCTGTTTCGGATTCTGTGTCTCCCTCTCTCTGACCCTCCCCCGTTCATGCTCTGTCTCTCTCTGTCTCAAAAATAAATAAACATTAAAAAAAAAAATTAAATTTGAGGGGAAAAATTACTTGGCCTTGTACATGATCTGGGTTATGTACTCCTAGTTGCTCCTGGAAGCCATTTTGAGACATCAAAGAGTGCCCTTCAGATAGTACCTGATACAGGATTTTCCTAAAGGAGATTGCAAATAAAAATACATTATCATTTGCTAATGTTTCAGCATAATACTATTGGCCATGGAGATATTTTATTTAATTACTGTACAATCTTTAGATCCCATCAGAGGGTTAAATTAAAAGTTAAAATAAATTCATTATTCAATGAACAAGGCCATTAACTCCTTGTGTGTGTGTGTGTGTGTGTGTGTGTGAGTGTGTGTGTGTGTGCATGTTCTAAAACAAATTCTTTTTTAACAAACAAAAAATGCTGAGATTAGGTTTGCATTCTTATTTGGACACAAAAATATAATAATAATAAAACCAAGATATATCTAATGTGCTGTGATATTCTTGGGAAAAGCTACCTGGTTTCCAAAGGCTTACATGAAAATCAGTCCTACAATTATAATTAGTTGCATTGCGTATAGATTTATCCGTGTCTTTTTATCTTTATTTGGGGTTGGGGTAGGAGAAATTTGGCCTTATCTTTGCTATGAATTAAATGGAATCTAAAAGAGGCCCTGGGTATATTTCTTCACATCATCCTTTCAACCTTTATCCCTCCATTGTGTCATACTTACAAATTTTCTTGCTCTGTATTTTCACATAAAGTAGTTTTTTAAAATGACTCTTTTATTCAGGTGAAACAAAGGCAGTTTTTTATCCATGGAAGCATTTATTTGCCTAAATTATAAGAATTCAGGATTTAATTATGACTGAAACCTGATTATCAACTAGCCTTCATCTTTTAGAAGTACAAAAAAGTTAAGTATCCGGGGAGTTCTATGGAGTGCCTTCTTCAGGTAAAATATGCAGAACATCTATAGGTTTACACACAGCATCTCTGTTGATATATATTTTTACCTGAAGAGCTTGATAACTGTCAGGAAATCTAAATAGACATGCCTGTATCTACTGTCACAAAGTCATTTATATCTCTACATGTAATGAGATGTTTTACTGAACTACTATCTTGTTCCTGATCAAAGAATAAGCTAAGAAAAAGAAATATTTTATCAAAAATGAACTATATCACTTAAGATGGGGGACACCAAGTCCTAGTACATCACATACCACTCACAGATAGGTATTTCTATAACCTGTATGTAGACCTTGCCTACTATACTGCATCATAAAAAGAATGCAATTTACCTCTTACTGCCCTTAACAAGAATGAAACTTGGACATTCAGAAAAAGAATGTGAAACATGATGCCATTCTAACCTGGAGTCTTAAATTCCCAACCCCTTCCTCCAGAAATCACTTTTTATAAGATAAAAACAGAGAGTGAGACAAACTATAAGAGACTCTTAAATACAGAGAATAAACTGAGGGTTGCTGGAAAGATATTGGGCAGGTGGATGGGCTAAATGGGTGATGGGCATTAAGGAGGGCACTTGTTGGGATGAGCACTGGGTATTACATATAAGTGATGAATCATTAAATTCTATTAGTGAAACCATTATCTCACTATGCATTAACTAACTTGGATTTAAATAAAATTTAAAAATTAAAAAATAAATAAATAAAGTTGTCATTTAATCTTGATGGCTAGACAGTCATGCTATAAATTAAAATTAAATTAAAAACTTTAAATAAAAGGTTATACTCTTATTTAAAAACAAACTTTTTAAATGTTTATTTATATTTGAGACAGAAAGAGACAGAGCATGAGTCGGGGAGGGGCAGAGAGAGGGGACACAGAATCTGAAGCAGGCTCCAGGCTCAGAGCTGTCAGCACAGAGCCCAACACGGTGCTCGAACTCACAAATCTCGAGATCATGACCTGAGCTGAAGTCGGACATTTAACTGACTGAGCCACCCAGGTGCCCCTAAAAAGGTTATACTCTTATAAATAAATACAAATATGATTCCTGCTCAGTTCTATTATAGTAAATATCAGCCACATTTACTGGCAAAGGAATCTTTACTAATGGTCAAAGACATGTGAGTTTATGTAGCCATGTTAATAAAATAAAGATTAGACATATAAATATTTAAAATCTGAGCACATAAAATTATAAAGTTTAGAAGTCCCATTTTCTGCTTTCATCAAGACGAATATGCTTAATTTATTTTGCCTTCTCTTTTTAACTTTAAAGATTAAAAAAAAAATCTCCCTGGATTGAAATAAACACATTTGATAAAAGTAGATAAACAAGGTATTTGTGGCAGAGACCAAAGTGCATTTCAGATATATCCTTAAATATTTTAGCCTATAAACTTGGTCCCCACCACAGTAAAGAGATTAGGAATATCCTACAGACAGATCAGGCTACGAGGCTAAGAACCAGCTAGAGAGGATTATAATAAACACCACAGCATTTATAAAATACTATCAGAAGGAAGTCGTTGGTTTTCAACAGTTCAAAGGGTTATACCACCCTAGAATGACCAGGATAAGATAAGGCAAGAATATTGATAAAATAAAGATGCCATAAATACACAAAACAGAATTATCCTTTCTGTTCATGTAGTTGCTTAATTACCTTTCTTTAAAAATTCAAATTACTAAAGTAAAATATATTTCAAAGAAATTTTAAAACACACTCTTATAATTGCATGTGATTTATATTAAGCTTTATGCTAGCAATGATTTGATATTTTTAGAAAGCACTATATTTTAGTTTTTCTAAAAGCCCTGGTAATTTAGTCCTCAAAGATTTTCCTATAAAAGATAACCTAGAAATATGGGTAAGATACAAAATGTCACTGTCATAGCAATTAACATCCATTAGTCATGAGAGTCAAAGTTTTTTATAAATGTAAGTATGTTTTACTCTTTCAGGTCAGAAAATAAAGCAACTAAGGATGAAATCAGGGTAAGAGAATTCAAAACATTGGTCAAGCTTTTAAAATAAAGGTCAAAGTGAACATTTCCTCAATTTATGTTTAGTTCTCTTGCGTGTGAGTTAGTACTTTCCACTGGCACATTTCTCACAGGGAATATCTAGGTCAGAAGAGAGGGTAAGATAATATGGCAGACAGACTACAGATTTCTTCCAAGTTTGTGATAAAAAAGGAAATAATTTACATTGTTTTCAAATGCCTGCATCTGTCAACGCACTGAATAATTTGAGGTCTTTTTCATTGAAGACATTTTCTCCTTTTTATGTTATTGAACTTGTACAAATGTATCCTCTTTTGTATCTTTTATGATTCAAATCAATAAGGCCATATAAAACTCTAAGCAAATTGACTTCATGTCAAAGAATATATTGATTTAATGATAAAGTTGTTCCTTACCAATAATTTTCCTTATACTATTGCTATTATTTGGAGTGCAGTGTTGTATGGGCTACAAGTATATAATTAATAAAAATATTTTGGTATAAAAACTTAAAAATGGGAATTGTATTTACTTTGACATAAAGTGTACTATTCTATCAGTAAGACTTAGAATTAAGAGTGTGCTTTATTTAAGGCGTTATTTCAAGATCAGTGTCAGAGGGCTTGACAGAGAATATCTGGATTCTATCCATTTTTGACACAGTGAAAACAAAGCCATGGGAAGCCGAACTCTACTTTCACTACCTGCAACAGCTACCTTTGTCTCTTTTCAGTGGGTGACCTTGCTCCCTACTTGAATAATAAAACATGTCACTAATGCTCCTGCTTCCTGAATCTGAGCACAAAATTTCTCTTTGCTTTGCTATAATGTAGGAAGGTGTCTTACCATGTCAACTACTTCACTGACAGGCTGAATCCTCACCCAGCTACCATTTTAGGGACTGTTGCTTCATTTATCCTGCCTATTCTGCCCAGACTTTCCCCAACATATCTCACTCAACATGTGGTAGCATCTCCTGCTATCTATTTATTGAGAGAGCATGCTCATGCAGGGGAGGGGCAAAGGAAGAGAGAGAGAATCTTATGCAGGCTCCATGCTTAATGTGGAGCCTAACTTGGGGCTTGATCCCACAACCCTAGCATCGTGACCTGAGCCAAAGTCAAGAGTTGGATACTCAACTAACTGAGCCACCCAGAAGACCCACATCTACTGTTTAAAAAAATAATAATAATAAGGTTTAATTTATTTTTGAGAGACAGAGAGAAAGACAGAGTGTGAGCAGGGGAGGGGCAGAAAGAGAGACAGAGACAAAATCTGAAGCAGGCTCCAGGCTCTGAGCTGTCAGCACAGAACCAGGCACGGGGACTCGAACTCAGGAACTATGAGATCATGACCCGAGCTGAAGTCGGATGCTTAACCAGCTGAGCCACCAAGGTGCCCCTCTCTTGTTTTCAAAGACAGAAAACAATGAAGAAATAAAAATAACCAAAACAGTCTAATGTGATGTCACCTCCACCTCTAGCTTTTGCACTATTTATATGCCCCCTTCACAGAAAATATTTTTCTGGAGAGTTGTCTCCATGTCTTTACTTATTGACTCATTCACATCATTCTAATATTCATTTCCAGCTCTCCAGTTCAAACTGTTTATCAAGGTCATCAATGACCTCTAGCTAACTATATACAAAGATCAATTCTTCTCTTTTCATCTAGCCCAGTTGCTCTTATTGAGGACAATTTCTCCACTCCCCTAACCTCCTCCAGGGGATAATTGGCAATGGGTGGAGGCATTTTTAATTGTCAAAACTGAGGGATGTGCTCCTATTTGCATCTCAGGCAGAGATCAAGGATGCTCTAGACATCCTACAGTGTGTACAATGGCCCCCACACCAAAATATCTTTGGGGGCCCAAAAGGCAATAATGTTGAGGTTGAGAAGCCTGAACATCTCAACCTTCAATATTCCACAGTTGTAAACATTTGTTTATTATATGTACCTCCCACAGAGAACATAAACTTAAGGAGGATCAGGCCTTACCTGTCTTGTTTTTTATTGTATTCATTTGTGTAGAAAAGTGACTTGTCCCAGATTGGGCAGACAATTTCTGCATTTCATAAGTAATATGTCTTTCAAATGATTTTTGCTTTATTTAGCAATTTGCTTAAATCTTGTACTAATGGTAAGACAGACTTGTTTCACCCTTGTGGAAGAGTTAGACTAACATCAGCACTTCATCTTCACCATTATTTGACATTTTGAATTCTTTATTTTTTATGCTTCAAGTTTTTATTTAACTTCTAGTTAATTAACATACAGTACATTATTGGCTTTAGGAGTAAAACTCAGCGATTCATCCTTTACACCCAGGGCTCATCACAAGTGCCCTCCTTAACACCCATCAGCTATTTTTTAAACATTTTATTTATTTATTTAGTATTTATTTATTTATTTATTTATTTATTTATTTAGAGAGCACAAGTAGGGGAGGGGCAAAGAGAGAGGAAAAGAGAGTCTTTAGCAGGCTCCATGCCCAGCAAAGAGCCCAACTCAGGGCTCAATTTCACAACCACGAGATCATGACCTGAGTTGAAATCAAGAGTCAATGCTAAACCAACTGAGCCACCCAGGCATCCCCTACCCATCACCCATTTATCCCATCTCCCTGCCCACCTCTCTTCCAGTAACCCTCAGTCTGTTCTCTATAGTTAAGATTGACATTTTGAATTCTGTTGATTGTTTCCTATGAGGAAATGGATTCTAAATCTCAGAAAATAACTTCCAATAAAATTGAGAAAACAAGTCTTTTGAGACATTCAGAAGTACATATAGTAGGAATCATAATAGGCATTACCAGAAAAAGAAATCAGTGAATAATGAAAAGGTCAACACTGATAAATTCTATTCTGGATGATAAAAATAATGTGAATTTCCTCATTACAAAATAATATAAATAAAAATAACCCTGATAAAACTATTCATACATAGATTTCATCTATAGGAAGCAAATTAAGTATATTTCAAAGAGAAAGAAACCACCATATTAGTTTTTAACATGTAATATATGGTTATAATTATCATAAATAATAATATTCAATTCTTGCATCAAGCTTTTATTTTATTTATTTATTTGTTTATTTATTTATTAATATATTTGTATTTATTTAATTTACATCCAAGTTAGTTAGCTTATAGTGCAAAAATGATTTCAGGGGTCGATCCCTGAATGCCCCTTATCCATTTAGCCAATCTCCCCTCCCACAACCCCTCCACTAGCTCTCTGTTTGTTCTCCATATTTAGGAGTCTCTATGTTTTGTTCCCCTCCCTATTTTTATATTATTTTTTGCATCAAATTTTTAAAGCTATATTATGCTTCATTCTCCATCATTCTCAGTAACCATTCAGAGCCTGCTCCTTAGAAAGATTTCATACATGCACATCTTGGGAGAGCACATAAAACCAGGATGGAGTATGCTGTAACAAAGAAATACTACCATTGCTTTCTGCCTCACATATTTTAGATTACCATTTACTGTCAATAATAAAGGTACTGGGGCGCCTGGGTGGCGCAGTCGGTTAAGCGTCCGACTTCAGCCAGGTCACGATCTCACGGTCCGTGAGTTCGAGCCCCGCGTCAGGCTCTGGGCTGATGGCTCGGAGCCTGGAGCCTGTTTCAGATTCTGTGTCTCCCTCTCTCTCTGTCCCTCCCCCGTTCATGCTCTGTCTCTCTCTGTCCCAAAAATAAATAAACGTTGAAAAAAAAAAAATTAAAAAAAAAAATAATAAAGGTACTTTGTTTAAACAGTAAATTTTAAATTTTTACTGAGAATAGTAGTAAACAGTAATGATTTTACCTTAGACTTTATTAAAAATTTTTCATGGATTCAATATACAAATTATATACTCCAAGTTCAAAATAAAATAGATTAAATCACATTTTTAGATAATGAGGCTATAAGAGAATGTCCACAAATGAGCATTCAAAGGCCAATTTACATTAAAAGATGAACAGATTTCATTCGAATCTGTATTTCTCTTTGTGAGAGTTAATAATTACCACAGATTTTTCTTTCAGCAATTATAAACGTCTTTCCACCTGTATCCACAATTATTGGGGAAAAAGCGAATATTTTGTATAGTTGTATATTCATGTGTGTGTCAATTTGTCTCTGTGTTAGAACACTTAATAACATTAAACAACCTTAACACTGAATGTATTTAAAATTTTCAATATAAACATTCCCAACACCACACAATCTAAAAAAACAATCTTACCCACCTAACATTCAGTGTCTCCTGAAATATTTGCAGAGCATTTTTGATTTGTGTTGTTACTTATGCCAAATAGCATCAAGCAAAAAATTGCTTTGACTTCTTGAGATTCATCTAATTAATGAGGAGAGTTGAGGTAGAGGAATTCAATCCAGGGTTTATTTTCGACCTTATTTTTATACTTTCACAGTTTTTGGAGGCTGATCTCTGTGTATGTGGTTCTTGAAGAGGCAATGTCACGACATCTTTCTGGACATCCAAATCCTACTCCCACTAGATGGCAATTTTACTTATTGAAATGTCTGGAAGTGATAAAGGGTGACAAAGCAAACTAACTTTTGGATGAGTTGTTTACAGTGTGTCTTTTGAAGAGGGCACCTGAGGAAAGTTTCTAGCTCAGTCTTATGCACTGGATTTGAGCCCTTGAAGAGAGGAAAATCAATTTGCTCAAAGTAATTTGGCCAAATGATCCGTTTTCCAAAAGAACATCACCAAACATAGGGATTGTGGATTTACACCTTTAAAAGTTCTGTTGGTGACAGGTGTCTTAGTGGCTCAGCTGGTTAGGCTCTGATGACTCTTGATTTCAGTTCAGGTCATGATCTAATGGTCGTGAGATCGAGCCCCATGTCCAGCTCCACGCTGAGTGTGCAGTCTGCTTGGGATTCTCTCTGTCTCTTTGTCCTTCCTCCATTCATGTTTTTTCTCTTTCTCTCAAAATAAATAAATAAATAAACATTTAAAAAATTATGTTGGTGATATGTAAGAGCCTTAGTTAAAAAGTCTACAAAAGAGGTTTACCAAAAAAAAAAAAAAAAAAGAAAAGAAAACAATAAAAAGTTTAAATGGTTTAATAACATGGGGACCAAACATTCCAGTTACTATGGGAGGGTCCAAGTTCAAATTTGTTTTCTTTGGGGAATTACTAATAATGCCCCCTTTAACTTTCAAAAGTATCCTCAGCTTGGAAGTTATATGGCCATCTCATAAGTTATATGGCCATCCTATTTAACAGAAATATTCAACTTCTGGTACTGATGAAAATAAAAAAAAAAAAACAAAAACTTTTCTTCTAAATGTTAACACACTATTTGAGAAATTAGCAAAAGAAACCTAAAAATTCTAAAATGTGAGAAAACAAATTAATATTAATGCAAAAATTGCTGAATGAAACATTGATTTTTTTTTTTCATTTCCTGATGTGAATAATTATTAAACATTCTTATTATTGACTTTAAAACCAGATACAGCATAGTTGAGTGTCTTGGGCCCATTACTTAAGCTCATCATCTGTGCAAAGGTACTACAAATATTGTTGGGAAGATAAAATGAATTAGTTTGTGTAAACTGATCTTTTTTTAATGTTTGTTTATTTTGAGAGAGAGCGTGGGAGGCATAGAGACAGAAGGAGAGAGAAAATCCCAACAGGCTTCGCACTGCCAGCACAGAGCCCAAGGCAGGGTTCGATCTTACCACCATGAGATCATGACCTGAGCCAAAATCAAGAGTTGACACTCAGCTGACTGAGACACCCAGGCATCCTATGTAAACTGCTTCTAATATGACTGACACATAGTGCTATTTAAGATTTAGATATAATTGTTACTCATAAGTTGGTAAATTTGACAATATTAGTGAATTAATCTTTAAGTGAAATGGCTTTAGGAAAAAATGTCTTCTGGCAGTTTTTTTTTCTAATACTTGACCTATGGCATGTGCAATGTATCCCTAGGGATTCATATAAATAACACCTGACAAAGGTGAAAGAAAATGGTAACTGTATGAACCAGCACGTTTAATTTGGAAAGTTAATACAACCTCATTTGTTTGTATCCACAGGCCCTTGAGATCTAGGGAAATTTGCCTTTCTCTATTGTTCTTCCCTCTGGGCAGGCACAGAAGCCTGGATAACCAGTATTCAGAGAATATTCTTCCATGTTCAAATGGGTGTTTTGTATCTGATCACCTCCAAATGAGTAAATACCTCTCTTTCCCTTATGGGAATAAGATTACTGGGCATTCTCATAGATTTCATTTCAGAAAATAGAGCCAAAATATGCTTCTAGGTCCCTAGGAAACTTTTCCTTTTCACTCAACTATAACGTCATCAGTATGCTAGGAAGTGAGCAATTCAGGACCATAAGGAAGAATACACAACAACTATTATGATCAGCTATGCAAAATCAGCTTTGTACATTAGACTCATCATAAACCTCAGAGATCATGTGCCAGGGCATATTAGGAAAAAAAGTAAAAGATATTCATTGGCCATATGTACAGAAATGAAATCTGTTTGCTAAATTATGGTGCCAATCCATATCCAATCTGTCTTTTCTGGCCATCCTACAGCTGATATGTCATTTTAGTCCTCACCATTACTCACTCAAACCACTTTATCACTTACGAAAGCTTTCTTCCTTTTTTTCTTCCGGCCCTTCCTCCCCTCTTCAACCATCAAAGAATAAGTGCCTTTATATAACAAGCATTATTCAGGGACTAAAAAAAAGTCAATAAAATTGGGTTCTTTCCCTGAGGAATATTAAAAATCTATTGGAGAAAATCACGAATGTCAAGAATTGATCAATTTCCTAGCTGGTTGGTCAACTCCAGTCCCCATCTTCTGCACAATGTCCCATCAACAACTGTTATTTTTCTAAAAACTCATCTCTGTTCTCCCCTACTTATAAACCGCCAATGATTCCCCCAGAGGCTTCAGGATAAAATCCAAAGTCCTCATCATAGTACAAGAAGACTTTACAATCTGCTTCAATTTATCTTTCCAGCATCAGCTTCAGCCACATCAAACTATGTGCCAATCGTCACTCTTCTTACATGTGTTCTTTCTTTTTTCTGCCAAAGAGTTCCTCCACTATTTGTAAAATTATTACTCGTTCTCCAAAAATGACCTTTGGTAACTTTCACACTGAAGCTTTCTCTGGATCTCCCAGTTACAATAAACCATTTTTTATTCCCAGTTTCCACTGACAGCACATACTCTCATTACAGTATTTAAAATAACATATTATTATTTCTGGGTGATGTAATCTCTGAAAGAACTCTGAAAAACTGAGAATCATGCCTTGCTGTGGGGAAATTTGTTGCATTTCCTCATTTCTGTTGCAATGTTGGCAGACAGTAGATGATCAATAAATGTTTGTCAAATAAATTAATGAATTCTACTCAAGTTTTAAGCATCAGCCATATGTTACCTTTTCCATGAAGCCTTTACCTAACCTCATCTGTTTTCCTTCATATGGAATCCCCATGAACTTAAGAGACATCATTCTTCTCTCCTAACAGTTATTTAAAAAGTATTAGAAATAATTGTATGAATATCAGAAAGTGGTATATTGTTCAAGGTCTTTTTACTAGTGAGTAGTGAGGTGAGACTAGATTTCAGAGCTCTTCTTCCTCTGGGCTTATAAGTCCCATAGGAGTAGAACTCAAACAGAGCACACCTTTCTGTCCGGTAGGAAAATTCCCTCAAACTGATCATTCAATGCCAGGCAACAGAAAAATTATACTAACATTGTGTTCCTTTGAGTTACCATTGAGGAATGGCTTGAAAAAATCATGCTGTGGCCAATAATTGAGGGTTTTAAGTTGAAAAGCAGGATAAGGTGACAATAATTTACTCATCGTTATTTTCAGGGGAAAAGCATAATAGTCTTTCATGGATGTTTAAATCTTGCAACAACAATGCAAAGGGGTTCCCTGGCACCCAATACTTTCCCTTAGAATTCGTGAATTAAGAAAAACTTCCAGCAAATTGGACACTGAGCCCAAAACATAGAGTAACGGGACACCTGTTATTCATTGTTGAGGAATCTTATGGCCTCCAGGACAGATGCTGATTTCTCTCTACTTGCCCAGATCATTCTCTTTCAGCATCTTCTCCTATTTCTTATTCTCTTTCAGTATCTCACCCCCATTTTAACTCTCCTCCCACCTACTTTTCCATGCCCAGGAAATACATACCACATTGTTTACCTATAGGTTCCCTTAACGCTCATTGGAATACTAAAGGAAATCTACTGAGAACATTCAGATGATTTCATTAAATCATATGTATAAATATGTTAACCAACTTAACAATATTTCCATATATACTTAGATTTTTCCACATTTAATCATTTTTAAAAATTTTACTGAAGACAAACTTTGATGGTTTTCAAATATTTGTTTTATATACACAAGCTATGGAAATAAGTAAAATACCAGGTTATAAAACTAAGACTATGTTAATGGAAGTGTTTTAGAAATGCATATATTCTTCACAGGAAAAAATAGCAAATTTATAGTGTTTAAACATAAATATGAACACTCAAAGTAAGCCTCAAAAGACATCAAATATTCTTGTCCTTTTCATTGTTTTATTGTTTCATGGCTTATTCTTATGATAGTCATAAAACTAAGGGTATATTAAACCTCATCTGCCATAGATTTGCAGAATTATTTTGTTTTAATAAACTACAAATACTAGAGCAGAGAGTTATCAGAAAAGGGAAGAGAGTACCCCCATATTGCTTTCAGAGTCAATTTCTGGGATAATTTGTATTACTACATCCTAGAATTCAGCTTTACTTGAAAGCAATCAGAAAACCTTGGTAATTATTTTGCTTATTTGTGTTAAAAAAGACAGTTTCTCTGGTGTTATAGTCAGGATCCATTTACAGAGTCCAATCTGTTTATTAGGAACTGAAAACACCTCTATAGAATGAAAAAGATAATAAACAAATCTCTGATAGGGAATGTTATGATGTTAGTAGAGCAGGGTCAAGACTGAAGAGCAAGACAGAAATCATCACTGAATCATGAGCAGAGTCAAAATTACTAAGAGTTGTAAGAAAATGCTATAACTCCCGAAAAAGAAAAAAAAATGGTGGGGGAGAGAGGGAGAAAGAGGAAAAAAATAAATAAGAGAAAAAGAAAGCACACTGTCTTGTAGTGAAAACAATACTTTTAACAATGCTTACTCTATAAACCAAAATCTTTTTTAAGTGAAAATGGAAATGTTTCCAGCAAAATGCCTTCTGGCACATTTTTATCAGTAAATAATGGATTTCATATAAGTGTATTTTACTGTGGAGTTACCATTTCTACTTTGCATTCACATTTTAGAGGTAAGGTGAAAGATTGTAGGTTGTAGGGATGAACTTCAAGACAAAGGTTGACCATAAAACCAGTTAACTGTTTTTCCAATAATTACTGGCCTCTAGGGGGACATAATTGAAATATATGAATTTCTAGCATTGTGGTTTCCAGTGAAAGCTGTGCTTTATGGCACTGAGAGGACTAAATATAAAGATACATTTACAGCAAAAGAAGAATTCAAGTTTATGATTTAATAATGCTTTAAAATAAATAAATAAACAAAGCTTGACAAGATATTATTTGCAATCACATTCGATATTATAAGAATTAACTTTAGGAAAAGATATAGATCAATGTTAGGAAAATTAATACACTTATTTCACAGATTTCAAATTAATTATAAAACAAAATCTTGCTTATTTTCTAAAACATGGAATTTATCAACCCTTAGAAACTCCAATTTTAGTGCAGTAATAGAACATAGTTACTATGATAGGAGGGGGAAATAAAGGTAATATAGAAATAATGTATAAGACCAATTATATTTTATAATATATCTTAGGTATATATTAAAAGCACATGCCTACAGTTAGGCAGATTTCTTTTAATATCTCCAGCAGTAGGCCATTGTCCTCATTTTTTTATTCTTAGCACATTAGAGTTGAGTACATAGTAGGGATCAATAAATAGGCGTTGAATGAATGAAAAATGAATGTAAGCATACCACTTCAGAGAAATCAGCCAAATACAGATGAATAAAAGGAACTTAGAGCAGCAAATCAGAAAACAGTAATTTTGAATATTTCCATTTAATGCTTTTGTCTTTCTTTCTCCCACCCATGTGTGTCTCTTGTATTTTCTTACTTAAGATCATTTTAGCATTAAATGGTGATCTCAGGACCACCCAGACCAGAGCCCAGATTTTCTGATTTAAACAACTTTATTCTTAGAGCCTAGCAGCTTAACATCATGGGTGGGGAAATATATAGGGTATATATTTTTGTAGAAATGTATAGTGTAGCTTTTCTACTTTAAAAATACTGACATTTTACATCCTTGAGACTATGAAAATGTGGTATATGCAATATTCAAAAAAGGTTGATAACCAATTTTGCCATTATTTCAGTTTTTAAATGTAACATAGAACAAAGATATGCTTAAAGAATTAGATAACTCAATCATTGGGAATATCTGTTCCAATTTACACATGCTGCTCATACATAATTCATTTTATAATAACCCACATCTAAACATGTTTTTTCTACTTTCAAAAATAAAAGGCCTAAAAATTACATAGGCCTCTTTTCTGTAGTTGCAAGAGATATTTTTTGCTTATGAAATAAACAATATTCTTTGGTTCTGGAATTCATTCATTCATTCATTCATTCATTCATTTATCTGCCAGATATTTATAGACAGGCAACCATGCACTGTGATAGAAATGAGTCTCCCACATATGAAACAGACATGGTAGCAACTCTCAGAAAGCTTACTGATGTGTTTGGATTTCAGGGGACTCATACAAATATCTAAAATGCATTTCAGCAAAAATATAAAATGCCAAGAGTTGAGCCAACCTACTCCATGGTATTGCTGCTTTGGCATCCATTTTGTGCAGCCAAGCAGCCTGTGGGGACCTAAGCTGACAGCAGCCCTTCATGCAAGTTCATGTCCTGGATGGCAGCCACCGAGCCACAAGAAAATGCAGGTTCCTGATAGGACTCCCCAACAGCCTTGTAATCAACAGTCTCTCCTGCCTCCCAGCACATCTGTGCCTTCTGCACTCCTTGGATAAAACCCCTGTGGGACTTACCATAACCCTGCTCTTTTGGTCTGAGTTGACCAATTTGGACCTAGCTTGGAAACAAGAGAGCCCTCTACACACAGACCCTAATAAAGGAGGTGCCCCAGGTCCTGTCACTCTCTCTGCCTGCACCTTGCCTTGACCTCTCCACATGGCACCTTGTGGTGCTCCCTCTACCTCCTCTAACACCTGTGAGTATTAGACTTCTCTATTTCAATTTCTCTTGTGGTCTTTCATTGAACCATGATTCACCATCCAGTAGCTTGTACTCCAGTTATCACATGTTAATTTAACAATGTCATAACATAAGGTCATAAACTCAGAAAAGTGAAGGCAGAGGGAAGAGGAAGCTAAGATACACAGAAAAATATTGTAGGTCCACAGGGGATCTATCTATATTTTAAGTATAAATCTGAAGAATGAGAAAAAAAATATTCTGGTAATCAAGCTGGAGAGGGCAAAGAGATAGCTGTATATCTAGAAGGATTATAGCTTGGATTTTTTTTTTGAGGACTATTATTAGTTAAATATTTCTGAAATAACAATGGCATGGTGAGTAAAAAAGTAGACAAAGATCAACATCTGCCCAGAAGGCCATAAGAGTCAACAATGAGTAACAGGTGTTCTGTTTGAAAGATCAGTCTGGAAACAGTGTGAAAAAGGATAGAAGGGAAGACATAAAAAGTAAAGAGAATTGAATCTTTAAATTTTCTGTGAAGTAATTTACTGGAATTAATTCCGGAAGAACAGATTGATTGATGTATTTGTGTGTGATGTTAACTTTTATCACACCCTGAGGATGGTTCATTGATATTTGAAGGAACCCAATCTGAAACACACATTCCGGGGAAGCTTTGACTAGTACTTCACATATCACCTAATCAATAGCAGAAGTTTAACTGACTAGCATAAAGGATTTAGACATTACATTGGAGGAAGGGGAATCCTTCCACTGGACGAATGAAGATGAGTAGTATTCTGGATTCATGGTTGGCTGAAAGGTTCCACAGAGTCACTGTTCCTCTGTGAACACTGTGTAAGAAACTGGAAACTCCAAGAACCTGCTATCTTTGGGAAAATCCCCAAATATGGTAAAATTCTATCTCTTGATCCAATTAGAATTTTGGCTGCTCTTAAGGCAATAATATTGCTGCATTGATTAAGGGGGTGATTCTCAATGGACTACCTAAGGAGAGCTAACAGGAACTTGCTGAGTGTTCTGGAACATGTATGAAATTTTGTTCTTGCTTGCTAATATTTATAGACAGCAACAAAGACTCTGTGTATACAGCAGATTTTGGTCTAGTACCTGCTTTCATTGTAACAGAGAAGAGTTTTTAGAGACTAGATCTAGAGCTACTTCCTAGTCACCAGAAGCTACCAGTATTTACCAAAGGACCTGAAAAATCTTGAAATAATAAAAACTTAGGTCTGCAACAGAGGCTACTCTACAAAACCAGATCCAAACTCGTTTATGGCTCAAGATAGATAATGGCTGTGGGCTTGTAGAAGAATGAACGATTTTGAGATACATACATTTAGTAGAATCAACGGAATTTGATGACAGATGGGATATTGGGGATCCAAATAAGGAAATATACAGAAAAGTTTGTGCTAGTCACTTCATCAGAGGAAGAAAATATATTTTAAAAGAAACGTCTTGGCCACGGTATTTCATTATTACTATCCTGTGGATACTGTAATAAATTACCAATGACTTGGTGTTTTTTAACAATAGAAATTTAGTCTCTCAAAATTCTGGAGACCAGAAGTCTCAAATAAGTATACTCGGGAAATCAAGTTCCAACAGTGATGCGCTCCCTCCAGAGGCATTAGGGGGAAATCTGTTTCTTGCCTCTTCCAGTTTCTGGAGGCTTCCAGAATTCCTTGATCTGTGGCCAAATCATTCCAAGAGTAGCCACCTTGGTCATATCACTTTTTCCTCCATGTCTAGAAAGTCTTCCTCTAAGGACTCCTGTCAGGACACTTAATGAATGCATTTAGGACCCACCTGCATAATACAGGATAATCTCCCCATCTCAAGGTCCTTAATTCAATCACATCTATAAAGACTATTTTCCCACATAAGGTACCAGGGATTAGTATCTGATATCCTTGGAACTATTATTCAACCTACTACAGACATACTTAATTTTAAGTGGATGTAGGAAATTCTAGAGAATTTATCTGGTAAACCAATGGATATGGGTTTAGAGGTAAGAAACAGGAAGCAGGATCATCTGCTGAGAGAAGATATAGCCAGTGAATTCGGATTCTTGGTGTTATAAATTTCTGAAGTAGTTGTTGGGCAGACTGGAGCCAAGAGCTGATTAGTTGCTAAGGAGTATTTTGAAAGGAGCAGAAAGAGAGCAGCAAATATGATAGTGGCAATAGTCTGGTAAGTTAGAGAAATGTTTCCTACTCATCCACACATGTAGGAATCAAAGTGACAATTAGTTGGATGAATAAGCAGCTGGAGTTTGTGGAGCAGATGTGATTGAAAAGATGAGTGGGCAATGGGGTCTAGAGCACTGACTGAAACAGTTTAAGTATTGGGTAATGGAATTTAGGCTGCATGGAGAAGCAAATGAAGGGAGAAGGCTGAAACATCTGAGGGGAAAAGTTAAAAATAGAATGAATAGAAATTAATGAGTCAAAGTTTGTGCTCAAAGAGATCTATCATTTCAAAAGTAGAATAATGGAGAGCAGTGTCTAGCCAGTAGTGTGTGACTAGATGGTGTGGAGGTTGAATAACACTGTTGAACAGAATAAGGAAATAGGAGGTATAGGCATTTGTTCTCAAACTTTAATGTGGCTAAGCATTGCCTGCAGAGCTTCTGAGAAATGCCAGTTCTCTTATTCTACTTTTGACAATTTTGATTCAATAGATGTGGTGTGGAATCCATGAATTTATCTCTTTAAACAGATGATTTAGATGTGGGTGGCAGAAATATCACACTGAAAAACTGCCATAGGATGTCAGAATTATAACTTACATAAATATTGTTGATTGCAGTATGAAAGCAAGATTTTGGATGAGGGAGAAAGGTATGCCAATAGTCATCAATGCAGGTGAGGGATAAAGGAGTCTGTAAACAATAGACTAAATAATAATGGGGCTAAAAAGCATTGGATGACAGAAACAAAAATGGATGAAAGAATTTTGCATGGAGGTAAAAATGGGATGGAATGAGACTTACAGAAGGCATGGAGAATGTCAACTCCATCCCTGGGCAGGGCAAGAATAAGAACTCTGTTGCCTCTACACATGGGCTTTTCAAGAGAAATTCTGTCTTCAAGGAAGAGCCAAGGTTCAAATAAAGTAAAGGAATATTTTGTCATATATATATATATATATATATATATATATATATACACACACATATATATATACACATACACACACACACACACACACACACACACATATATATATATATATATATATATATGGATTGATCCCCCAAAGACAGTGTTACTTATATTTTATCTCCTACATTCTCTTTGAATATAAGAGGAACTCAATAAATGGTTTTCAAATATTTATTTTTTCTTTACATTCAAGCTTGATATTAAATCAGTCTATAGACACTTACCTTAATAGCATGTTTCATTTCAGAAAGCAAGTCATATAAATGTATATTTTTATAATGCACATTTTTAAAGGCATAATTTTGATAATTTGAAAATTTTTTTTTCACTCAAATAGCAAAACTTTATAACACAAAAATACTATTATGATATTCATGTAATACACTAATAATAGTCTAATTTTAATGTGCATAATTAGAAGTGATTTACTTTTTAAAATTTATTTCTTAGGCTTATTGAAACATAATTGATGTGATGTACTTCTCTAATAAAATGTGTCTATAGTTTTTTTTTTCCAGATTACAAAGAAACAACATTAATGATATACCTAAGAAAAGATAATTCAAAAAGGATTTGAATGTTCATGGCAACATTATTAATAATAGACAAGAGGTAGAAGCAATCCAAAGATCCATTAACTAATGAATGGATAATCAAAATGTCACATATTCTTCAAAGGAATACTATTCACCAGTAAAAAGGCATGAAGTACTGATACATGCTACGATACAGATAAACCTTGAAAATGTGCTAAGTGAAAGAAGTCATCTACAAAGGAGATCACATATTTTATGATTCTATTTTTAAAAATTTTTTCACTAACATTTATTTTTTGAGAGTCAGAGAGAGACAGAGCACAAGCAGGGGAGGTGCAGAGAGAGGGAGACACAGAATCAGAAGCAGGCTCCAGACTCTGAGCTGTCAGCACAGAGCTTGATGTGGGGCTCGAACCCACGAACCATGAGATCATGACCCAAGCCGAAGTCGGTTGCTTAACTGACTGAGCCACCCAGACGACCCATTTATGATTCCATTTTTTAATTTTTTTCTTTAATGTTTGGTTTTGAGACACACACACACACACACACACACACACACACAGACACACACACACACACACACAGTGTGTGTGTGCCGGTGAGGGGCAGAGAGAGGGAAACAGAATCCGAAGCAGGCTCCAGGACAGAGCCCCACAGGGGCTCAAACCCATGAACCTTGAGATCATGACCTGAGTCGAAGTCTGACTCATAATCGACTGAGCCACCCAGGTGCCCCTATGATTCCTCTTTATGAAATGTCCCCAATAGACAAATCTATAAAGACACAAAGGAGATCAGTGATTGCCAGGAGCCAGGTTCAGGATGTAGCAAAAGGGAAGGGGTAGTGAATACTAATGGATATACGGTTTCTTTTGAGGGTGATACTCTAAAATCAGTTTATGCTGATGACTGCATAATTCTGTATATGTGTTAAAACCATTGTATTGCACACTTTACACTGGTACATAAATTATTTCTGAGTAAATCTGTTTGAAAAAGAAAATGCTTTCCATCTAAGATCTCCCTGCAGGATAAGCTGTGATCAAGCCTGTGAAAGGTCCTCAACAATATATCCTCCTATTTTATTCTTTCTGTTTTCTTACTTCAAGCTAGTTCCCTCTTTCCTGTCTTCAGTGTTTGTGGAACATTTCCAGAGGTGTTGCTGGTAACACAGAGACCTACTCCATACAAAGTCACATAAGTCCCACTTAAGTCTACTTTTTAAATCACTTAAACTTGAGTTTTTCAAGGCTGACAGCAGAATTACTTCCTACCCCTCCTCTTTCCGTTGGTAATAAATATAAAACACACTCTGGAAAACAACGGCAAGTTTCTTGTAAAATAAATCTCTAAAGCCAATTGTAACACACTGGGTGTCCCAAATCTTCTTCCCAAAGATCAAAGTCTGATTTTTCCTGAATTGATAGCACGATTGAAATGAAAACAGCCTGCTGCTAGCATTCAGCCTTATGATCCTGACAATAAAAAGATTAAATGTGGTAGAAACATCTGTACATTTTCAGGAATGATAAAGTTCAGCTGGAATTTTTTAAACTGAAGTTTTGCATTTGAAGTTTATTTCAGCAACTAACTTTAGACACTCACATATGATCCAGAAATGGGGCTTTGAAGATGAAAGACATAGAGCAGCATTGCAGAATAAGGTTGGTCAAAAGAAGATGAAATAAACAAGTAAATAATGCAGGAAGTAATCAGATTCAGAGAAACGTGGTATAAAGAACTTAATACATTGAAAATCATTTCTGGGGAGAAATATATCATAATGACAGTTTCTTGCATTATATTATGAAGGTAATAAAATTGTAGAGTCAAAAGACTCATCAGAAATACCCTGCTTTATAATTAATGAGAAATGATAGATGAAAGGCAAAATGAAACGTGTTTATTTGTCTTATCACAGAAGCCCTGGTGATGTATAAAATATGAATACTTCAAAAATGAAGAAAAATGCTTTATGTAGAAGTTGGGAAACTTTGTAAGAATTTTTGATATTTTTAAAGTTTATGTTGGAATATTAGAGATTTCTGATTTGGAATATAAAGTAAACTTGAAAATCTGGGATGACTTTTTTGAAAGGTGATAATTTATGCCAATGGAATCTGTGAGCTCTCCTGGAAAATTGTATATAGACACCTTGATTCACATTGAGGGACTCAAAACTGTTTTATGATCCATGCCTGAGTTTTCCAATCATGGGTTTTGTTAAGTTGTATATATATTTTTAAAAAGCTTTTTGAGTCAAAACTTGGAATGTTTATGTGACATAGAGGACAAAAAGTAGTTGGTAGCCAATTGCCATATTATCAGAATTTGATGGTTGTGCTGAAAACCTTTTAGCATTACCCTTCAGTGATGGAGTTTGCAAGGGACAGCTGCAAATAACTAGTCTCCTAAATCAGGATTTTAATTAGGAAACTAAACTATTCTAAGCATATTCTTTTACCTGAATGACTAGTTCTAATTCTAAAAATAAATTTTGTTTTTATGCTACTCAAGTTTATAGGCTCTCCTCCTAAATAAATAAGTAAAAATAAGTATACTGCTTTGTTTTGGTTCTTCCTATAGCACACTTTGAAGTATGTAAGATCTGTACCAACTAAGGTTTCTTTGGCCTCCTTTCTATCGTTTCTTTCCTTTAGGAGAATAGATGCTTATGAAACTCTGGGGCAGCTTTCAGACAGATGCAGATACCTCTCACACCTTTTCTGCATGAATAAACAGAGAATGGCAAACACTACCTATCTCTAACAACACTAACAAAGTTATCTGTTAAATGTCCCATTCTCTTATGTAGCCCCCTATTTGATCAGCTCTAAGCTAAATACGTATTTGAAGTGAGGGTGTGTTTCTTGTAGTTTTTAATTTTTTTAACATTTATTCATTATTGAGAGACAGAGAGAGACAGAGCATGAGCATAGGAGGGGCAGAGAGAGGGGGAGACACAGCATCTGAAGCAGTCTCCAGGCTCTGAGCTGTCAGCACAGAGCCTGATGCTCGAACCCATGAACAGTGAGAACATGACCCGAGCCAAAGTTGGACGCCCAACCGAATGAGCCACCCAAGTGCCCCTGAAGTTGAGTTTTGAAACATATCATTTTTTTCCTAGCAGAACTTTTACATTTTTATTGGCAGATTCTTATCAAAAAGTTTTTGTTAATGACAACACTCAGGATGAATTTATTAAATGTACTTCATGTTTATTTTTTTACTTTAAATTATATAAATATTTGTCTACATAAAATCAGAAATTTTAGAAGGGAAGAATGGAATTACAATAAAGTCAGTTAAAATTTGAATAGTTTAAATAGATATAATGAAACAGTCCATTTAACTGAATTTTAAAATCCTCATCTGAGGCAGTATAAATATCATTGTTATGTCTGGACAATTGGAAAAATAGCCAAGTATATATGTTCAAATAAATTATTCCTTTTATGTTAATTTATCTATGTTAGTATTGAATTAGCATTTTTCATGGAATTTAAAGTTACATTTCCATTGTAAGTATACATAATACAGGCCAAGGAAAACCTTAGCAAACTATATAAATATAGACCTAATTTTACATCTCTAAAATTAACAAAGTATGACTACACTAAAATTTCTGGTATGTCACATGTAGAGAATGCATAAGTGATTATCAAAAAAAAAATATGTTAGGGGAATGATGGATTAGAATGAGGCAAAAAGACCCAATGCCTGGAAAATCGGTTCACGTTTTGTTGAATGTGTCTGTATTCACTTTTATATTTTGTGTCATTTGAAAGAACACTATGTCCATGGAAACAGACAGTAAAATGATTTTTAATAGAATTGACTAAAATGTTTGAGGCAGTGATTTTGAGTTTTCAGGTAAAGAAAGCCCTTATTTTGGGTACTGTAAACATGTTCTAATCTACAGGTCTCTACCAGTAAATGTGAAGGCTCAATACCTCTATCTGTGAAATAGCATTGCCCAGAAATAAGTCTTAAAGGGAATATTCTTGCAATACTTTTTGAAATGATGAGTGCTCCTAAGACCTGTATCTTTAATGCCCTGTGACTACTTATAAGAACAGAAAGGTTTTCATTCCTTATTTTTTTTTTAAGTAGTCTTCATGCCCAACATATAGCCCTATGCGGGTCCCAGACACACAACCCCAAGATCAAGACCTGAACTGAGATCAAGAGCCAGATGCTCAGTCAACTGAGCCATCCAGGCACTCCCAGAGAGGCTCTCTTATTTTAATGACTTCTAGGCTTAAGTTGCTAAGATTTTTAAGATCATTCATGGTAGGTTTTCCCTCAGTAAATTGTTCCAAGATGAACATTCAGGAACACACTGTCTACCTTCCAACTAAGGAAGGATGATTACAGTTACTTTTGGAAATGTATTAAAATAACATTGGCAAAAGGAACAGAATTTGATGAAGCTATGGTTATTCTGACCACTAAGATTTATGTTTAAGCTCATGTAAGCATAAAATCCATCAGGTAGGACGGTAGTAATCCTGGCCCATTAGTTATACTAGCATTGCACAGACTGCTTATAATTTCTAATGCCAAACTGGAGGTAGGGAAAGCTGTTCTTATATAACTCTTAAGCTGACCTTACCTTGCATTTATTCTTCTGTGACAACTAGAGACATGTCATAAAAATTATTTAGCAGAGACCTACTCTCATGTAATGTTTTCATATAAATTTGTTACAGAGATAATCCTGTCTGTCATAGATATTTACAAACATCATTTATTCACTCACTTCTTTATGAAATGGGGAGCTACCTTCTGGTTTGGGCAGGTTATATAATGTCAGTAGACCTAATAGGCCAAGATTTATAACCATGCTACCTGGTGGATTTTATGCCTACAGCAGATGAAATGTAAATCTTTGAGGTAAGAAATACATAGTTATAGGAGCTACTAAATTTTTTTTTTATTAAAAGTATCTAAGAAGCTTTCATTCTGAAATCATTTGTGTTAGAAGTAGTTTTGTAATCTTCTGCGTTACTTTCAAAGACTGTTAATTGAAGCCAACTAAAACACAGCCAATAGTTTTTGCTTTTGATTCCTCTCACTGCCAATTGTAAAGATTCTTTTAAAAACTGGTTTTGCAGGAGAATTTATAGCATGTCTGAGTCAAACTACTGTACTTTGATAAGCTTTACCTTCATGCTGTTTTTTTTTTTTTAGCATTTTTCAAGACATATCATTCATTTGGTTTCTCAAAAAAAAAAAATAAATTAAAACTGATGTTAGAGCCAGTTCATTTAGAACTTTAGAGTTCCTGAAAAATATCGAAGCCCTTACCTTTTGATCACATTTGTAAATTAAAATCGATGTATCTAGTTTAAACACCTATTTATTGCATCAAATTTAGCTAATACATCATAGTCATGTTTATACTATCCACAGCCCCTTGTTAGTTTGCTAGTGGCAGTTTCAGACAAGCTACCTTGCATGATGAAATTGTGGACAGAGTCCTTGTAAAAGATTTACGGATAGAAATGAAAAATAAATAAATATATAGCACTAGCCTGCTTACTAGTCTGCTCTATGGCTATAACACTCATGTCAAATATTACCTTCACATTGATAAGTTTCAATGGCTTTTAATTCACATTTTAAGAAAAAAAAAAGGCATTTGGGAAATGGATAGAAAGGTTTCTAAATGTGGCAGTGATCTCAATGTATAACCTTCTTGAAATAAGCTACAACGAGATGTTGTTACATTTTCCTCAGAGTAGACGTGGTTTGCAACCAGCAGAGTTGGTTACTCAGAAGGATTTGCTGTGATCAGTGAATGAGGGGCGGTGCTTGTCATTGGCCTTCCCATTAAGCAATTCAAAGATTCCTTGTAGGCAAATTTAAGCACACACAACATCTGAGCTCAGTCATGGAGATCCGAATTGAAAAACAGGATTCTACAGGATGGCTCAACTGTTTCATTTTTAATAGTCATTTGTGGCCTGTAAGCAAGGTTCAACCAGCTAGGTAAACTACCAATTTGTTTGCTGTTTGAAGTGTAAACAAGGGATGATTTATTTATTTATTAGTTTTCTTTCTTACTTTAGCACATTAAGTTGTATTTGTTCTTTGACATGTAACCTCAATCTAGACTTATCTAAAGTTCAATTTTCTTCAAAATTACAAGCATATTCTTATTCTTTTGAATATCCTCAGAGTGGAATGTTTCCAGTTTATAAAGGCACATTTTTTTTCTTTTCTTTTTTTTTTAATGAGCCAAATCATGTTTGAATCCATATCTGTTATCTGTGAAAAAATATTTTAAACACACAAACAAATAAATAAATAGATGAGTGAGATGTACCTTTTTTTCTTCTTTCTCGGTAAAGCTCAAGTACTTACTAAAGCAATAATGTCAATTTCTTTGTAGTTGATAAACTAGTTTTAATGTCAGTTTCAAAGAAAGAGACATCAAAACAGTATCTAAAACAGAATTGCTTGAATAAATGTATTATCAATGCATCTATCTTGACAATAGGCAGAGGTCAATAAAATAAATCAGTCTTACTTCTTCATGGTCATATCTCATAAATAAAACTGTGATAAAACAGAATAAAGTAATTCCAAAAAATGCATAAATTGTGACTTTTTCTGTCATTAGAAGGATTGTCTACAAACTAGCCTTTTATAAGAACATAATTCTGATGAAAACTTTTAAAACAAAGCTTCTAACTAAAAGTCAACATAGAATTGTTTTGTGGCCAATCTTAAAACTCTTTTAAAGACAGAACTTGACAAAAATTCATTGTGAGCACCTATGTCTCTTTTTTTGTATGTTGAATAAGATTTATATATTAGGTAAGCCATAGATCTGGTTTATATTCCTCAATAAGAAAGAATAAAAGGTGGCTGTGGATTGAAGCCCTCTGTGTATATTTTCCTTTTCGTTAAGGACCATAAAGAAAGAAAATTGGATTAAAATGTTTAAATGTTCTTAGAACAATTCCCACAAATGCCAATAATTATAGATTTTGGTTTCTTTGATTCTAGTGGCTCTAATCTTTAGTAGATTATTACAATGCACAACATGCATCAGATACTTTCCACATGACATATGTTTAACATCCTCACGTTACAAACCATGGGTCAAGATTTCGGTTCAAATGCAATTAGGTTTAAGGGATACAATAGGAACCACAGGGAATGTGAGAACTGTCAAATACTATACTGTCCCTGCTACTGAGCTGGATTGCACCAGAAAGACACCAGCCTTAAAGATTTCCATTTTTCTCATCTTCCACAATTCTGAAGTAGACTGCTGAGTCAATCTTTATTGAAGGTACATTTTAATGATGGTCTTATAAGGGTTTTTGTTGTTGTTGTTGTTGTTGGTGGTGGTGGTGGTGGCATTTTTAACAAAAGCATAGTGCAAGCCGCCTGACTTGGAATTTCAGCAAAATTGTTTGCCAGAGACTCACATAAGATTCTGTGGGGAAACTTTTTAATCCGAGCCTGGATCTCTAATCATTTGTTGTATGGAAGAGAAAAAGGATCTTCTCTTTCTCTGTGTTTAATTATACACTGGGAAATCTATTTTATCCCTAATCATTGTACACATACAAAGTGGCATTGCATCCTACCATTTAAAATAAACAGACCAAAAACTTAAAATGTTCCTAGAGTGGTATCAGAAGCATAAATTGTTTATGAGCTTGTTATGACCTATTGCAAATTTAGATTTACGAAACTAGGAGCTACCCCTCTCATTTCTTTGCCTAACACACAGTTTGTGGACACTAAAAAGAATAGGCTAAAGTTTTGAATAAACAGTCACTAGACTCCTTGGCAGAACCATAAATCTCTATTTCATAAAAGATGCTGATTTTTGCAAGAAAAAAGATTTTGTTAAAAAGTTCCCAAAGTCATTGTCATTGGAAACTGCGTAGTGTATTAGTGTGTATTTATATCCTACTTCAGTCTAGTGCTAATTTTGGAAAACTGCACTGTGTTGACTATAGCACCAACCACCCTTTAGACTCTAGGATATGGGGGTCTTCAGCAACTGAATGTACTGTACTGGCCTGTTATACTCTGTTAAAATTGCGGTCTTTTAAAAGGGAGCATTAGCTGGATACATGACATTCCACAAATACATGTCCTGGATGGGTTCCTTGGTCACATGTTCTCAGAAATTCCTCTCTCCAAATGGAATTTGTTTAACTTCCTTTCAGTTCTAGCTAATGTCAAAGTTTGCTTGTTTTTCAATGGGTTCAAACAAATTTTTCACAATGCTACTTTTAGACACAGAACCCATCATTCCATTCCTGAATGATGAGTAAGTCTGCTTTTCCACACCCTATGAAATATTACTTCCTACTTCAAAGACTCTACCTCATTCCCTCCCTATGAACAACAGCAACACTTATTGGAACTGATTATATTCAAGGATTGATCTAGTTACTAAAAAGGAAAAGGTGTAAACAACCCATGGGTAAAATTTCCTTCCTAATATGAGGCTGTATGACAAATGTCTGCATTTTCCATGTTACAAAAAAAGCCAAAAATTAACCTCTGGGTATCAAAAGACTTCATTCTTTTAAGAAGCTACCCTATTTCCTAATATAATGATATACAGTTTACTGCAGATTTTTCTGATGTATACTTTTCTCTATTTTTCTGAATTCTTAGATTTTTTTTTACTTAAAAAAATTCACAGTTCAAGATCTATCATATAAGAACTAACTCAATTTAATCTTATTAAGTGGAGTCTAGTCTATTCGTTTCTAATTTATGTTACCACATAATAGTTTACAATGGACTCGAAATTCCTCTACACCACCTAGGTGTGATTGAGCACTTCATCAACTTCCCTTACATTTTGGAGGACATTTTAAAGTATGTCCTTAATTTTGAATATAGATTGCTAACTCGATCTTACCAACTGTTTAGAAATAAAAAGAAAAGAAAAAAGAGGGTTTGTTGTTGTTCAAGGTTAATGCAATAAAAATTACCAGCTTTTCTTAAGAACTATTGATATTTAATAGTCATTGCACTAATCCTCAGGAAGTGAATTGGTCAAAAGCAAGTTTATTTTGAAATGAATTATTCATTTCTGACAAAACTGCATTTGGCACTCATTATGATGTTAAACCACATCCAACACAGTTCATTGGAATTATCTCATTAATATGGGCAGAAGATTCATCAGTGGAGCTAGACATAACTAAATAACTAAGATAACAACTTAGAAGAACAAAAACCTTTTAAAAAATGCACAGAGGAATCATTGCATGGGAATCACTGATTAAAACTAGAAAAAAAATTATTGGGTTTAATTCAGAGGAGCATAATTAAATCATTTATCTGATTATCAAAAGCAACATTAAAATAAACAAGTTTAAAATGGGATAAAGAGTTTGAAGTGCTTCATTATGAAGTCAAAACGGCCTGAAAGTTTTTCCCCATGCATTGTAACAGAGCACTTTCCCAAAGCTTGTTTGAAGGAAGACTCATTCCATAAGATTTTTACAGATGTGATGCTAAATGATAGGTCTACATCAAAAAATTTGGGGAAATGTCAGTTTTTGTTTAAAAATAAATTTCCTTGATTGAACAGCTTATTAGGTTTTATAGTTTAGAGTTGTCAGAACTTTTAATATGCTTATCTTCCTTGTGAATCTGAAAAAAACAAAACAAAACAGTTTTAGGAGCATCCTGTGGACAGGATTTCAAAGAGCACTTTAAAAAATGCCATGACAGATGTTTCATGTGGAAAAATTATTTAAAAACTGAAAGCATAACTAAAATAACATCATTCTAATATTTAAAAAAAGGAGGAAGTTAGGGAAAGAAAGGAAGAAGAGTTCTGCGGTGACTAAGATACTTTACAAACTTTAAAACATAGAGTTAATGCCATCATGTAGATACAGGATCAGAATCTGGATCATAGCGCTACAGAACATTTCCTTTCCCAAAAGAATGCTGGTAAGGAAGAGCACCCAGAAGTCACAATGACCCATCCATTCCTGCTCGAGGAAGGTTTTTGTCAACTGATTTGCTTTTCATAAGGGTACAGAAGGATCTTTTAGGAACTTAAATCTGGAAAGGAAATGGAGTCAGAACCATAGCACAGACACCTAGGATTTTTTTTTTCAAGATTGCCATCACTTAACTCTTAGTTTTTTTTACTTCCCTTTGTGTTTTCTCCTTCCCTGTTTCCTTTTGACCTTCACATGGCGATGGCATTCTCCTTCAGTAGTAATTGCATGTTCCAGAATAATAAGACAATATACTACTTCAATTTTCCTTTAAGACTAGTAGAAGCTCCTACCAACAGTAACAAAAACAATATAAAATGGAAAGATGCTTCATTTTGATGCATATTGGATTTGAATGTTTGTACCTACTGTTATGGGGACAAAAACTTAATTAAGAGTCATGCTTACTCTTCTTCCTATAAATAATTACCATGCAGCAATTAAAAAATTTATTAGAATGATTAGGCTATGAGAGGCAAAAATAGAAGTGTTTCTTGTTCAATCAGCAGGTATGAATGAGAGCCTATTCTATTTTAAGAAGTGTGGTACACACTGTAAGCATAAAAGTTAATAGAGCAAATTTCCCATTGCCTAGAAGCCTTGGAGGAAACACAAAGATTAATAAATAATCAGAACAATGTAATTCATGCAGTTATAGAGATATGGGATAGATAGAGAACAAGGCACTATGCTAGAAAGAGGTGGAAGCCTGGGCATTCTTTGGAGACATAAATCACGGGTGCCTGGAAGAAGTGATTTCTAAGTAAAATCAAGTAATAATCAATAGGATTTTTCAAAGTATCCAAGAATGAGGCATAACAAAATTCCGGACAGAGAAAAGTGTTTCAAGATAGGTGAGAAAAAGCATGGTGCCGATGAAAATGGACTGTTGCCCAGCACCTGTGATTACCTCAGCGTACATCGTCCTGGATGTGTGTCCTTCCAGCCTTCCCATTCCATTGCCTTTCACCTTCCTTACACAGTGCCTGCCTTAAAATAGGTGCTCGAGACTGATGTGTAAGAAATGGTACCTCATTGTTTCTACATGTTTATTTTCAGACAATGAACCTAATGACCTTTCCTTATGTTTATCGGCCCAATGGCAGGCATTTTAAGCTACAGACATACTTGGGAGATATTGCAGGTTCAGTTCTAGACCACCACAATAAGCTGAATAGCACATTGAAGTGAATCAAATGAATATTTTTGGTTTCCCAGTGTATATATAAGTTATGTTTACACTATACTGTAGTCCATTTGGTGTTCAATACCATTAGGTCTAAAACGACTAGTGTGCATACCCTGATTTAAAATACATTATTGCTAAAAACCCCTAACCACATCTGAGTTTTCAATGAGTCATTATATTCTTGCTGGTAGAGGGTTTGCCTCAGTGCTGATGGCTGCTGACTGATCAGGGTGGTGATTGCTGAAGATTGAGATGCATGTGGGAATTTCTGAAAATAAGACGGCAACCAAATTTGCTGCATTAATTGACTCTTTCATGAGCAACTCAACAAGTTTATATAATATTTTAAACCATGTGTTATTTCAACAATCTTCACAGTACCTTCACAAGGATTAGAGTCCATCTCAGGAAAATACTTTCTTTCCTCATCCATAAGAAGCAACTCCTCATCTGTTAAAATTTTATCTTAAGAGTCCTCTAATTCAGTCACATCTCTGGCTCCACTTCTAATCCCAGTTCTCCTGATGTTTCCACCATATCTGCAGTTACTTCCTCCACAGAAGTCTTGAACCCCTCAAAATCAGCCATAAGCATTGGAATTAACAGATTCCAAATTCCTGTTCATGTTGATATTTTGACCTCTTCCCATGGATTGTGAATGTCCTTAATGGCATCTAGAATGGTGAATCCTTTATAGAAGGTTTTCATTTACTTTTCCAAGACCTATCATAGGTCTAACTACCTATGACAGCCATAGACTGATGAAATGTTTTCTTAAATAATAAGACTTGAAAGTTGAGATGACTCCTTGATCAATAGGTTATAGAAAGGATGTCGTGTTAGCAGGTCTGAAAATAACGTTCAGCTCACTGTATGTCTCCATTAGCGTTTTTGGGTGCCTGGGTACATTGGCAATGATCTTTCATCAAAGACTACAGATCACCACAACACACACAATAATTATGGAAAAATTAGAAATATTATGCAAATTACTAAAATGTCACAGAAAGACACAAAGTGAGCAAATGCTGACAGAAAAATAGTCACAGGGCTGCTGCCACCCTCTATCTGTAAAAATCGCAATTATCTGCAAAATGCATTACACCAAAGTGCAATAAAACTAGGTATGCCTATAGTTTATTTTAAACACAATTAATCTGGAAACTATTTCATTTCTGGAAACTCCAGAATTGATTCGTAGAACACTACAGCGTCTAACATTGCTGACCTCACTGTCTTCCTTCAAATCTCCTGTGTCAGATGCTGAAGTGACTACTCAATACTCTCTCACTCCTTTATGTAGTCATAATCCTCAGTTTGTTGAGACAGTCATCTAGCCAGTTAAATTCTTGTTTTCCGGCTCCATTCACTGTGTTCCAATTTGACACAATTCTGGCCTATGAGATGCAAGTGGAAAACTGAGAACTCTGAAGAACAGTTTAGTTTGCTGATACAAGGATATAGGCAAACTTGTACAACTCCTTATTTTTTTTTCCCCCTGTCATGAAAGTACATGTGATATCTGGAACTCCAACATTCATTTTATGACCATGAGGTAGCAAATATGAGAAGAGCTTAGAAAACCAAGAGATATTGAACTTTCCATTGTTAATCCGCTAAACAGATGCCAATAGTCACAGAACTCCAGATCCTAAGTTTTGTGTGACACATAGGTGTTCTTAGATATGTTTATTTCTTCTCTCTCTCTCTCTCTCTCTCTCTCTCTCTCTCTCTCTCTCATATTCCTAAAAGAATCTATATCTAATTTACAATGACTCTCTTATGCCCATCTTTTAAGGTACTAGTAAACATTTCTTTCTGTAAAAGTATTTTATAGAAACCTCAAATTTAAGATCTAAAGATAAATTCAATATCTTCTCCCCTCAAAACCCAAACCAAATATGTATATTTCCTTTTGGAGTTAATGTCTCCATCATGTATTCACCTACCCAAATCAGGAACCCAGGAGTCATCCTGACTTCCATTGTCCCTGTAAGACATACATCCTATGACACACTAAGGCTCACTGATTTGATCCAGTTAACATCTCTTAGGTGTTTGCCCTCCTCTGTATTCCTCTGCTATCATTTGAATAGTCTGGTCAATCATTGCAATGCCAATCTGTACCCTTTCTTCCAATCCCCTGATCATTCACTCATTCATTCATCTAATCTATTATGTCAGAGTAATCTTTCTAAAACTTGCATACATTCCTATCACTCTCCTTCTGGAAAACTTTTAGATCTCTGTGCCTAAAGAATGAAGCCCAAATTAGTACATACAGCATACACATTTTCATGATCTGTGATTGGTTTTTTGTTCTGCTGCATGTTCAACCAACAAATGACAAAATGACATGTTTCCTGGATGACATTCTGCTGTCTTCTTTTACTTGAATTTTTTAATGAGAATAATGTATGAATGTTGTTTGGATATGAGTGATGCCAGTAAATAAAGTTGGAAAGATATCCTTAAACTCTCAATTGCTCTGCAACTCCCTTTCCCAGAAATAATGACTGTCAAACAGTGGATGCGAATTCCATCATGTTCTGTCTTACGCCCCAATTGCTGTGTGTCTGTTCCCTCTGCCAGGAATGGCTTTCCTTTTTTGTGTAGAGAACACGTATAGATCTAATAGTCTAGATTCTAATATCATCTCCATAAGAGAACATTTCCTCAATTGTGTAGAACTGTAAAGAAAGAATTTTTATGTTTCTCTGTATTTTGGGTATTCTAGGCAAAGAAAACTGAAACTTGGGCTAAAGGATATGCCTGGAAAGTTAAAGAATGATTGCCTAGGTAGTGATCTTCAGAAATATTTACCCCCCCCTGAGCTGAGTGCTTCCATTTCAGACAAAAATGAAAGCAGAAGCCATCCACTTACATTCCCAATTCCAGTTTGTTACATTTCCAAAGTGTAAAACATTTGAGAGAAGGTTTCTTGTGCTGTCTCAAGTAAGCTAAGTAGCAGTTCCCCTATAAACTTCAAGATTCATAATTTTGGAGTCTCCTTTTGGGTATAAATTCCTTTGTCCACACAAACAAAACCAATAATTTCTTATCTCTTTGCATCAGATGGGGTACTGGGGTGTAGAGAAATAGTCTGTTTTTGATCCAGAAACCTCTTGTTTGCTTTCAGAATAACTGAAAAATATAGATACTAAAATTTTATAAAACTGAGACAATTATGGCTTCCTCCTCTATTCTCCCATAGGTAGGTGTTTAAGCCTCTAAAAATAAACTTTTAAGATTGATTGATCTATTTTTTTTTTGATTTGTTGCCCATTAAGTGTGAGCTACACAATAGATCGTAAAAGCTTCCATCTATTTATTTTTGAGTCTCAAGTTGCTTGTGTGTTTCTTATTACATTAGACATATTTAATAAATAATTGAACAATAAAAGGATACAAATAATAAATATTCAGGTATAATTTATTTCCTTGGAAAGATTCTACAGTGCTTCCAAATAAGAATAAAATTGGCATCATATATCTTTATAGCCTATCATTTCTTTTCCCATAGAAAACCAAAGTTTATATTAAATATATTTATAACTGAAGCTTACATTGAATTTACATTAAATTTCTTAAAAAAAACTCGTAAAATAGGAATTTATCAACCATGTGACATTCTACAGTATTTAACTAAAATGGAAGAATAGGGAGTTGGGGAAGGGGTTAGGGAAAGCAGGAAGAGGCAGAGAAATGATACTTACTCCACCTCATAAGTCAAAATAAAATGACATTTTCACTTTCGAATATTGGGTGGCAGAAATAGGAAGATTGTAACTTCCAGACAAAGTAGTCAAATTCAATAATACCACATATTCAAATAATCACTGGAACAAAAGGATTATAAGTAATATAAAAACATGACAAAGATTTCTGTCTTTATAATTGTTTATATTCCCATATTTACATTAGAAATTCTATTTTGTTTTTGTGCAGACTAGAAATCAAGTGAAAAGAGTAGAATTACAAACATGTAACATAGGTTTACATTTGTGACTAGAAAATGAAGTGGATTAAGAAAGTATGCCAATGAAAACACTTCTTTTTTTTTTTAATAACTGGATTCTCTCTTTGGGAAAAAGAGTCATTGACTTTACTACAGAGAGATTATCAGTAAATGTGTGCTGCTCACCCACCATCCTAATCATTATTGTCATGAAGTCAATTTGAGATCACAGGTCACAGCTTTAAATTCAAGTGTGGCATAGGGAATTTAATCAATAAATGTTTTCACACACACACACACACACACACACACACACACACACACAAATATGCTGCAAGAAAGCTTATTCTATTAATACATTTATTTAAACTGGCTTGAAAGCATTCTGAAATATATTTAAGTAGAGAGGATGTTTGGGTGGAGTGCATTTTAAATTAAGCTTTGCTTAATATGAGAAGATCTTCTATAGCTTATCATTATCAGGCCTAAATATTCTGCATTTTAGTTTCTGCCTCAATAATTCCCTTGAAATTGCTTTCTTGAAGGTCACCAATAACCTCTTTATTGCCAAATCCAATGGCCATTTTTATTTCTCATCTTTCCGGACACTATTGCATCATTTGGTATTGCTCACATACCCTTTTTTCTTGAGTTTATACTCTGTTACAGAATAAAGTGAATTTAAGACATGTACTCCTTTAGATATGCTGCACGGTATGTACTATTTTTGTTTCCTTTTGGAATCTTTTTAGCAACAAATGTAAGAGTAAACCAGGTAGAGGGGCGCCTGGGTGGCGCAGTCGGTTAAGCGTCCGACTTCAGCCAGGTCACGATCTCGCGGTCCGTGAGTTCGAGCCCCGCGTCAGGCTCTGGGCTGATGGCTAGGAGCCTGGAGCCCGTTTCCGATTCTGTGTCTCCCTCTCTCTCTGCCCCTCCCCCGTTCATGCTCTGTCTCTCTCTGTCCCAAAAATAAATAAAAAAAAAAAAGTTGAAAAAAAAAATTAAAAAAAAAAAAGGAGTAAACCAGGTAGAGTTAATGAAAAGTTAATTAGCTATTGCATTACTCAGGCATTTGGGATATCCGCTTTTCAAATGCGAGTAATTATAGAGGATTTATCACAGAACTACAAGCAGAACATACAGAGAGGTAACAGGTTAGATCAGGGGTGGGCAAACTATACTTAGTGGCCAAATCCAGCCCACTGCCTTTTTTTGTAACTTAAGTTTTATTTGAGCATAGCCACACCTATTCATTTACATTTTGTTTAGGGCTGCTTTTTTGCTACAAGAGCAAAGTTGAGCAGTTGCCATAAAGTCTACATGTCATGCAGAGCTTAAAATATTTACTATCTACTTTTATGCAGAAAAATTTCATATGCCCCTGGGTTAGAGGATTAATTAAATGACCTAAGAAGGAGATCATCCATCTTTCTGATGCAAAGAAGTCATCACTATTGTAAAGATTTATGCCAAGATAGAAGGATGGTGTGAAACCACTTGTAGTCATAAGAGTCTTGTAGAGATGCCTGTTTAGATATAACTTTCCTTTTTGGCAGCTTCCTTGAAGAAAAATGTGTGGGACCAGCACAACTGGTTACCTACAAAGATCTTAGAAGACCTTATGCCATGTCATCCACTTTTCTGGCTGAATTCAAGAGTGAACACAATGCATGGATCTCCATTGGTGGTAGGTGCCTTATTCTTGGGGTTCAAGCATGGAGAGAAACTAAAGGAAGGGACAGTGTTATATGGTGCTTTCTCATAACGATTGCATCACAATAAATTAGTCTCCAAGAGACTGCATGTTACAAGTAAAATTGATCTACTTCATTCAAAATAGAAAAGATACTAGAAACCTTGCCAAAGTGAAGTTCCTATAAGTCTAGTTGGACTCAGTTTTCTTGGATTCCATCATACCTCCATTGTGCTTACAAAAACCAATCCTCCTACTTAACCATTATTTGGGTTAGCCAAATGGGTCTGTCTCTCTTAGAATCAAAAGATATTTGCTTTAAGTGGACCTGGGCTAGCACCAAGGAAACTGAATAATCACAGCAGACTCTTGCATAGTCCACCTTATATGTAAGGGTATCATAAAAAATTAACCCAAATAAAAGTATAGTATGTTCATATTTGTTTTGACTTGGGATACCATAACAAAATGCCCTAGACTGAGAGGCTTAAAAAAAGATATTTATTTCTCACATTTCTAGAAGTCAGGAATTAAGATCAAGGGGCAAACAAATTAGGGTCTTGGTGAGGGCCCTCTTCCTGACTGGTAGACAGCCAACTTCTTCATATATCCTCACAGAGCTTTTCCTCATTGAGTATGTGGGCAAGAGCAAGACCAGTCTGTATTCCCCCTCGTATAATGGCACTAATTTCATCATGAGGTCATACCTTATGACCTAATCTAAATCTAATTGCACCCAAAGATGCCACCTCCAACACCATCAACATATGAATTTTGGAGGGGGAGGACACAAACATTTAGCCTATAATAATACTTATATAGAAATTGTGACTTTTGTTGAACATCTATTGTCAGATTATTTAGATTTGTCTAACTTAGATTGTTGATATTATCCAACCAAATAATTTCTTAGGTGGAATTTCTATGACTTATAAGTAAAACATCATTAAAGTTTTTCAGAGGACTTGATTTCATGCTAAATGTCTAACTTTTCTCATGTATATATAATCATAATATATTTTTCAAAAACACATATTTTTGAGAATTGAGGTGAATTAGGGGCACCTGGGTAGCCCACTTGGTTATGTCTCTGACTCTTGACTTAGGCCAACATCATTATCTCATGGTTTGTGGGATCTAGCCCAACATCAGGCTCTGCACAGAGCCTGCTTGGGATTCTATCTCTTTCTGCACCTCCCCCGCTTGCATGCATACTCTCTCTCTCTCTCAAAATAGATAAATAAACTTTAAAAAATGAGATGAATTAATTATTTGTGGTTTCTTTAGGACTTAATATTATAAAGCAAAATTCTCTATATCTATAGAAGATTGTCAGAAACAGCATTTTAAAAATAATCCAATTTAATATCTCACTTCACCCTGTGGTCTATATTGTCTTTATTCCTGAAAATATACTTGTAATTGACTTTCAAACTTGTGAAAAATTGACTGGAGAAGTCAAATGGCATGTTCCAGTTGTATATCTAACTAGTTTATGACCATGGGCAATACTCAGAACACATCAAGAAAGAGACATACTCAGCTATTATAAAATGAGATTAATTCAAAGATCCTTTCAACCTGTAAAATTTCATGATTGATAGAAGACTTCATTAATGATCTGATCTGAAGCTCATTATACAGTGCCTTAACTGACATCATCAACAAAAGAGAAATAAGTTACCACATTTTAGTCAACCTCACAGTAAGTAGTTCAAGCCATGGTCATCTAAAATTTCTATATTTTGTGCTTCTAATGTAATGAAAATGTAAACAGTTTTACTAGGATTCTATACTTAACATTTCAGATGGTATTGTATGTATAGGAAGTCCTTGTAACAGAGTTCTGAAATGCACAGATCTGAGTCATTCCATGCTAGAAAAAATAACTTCCGGCTCTCAACAACATGGTTCACATTTCAATTACCATGAGATATTAACTATGAGTAAATTCATAAAGTATAAATCTTGCTGCTACCTCTTTAGCCCACAAGTCACTACATGAACAAAAGATGTGCATCATCATCATCAATGATGACTTATGTCACTTCTTTCAAGGTTTGTCTGTAATTGATCACTGCACATCTGTTATTTAGTTCATACACAGAAAACAACCTTATAGTTGTGTTGACTCTCGTCTCCCGGTGATTAACCCATGTGTCATTTTACAAAAATGGACAATTGATTGAGGACTTTGGTCAACAAAATCACGTGTCAAAGTGTCTTGAAAACAAAGACAACAAATGCTGAGAAGGATGTGGAGAAATTGGAACCTGTGTATATTGGTAGGAAATCAAAAGTGCAAATACTATAGAAAACACTATAAAATTTCCTCAAAAAAATAAAAACAGAACCACTATATGATCCAGCAATTCTATCTCTTAGTATTTACCCAAAAAGATTTAAGTCAAGATCTCAAAGAGATATTAGCACTCCCATATTCACTGGAGAAGTATTCATAATAGCAAGCAGGTGGAAACAACCTAAATGTTCATTGACAGAATAATTGATGAAGAAAATACAGTATGTAAATAACATGAAATACTATTAAATTAAAAAAAAAAAAGGAAATTCTGCAATATTCAACAACATGGATGAATGTTAAGGCCACTGTATTATGTGTAATACAATCCAGTCATAGAAAGGCAAATTCTGCAGGATTCCACTTGTATGAGGAATCTAAAATATTCAAACTCATAGAAGTAGAAAATAGAATGGTGGTTGCCAAGGGCGATGAAGAGAGGAAAATCAGGAATTGTTCAATGTATGTAAAATTTCATTTATGCAAAGTGAGTAAGTTCTAGATATCTGCTGTATAACAATATACAATAATGTATTATATTAGAAAATATAATAGATTTCATGGTAGGTGTTTTAACCACCATAAAATAAAACAATAAAGTAAAACAATAAAATAAAATAAAATAAAATAGTGCAGTAAAGAATCAGAAAGTGGGACGCCTGCGTGGCTCAGTTGGTTAAGCATCTGACTTTGGCTTAGGTCAGGTCATGATCTAATGGTTCATGAGTTTGAGCCCCATGTCGGGCTCTGTGCTGATAGCTCAGAGCCTGGAGCCTGCTTTAGATGCTGTGTCTCCCTCTCTCTCTGCCCCTCCCCTTCTCACACTCTGTTCTCTCTCTCCCTCTCTCCCTCTCTCAAAAATAAACATGAAAAAACAAAGAATCAGAAAGTGATGATGCTGAAAGTAAAATTCAAATTGGATAGACATGAAATTTTATTTTATTTTTTATTTTATCTTATTTTATTTTATTTTTTATTTCAGAGAGAGAGAGAGATGGAGCATGTGGGGGAGGGTTAGGGGGAGAGGGAGAGAGTGTTAAGCAGGCTCCACACTCAGCGTGGAGCTTGACAAGGGGCTCAATTTCATGACTCTGGGATCATGACCTGAGCTGAAATCAAGAGTCCAAGGGTAGGATGCTCAACTCAGGCACCCTGACATGGAATTTCAGAAGCAATAGCTATCTGTCTGTGTGAATGTGGAAAATGTTGGTTCTCCAAAGGATCTATAGACACAGCCAGAGGTACTTGGTGAAGGCGAACTTGCTGACATAAATGAGGAAAGTGGTTTTGCAGAAAATGATGATGTCCCAGAGGAAGTGATGCTGGCAAAACACCCCAAATTGAAGGACTCTCACAGATATTTCATTACATTAAAAGCACAAAGAATAAATTGTTCAAGTTGATCCAAACTGAGAAAGAGAATGAGAATTTACAAAATCATGGGAAAGATACCCGGTCCATAGCATCACTTATATGACAAGAAGAAAACAAATAGTGTTCAAACTACTCATGATGGCTTTTTTATAAAGAAATAAAATGCTTTAACCCTCAGTGTTTCTGATGTTAAATTATGGTGTACTAAATTGATACGAGTTTTCCTATTTAAAAAAATCCTTACTTATTTATTATAACAGATTGTTAGAGAATTTTTAACATTTTGACCAAACATTTTAAAGGTCACAGAACAATCATAACTTTACCCACTGAGTAATAAGATTTATGCACAATTTAAGCTTGTGTAATCATTTTTACAGCCTTGCACTATCTTGAAAAGTGAGGACTGTCTGTATAGTTTCAGTAAACTTTACTGAATATAACTGTAAGGATTTTCAACACAAACACTAAGAATAATCCATTGTATATTATTTGACAGGTAGAAAGGGCTGACAAGAGTTGATCCTAAGCTACTCTGTGCTCTGTTAACTATATAGGAGACTATACCTTTTAGAAGCATGGTAAGGTCCAAAAGTAAAAGAGCAGGTGAAAAGCTCTAAAGGATTGAATAAGCTAATTGTCATCTCAATACCAGGAACATTCTGAAGCTCAGCATTCAAATGATAGAATCCTGGTATCTCAACCTTCACTCACCCTCTCTATGCAAGCTTTTCTTAGAAGCTGCTTTTCCTCATCCTTCCTTAACACTTCTCAGTTTCTATTCCTCTCTCCCCCCTCATTCATTCCCTTGACCTTTTTCTACCTAACTGATCTTGGAATAGATCCCTATCTTGATTATTATTATTGTTCTTTAACATGTGTTGTGTTTTTATGACAAAACTTTGACTTTGATTCAGTATCTATTATCCCATCACATTATATTTCTGTTCATAATACTCAACAGTTTCTAATTCTCTTCTTTCCTCACACACACACACACACACACACACACACACACACAAGAAAATAATGTCTCAGAATAAATGTTTTTCCTTGTATATGACCCTCCGCTGATTTTTTCCCCTATGTTTTCATGGCACTATAATTATGTGCATTAAATGAAACTCATTTCACAGCATTAACTCTTCAATACTTAAACAATTCTCTTGATACACAGGTTAGAGAGATTTTAATTGTATACGTCAATCCGAGTCCAGTCCATCACAATCTCCAAATCCTACAAACATAATTGACTTCTGGGAACATGCACAGTGTTAACCTTCTAAAACAATTCACTACGCATTTTGCTAAGCAATTATGTTTCTGATTTGTTAATTGAAAGGATAAAGACAAGAAATAAATATAAACATTGAAAACCTAACTATAATTTCCATCTAAATTCATAAAATGTTATATGTAGTCATATATTCTAGATCAAATATACCATTCATTTACTAGTGAAATTTTAATTGGGGGTAGGGGTGGCATGGCATGATAAATTGGCACGATACATAGAAATTGACCCATAACAATATGCATCTCCTGCTCTGGTCCATATGCTTTTAAGCCTGTTTTTGTCTGAGACATGAAGGAAATAACTTTAATAGTATCTATGATCCCCTCAATTGTCAAATACATATAGTTCTCTGAACAACATCCTTAATTAATCATGAAAATGATCTTTCTTCTCCTGGACTCCTACACAACACCCCAAGCACTGATTATTTTGGTAGTACACTTCAAATAAAATCTAAACCAAAATTATAAAGCAAAATGCCTCTAGTTCATTTCCCCCTTTTAATATATCTTGTAAAAGAAACTGCTTTTAATCTAACGGACTTCTTTGGGTTATATTCTATTAGAGGAAATTAGACCAAAATTGATCTGAGTAGTGAAATTTATCATTACCCACAGAAAATGGACAATGAAATGTGATTAGGCTACATGTGCCCATCATTGCCTTTTTCAAGAGCAAGCCTTGAATAGAAAAGCCTGGATTCAATGAATCAATAACAGTAAAAGCAAAATTGGAGGGCTGTCAAATCAACTTAATTCCTCTCTTCTGATCAAGTGGCGTCCAATCACCTAAAGCACAATGCTAATAATCAAATTAGATTGCTTTTGACTCCTTTTACCCAGAGTCAAAACACACATCTGACTGTAACATTTTATATACTCAACTTTGAAAAGCCACTAACATACCGATGTATTCTAGAATGAAATGCTTGTTGCATTCTCAGGATGAGGCAGAGGACAAAATTACTTTTGATTATGCTCTTAAACTAAATGGAACAATTAAAATAATAGGTTGCATTCATCCATTCAACAAAATATCTCAAACCTAAAGAACTTTGCCAGCATCAGCATATTAATCTGGTTTATCCCTTTCAATGGCATTTCTTTTGCAAAAAGCAGGCATTTTTCACTCTTTACTGCCATGGAAGACCTAAATAGAACATTCATTCAACCAGATCATATACTCTGCCACCTGGTCTCTAGGTATATTTCTCGTGGGTTACCTTAGCAATTTATAACACAGCCCTTATATTGTATAATAATTTCCTGTGTATAACAATAGAAAAGAATCATGGCTCAATATTCTTTCAAATGTAAATGCCCAGCACAGTGGCATTTATTGAATGAATAAATAACTATGAAAAGATAATGTGATGGATATGGCACAGTCTATAATTGTGAGACTGTCTCAGTAGAGCTAAGATTGGCCTTTAAGAAAAAAGGAAGTTATTTTTAAAATCCTCCTGTAGGGGAAAGAAATTGTTATGGAAGCTTATAAACATAGATGTGGGGCTTTCATTACATCACATTGCCAAAGGCAACACTTCATTCAAGAAGATAATCAAGAATGCTCTCTGAAAGAGGCAGTTTTCAATGTGGATTTAGAGAGACAGGTGTTAGTGAATGCCACTCTGCGTATCTTTACATTGTCCAAATGAACTCATCGAGACTGTTGGATCCCAGCCTGCCTTCAGAGAGTTTTCCTTGGATTAGGAGGAAGAAAAAAAAAAAGATGAGTACATAGTTTAAATTTTTCTTTCCCACAGTTTTTCAGCTGGAGATGTGCATGAAATTTAGACAGAAGAAAGCAAGTCTATGGTCAAGTTGTGAAAGTGGAGGAGGAGATGAGGAGGTGGGTTAAACAACAAACCTCTGAGAAGACAGCTTCCTTCATTCAGATAAAATAAAATGAGACTGTAAAGCGAGACTGCCAAATAGAGCTGAAATTATAAATTGAGGGGCGCCTGGGTGGCGCAGTCGGTTAAGCGTCCGACTTCAGCCAGGTCACGATCTCGCGCTCCGTGAGTTCGAGCCCCGCGTCAGGCTCTGGGCCGATGGCTCGGAGCCTGGAGCCTGTTTCCGATTCTGTGTCTCCCTCTCTCTCTGCCCCTCCCCCGTTCATGCTCTGTCTCTCTCTGTCCCAAAAATAAATTAAAAAAAAAAATAAAAATAAATAAATAAATAAATAAATAAATAAATAAATAAATAAATTGAAACCAGGAAAACAATATTAAAGAAGGTGAGAAAAGGAAAAGAATTAATAAAGGATCAAAGGACAATGAGAAAAAGAGTAGGGAGGAGGGGCGCCTGGGTGGCTCAGTTGGGTCAGCGTCTGACTCTTGATTTGGGCTCAGATCATGATCTCTCGGTTCATGGGATGGAGCCTCATGTGGGTCTCTGTGCTGATAGCATGGAGCCTGTTTGGGATTCTCTCCCTCTCTGCTCCTCCCCCATGTATGCTTGCTTGTGAAATCCACCCCCCTCCCAAATAAATGCATAAACATAAAAAAAAAATAAAAGAGTAAGGGAGAAAGAAAAGTTTTTGGAGAACAAGAGAATAGTTATGTTGAGGTGGGGAGCAGCCATAGCTGTATCTCTTTCCCCAAAATAGTTTCTTTGTTGAAGGTACTTACAGAGTACCCAGGTTTATGATCAAGCCATGTCCAAGGAGATCCAGGTTTCTTTTGTTTTTTCTTCTCTCAATCTCTCAAAATATGTTTAACCTGAAAGGGACATGTGGCCAGAAGTGACATTTACTAAGCTCTATCCTTTGATAGGAGGCAGTAGTTTAGCAGCAATATCCAATAGTGTTGACCATCCCATAGTCCAACAGGCTTTGGTGTGGAGAATCCCATGGCAGAGTTCAGCACATTTTCAAGCACAGAATTACATATGAAACAAAGTGGAAACAGAGGGGAAATGGTGGGTGTTAGCTACAAAGTTACAGAAAGTGAGCACTGGCATTAGTAAGTGACCCATACCACCTTGCAAAGTCTTGACTTTAAAAGGCATTAATGGTTCAGGGCTATAAAATGATGTGCATTGTGTTAATGCCTATGTGTTTTTAAAGGAAACCTGGAAGGATATTTAAACATTTGCAGACAGAGCAGATGGAACAAAAGAGAAAACTACATTATTCAGATTACACAGCCTTAGTCTGGGCACTGATCTAAAACAAAGGCAAGGGTTAGGAGGAGATTCAATATCAGTGTAAGATCTTGGTACAGACACACACATCTGCGTTGATAGGAACCAAAAGAAATCTGGATATCTGAAAGTCCAAAGAAGAAAGAAAAAGAGTCTTGGTATGGGGAAGGCCTGGAGAAGTCTGATACCAGTTTATGAGACATCCCTTCTCATAAACTCACCCTCTAGCAAAAGATAAATGGAGTATAAAGAACTTCTCTCAGATGGAGACATCTTGTCATGCAAATTTTGTTTATTCAACAAGACCTGGATAAACAGCAGATCTGATTAGTAGCAAGATAAAAGAAGCACCAGGTTGCTGCTGCTAAGAGGTTTGAAAAGATCTCAATGCAGTATCTGAGATTAAGCTGACATCTGATAATAGCAACTGTTAAAAGTCTTTATACTTCTTTTCAGTGTGGCTCAAACTGACAGTCTAGAAAATAAATGCTTAGTGAATTTAAATTACAATTGTATTTGAATGTGAATTTTCTCTAGATGTCTTCTGTGCCTATTAAGAACTCAGAAAGATGTGCCTAGGGATCTTATTTCTTTAATTTTCACTAAAAAGATAAAGACTTACACTTTTTGGAAGGTTAATAATTACTTGCAAAAATGGAGCAAACAGTAGACATCAAAACAATTATGAAAATCTAGAACAAACTATTTTTATTACAAGTACAAAATGCAATCAATTTCTTTTAAAAGTACAACCACTGATAATCAAAGAAAGATTTTTTGGGGGGTGGGGGGTTCTGGGGGAAGATGTATAAATACTGAGATGGTTAAAATAATTTTGGAGTGGTCTCCACACAAGTACTGCAGATAGATCGTTGAAACATCATCAATCTGACAGGGTTTATAGGACAGATATCATGACATCAGTGCACTTGAACTCTCAACCAGGGTTCATAATGGTTACTTCACTTCAGGGAAAAACATCCACCACCACAAGCATGCTGGAGCCCCCTCATACTGGCTGGGTTTGCAGGAGCTAAATGTGCACCTTTTCTGGGCTCTATCTCTTGTGCGTCAGAGTCTGGTAGCTTGAAATTGGCAAAAAATACAAATCGGACTCTCCCCACTTCAAGAGAACCAGCTAGGAAACATTTACCAACACAGTACTTTCACTATCCTCATTCTGTTTCTTATCATCTATCTGAAGAGTGCCACAGTAAGTAATTAACACTTTGCCAGGAAACCTGTCAATAAGCCACTGTGTCAAGGGCCAATGTTTATTTTCATTTTCAGCCCATAGCCCAGTAGTGCCTGGGGGCTTCCTGCCTCCATTCACATTGGCATGTTCATATAACTGATTTTATGTCAAGATGCTAAACCATAGGCTGACCTGGTACGGGTGGAGACAATCCAACAAAAGAATAAAATGGCATAGCTACTAACAGGCATTCTCTATCATCTAAATCTTTCACATATTTGAAGACAATGTACAAATTCTACCTCTCCTGTGAGCCTTTCTCAGTCCGCTCGTTATTCTTCACACTTTGAAGGTGGTTGGTATTTCCACTGTGATGATTATTTCATTCTGGTTTGTAATATCAGATCGATATATATAAAATGCCATTACCTAATTTTTTTGAATACCAGCAATTTCATAAATTTTATCTAATGCAATTGTTTACAATTTTGTTCTCCACTATAATGTAGGGTTTTTTGTTTTGTTTTGTTTTGTTTTGTTGTTTTTTTAAGGTTTGTGACCCGGTCTCACTCATCATTTAACTCCCTCCCTGACAAATAGCTCACATACGAATACCCATTAAATTTTCATAAGTGAATGATAATTAGAAAAGATATGACTAAAGAAAGAACAGTTTTTAAGAACTCACATCTTTCAGATAAAAGTAAAATAGTAATAGCACTTTAGTATGCTTCTATTGCTTTCTTACATTTTTGAACATATTTGGTTGATCTGGCTATGACTGTTACCAAGAGGATATGTCAATGACGTTTATATGGGTAAGTGCAGATTTACAGTATATTCTGTCTGGTGAATATGTAGCCCTTTATAGATCCCATGACATTCTAGCTATAACTCAGAATTTACATAAAAATGGTTACATGAGAAATTTTAATAATATATTTTCATTTACATTCTTGGAATTAGCATATTATAGATAGATACTTTATCTCAAGATCCCAATCTAGTGCTACTGTCCTATAAATTAGCAAAACTTTACATATAATTGGTATTTGCTTTTTACTATCCATACTTCCAATCTACTTTTTCCAGCTATAGTTACTTGGTCAAAGTCAATGCAGAACAAGATAACTAGAAGTAAACCGGAAAAGTTATTTAACACATCTAAATATAAAATGAGCTGCAGCCCTGTGGAAGAATATAAGACAGAATAAAGGCAGTTAAGAATCGCTTTCTCCCTTGTGAGGATTGAAATTGTGGCCTAAAGTGGAAATTGACAGGCAAAACTCTTGAATTAGCTGTTAACATATCAATAGGTGTAAATTGCAGCAGGCAATGTTGACTTTGATTGAATGATCCCTATCATAGCTCTGATTTTAGCCTTGAGATGCACAAACAAGAAGTCATTTTATTCTGTCACTTCATATCATAGCAGAGATACAGGGCAACAAGTTCAACCAAGACAAATAGGATATAAAGCTTCACTTTATCTAAGACCTCCAAGAAGGTGGCTGGGTGCACTGACCCAGTTAAGGGCAGGTGTTAATGATTTCCAGTGGTTCATTAAAGATAGAGATCCATTTAAAATTGTGTTTAGTTTGACAGAAAATGTCTAGGAGTAACTAGGATGAACAAAAGGAAAGGCAGGAATAAATAAATATTGCCTCTTCATTGATTACTAGTTAAAAATCTATATAATACAGAGTGTCTAGAAAAAAAATGTCTCCACTACAAGATCAGGAAAGCTATACTGGTTAATATTTTTCTACACACACCATTAATATCTGGGCCATAGAGTGAAGTCAAGGCATTAGATCTGAATTAAAGATGTGAGAAACCAGAGGAAAGCAATTTGATTAGACATTGTAAGGGAGGAGAAAATAAATAAGTCCAATTTACTTACTAATGACTCATTTAACTTCAGTTCCCAAACTGTAGACTATGGACCACCAACATGGTAGGAAGCTGTGAGTATGCAGAAAGCATGAAGTTAATGCAAAAGAACTAGAGTGTATAATGCTAGGCAAAATAAGTCAGGCAGAGAAAGATAAGTATCATATGATTTTATTTATATGTGGAATTTAAGAAACAAAACATAGGGGAAAGGAAAGAAAAATAAGATAAAAGCAGAAAAGGGGCAAACCATAACAGACTCTTAAATGCAGAGAACAAACTTGCTGGAAGGGAGGTGGGTAAGGGATGGGCTCAATGGGTGATAGGCACTTGTTGGGATGAGCAATGGGTGTTGTTTATACATGATGAATCATTAAATTCTGCTCCTGAAAACATTATTACACTATACATTAACTAACTTGGATTTAAATTTAAAAAAGTCACAAAGCATATATAAACTACTGTATGAATATCTGTATCTCACATAGTGGAGGCTGTGTAGCTAGTGATTAGGTACATGGGTTGACCCCAGAATACCTGAGTTCAAATCCTGATTCCTAGCCATGTGACTTACCCAAGTTATATAAACTTCTCTCAGTTTCCATTCCCTTGGACATAAAATGAGGAAATAAATAGTAACTCCTTTGGAATTACTGAGAAATAAATAAGTTAAAACATCTAAAGATTTTGGGATAGTACTTGTTACATAGTAAATAGAACACAAGGGTCTGCCATTAGTATCCTTACAGGACAATTAGCAATGAAAAAACAACACAATACAAACTTAAAATAATCAAAAAAAACATAATTGAAAAGCATAAATATAATAATAGTTATTGATCCTTATATCATTATGCATCTTCTTTATTAGAAGATATTCACAGTACAACTTCCTCTTCCAAGAGGAAGTTCACAATATTTTTTTTTTTCAAATTAAAAAGAAATGAGTCTGAGAATTGAATCCTCATGCTAATTGTGGAAGGTGAACCCTGGCAATATTCATAATAGAAAGAAGAAATCATAAATTCTCTGCCTCATAAAAGGCTTATTTCTTATAGCATTCTGTGCCTTTACTGGGTTAGAAGCTCAGTTATGCTCACTGAGTTGATAAAAACAAATTTAAAAATTAAATAGCTAACAAATATATTTTTTTCTTTCCAGGGTAGGAATACCTCACTTATGATGTTCCTGAATTAAACAAATGTCAACAATTCTTTAAGAAAAAAAAAAAAAACACTACAAAGTGTCTACATGAAGATAATATATTGGGTTTAGTTATTGAAAGATTTTATGCTGCTTTCTGATTGGTGAGAAAAGTAATAAAGCTTCACTTGAGTACTAAGAGGATGAACTCTTTTGGCTTATTTGGGCTCTTAATGTAACAGTCACTGAACTAGCTAATTAGCTTGGCACAATTTCAAGCTATTGGATCGTAGGAAGTGATAGAGTACAACAGAAGGCATCTCTTGGCGAGAATAACTATAACTCATCCTTTTCTGGGAGGCATCCTTGTGGAAAGGACTTTTAGCAGCTTTTTGATCTCTGGCACTAATTTGGAATAAAGAAAAACGCCCATTTAATTCATCATGGTAACATTCAGTGGTGTGCAAGCATAGTAAGGAAGGAGCATGCATGATCTATGTAAGTGAGGTATAGGGCTAGCTACTGCATGCCGTTATCCAGGCAGTAAACCTTTCTCTTTCGATAAATATTTTAGAAAGTTTTATATCCAGACAAATTGAATTAGCATATGGAAAGTGTAGGCATGTTGAGAGCCCTCCATAATCTTCCTTTCTCTGAGAGAATGTATATAAAAATACTCCTAAAATGACTCCAGTGATAGATTCCAGAATATACCACGGGCTTATTGTCAAACTGTGGAGGTTTGGTCTGACCTGCTTCCTTTTGAAACATGGATTCCCACCTTGACTACAAGAGAAGGGCGTTGTCAAGCTCATTCAGATGTCAAATCTGCCTAATAGATGTATTTATAACTGAAAATTACTAAACTGATCAGCTCAGAAGTTCTATCAATGTAGTAAAGTTCATTGTGTCTAACCACCACCTCACATGCTAGGACAGGCAACTACTCATGGGGAACAGAAAATATGCTTTCCTTCCTTCCTTCCTTCCTTCCTTCCTTCCTTCCTTCCTTCCTTCCTTCCTTCCTTCCTTCCTTTCTGAGAGACGGTACGAGCGAGGGACACAGAGAGAGAGAGTGAGGGACAAAAAGAGAGAGAGAAGTGGGGCACTCCCAGGACTCTTATTTTTTACCCAAAAGTGGGGCTCCAGCTCACCTGATATGGGACTCAAACTCACAAAGTGTGAAATCACGACTTGAGCTAAAGTCAGATGCTTAGCGACTGAGCCACCCAGGGGCCAGAAAATACACTTCTTTAGAAGCTGAGTTGGCTTGTGCTCTCTGTCAGTGATGTCAACAGTCTGTTGTGGAGGCACAGTGCCTCTGCCCCCAGCTTCGGCACATACACAGCAAGCCTGTGACCAGCACTTTGGAAGATTTGTACTAGGGTCTCAAGTCTAAAGTTCACCAAATCCACCCAAATCTGACTCCTTCCAGAGAGACCAGTGTCTTCAAATACTAATGCTAGGAATTTTCTTGGGAGTAACTATGGCCAGGCTAGTCAACATTCTGCGGGATTTAAAGCCCCTGCTCCTCTTCTTCTCCTGATCATTCAGTGGCAGTGGCCAGTTAACTCCGTGTTTCTCAACCCTATTATTTTTGGTCAGCGCCCAAATCACCTGTTCTCTTTTCTCATCCTCCATTCTCATTCCTCATCTCTTGATTGTTACTCTTTCATTCCCTCCTGACTTTTTAATTGTGTCTTCGGGGACAGGGCTTAATGAATTTTCCTAAAATCTCAGCTATTTCTGAGTTTCTCCATCATCTTCTTGGCTTAAATGTAACGTGCCTTCTCCCTGAAAATATCACTTCTCTCTCCTACAGTCTTCCATACTGGTGGCCATTTATCACTGGAATCCATACTCCTCAAGGTTGGAGGTTGGTCAGCCTCTTTTCTATCCACATCACCATCCTGCTATATGCCTCTCTGGTTGCCTCGTTGTTTTCAGGAAAGTGCCTCTTTGATGCAATATTCACAACCTCCTCCATGACAGATACTGCTGGCACCCTGAAGTCACTGTGTTCTCTCTGTTCATTGATCTTGTGATCTCCAAACACATGCACTTCATTTTAGCCATCCATTCATGTATCCAGACCCTGGATTTTATCCACATCATCCACAACTGCTTCACGTGAGAATCATTTTTACATGTATCCATCCATCCTCTTACCAAAGCTTCTTTTCCCTCTGGTTCTACCAACTCTCTCTTCTCAATCTTCCTCTTCACAAAACTCAGTATCTTCAAGTGCTTTGCCCATTTATTTTTCCCTTTCAGTCTCCACCTATTCTGCATCTCTTTTTTTTTAAGTCCGCTTATTTTGTATGTGTGTGTGTGTGTGTGTGTGTGTGTGTGTGTGTGTGTGAGAGAGAGAGAGAGAGAGAGAGAGAGAGGCAGAGAGCGAGAGAGAGAGAATCCCAAATAGGTTCCACACTGTCAGCACAGAGTCTGACACAAGGCTCAATCCCATGAACCATGAGATCATGACCTGTGCTGAAACCAAGAGTCAGATGCTTGCCCAGATGGACCACACAGGTACCCCTCTTGATCTCTTATTAATGTAAATCACCTCAGCAATTACTTCATCTATTTTTCCCACAATGCGCTAAACTCCCTTATCCCACTCTCACACCCACTGGGAAGCCTCAACACTGGATAAACCTACTGTCTTCTTTGCAACTATATCTAGGACTTAGATCCACTATTAATTCAGTATTTACAAGCTAATGTACTTATATATATGCGATACATATGTATATATGTAATACATATATGTAATATATATAAAGTATATTAGCTTGGTAAACAATGAATTATACATTCACCAAGCTAGCATTGGGCATAAGGGGCAGAGGGAAAGAGAGAGAATCTTAAGCCAGCTCAGAAATTCTAGGTTCCAGGTACAAATTAGGTACCGGGGTACAATAGTGAACAAACCAGTCATGGTTTTGGTAGCATAGATTTTTCCATCTAGAGGGGAATAGAGGCATTGGTTAAATAACTTAAATAAATATAAACATAAAAATATGATAAGGACAAACTTTTTGTTTGAGAGAGAGAGAGAGAGAGAAAGAGAGAGAGAGTGTGGGGGGAGGGGCGGAGGGAAAGAGAGAGAATCTTAAGCCATCTCAGCGCCGAGCTCACCACGGGGTTCAATCCCACAACCTTCGGTTCATAACCTGAGCCAAAATCAAGAGTTTGACACTCAACCGACTGAGTCACCGGGGTGCCCCTGACAAACTTCTTAACATGGGTCAATAGGCATTCATTCCATGATTGCACATCTATTTATCCACTCTATGTCCATATGAAATCATGGTCTCTTTCCCTATTATCCTTACACCATGCTTTCTGTGCTTAGACAATGTTCTGGATAACTTTTAAATATGCTCTCGTTCTCCTTCCTTTTCAAAGTAAATGTTAGGTACTACATAATGTGTCCTTATAGCACTTAATGTGTCACCTACCATGGTAATAGATTTTACTAACTAGGTTAATTCTCAAAAGATGGGCAATAAAATGGAAGATGAACTACACTTCCAAAAGAGGGTAAAGAGGGTAAAAAAAGAAAGTACAGAAATTGGAAGAAGAATGAAGTAGACTGACTGTACACACATACATACAAAGGAGGAGACTGGATGCACAAAGAAAGGAGAGAATTTTAACACCTGCTACAAGTGGGATAATTTGAAAAAAAAAAGTGATCTCTATATAGAACTACTGGGAAGCTTTTTCTCTGTGATATCTCTAGAGCCCCCTTTATGTATTATGTTAAGGAATGCTACAGTAATGATTTACATCATTTTAAAGACTTCTGGTAGTTGAATTTTTACTTCTCATATTTTCTTTCTTTGGAGGATGGGAGGAGGGAAGGTTTGTGTGCACAGGAAGGTTGGAATAATCTGAGATATATTTTAATTACTTGTGCTTAGTGCATTGTACTAAAATTGTTTAACTGTTTCCTCCGATAAATGCTAAGCTCCATGAAAACAAGAATCATGATTAACTTGGATAGCATAGTGCCAATTACACAGTAAGAAATCAAAAAGTATTTATTAAGTGAATCTAAAGTGAATGAGTAAATGAAAGCATGAACATATCATTACATATTTTTACGACTTAATTAAATTTGTCAGTAAGATACCAGAGGCTAACAGTTCAAAGCTACACAAGAGCTAGTAGGGGGAGGATAATTGCAACTAATTTTAATTCTCTATTAGGAAGAAATGCAAACATTTAAATTATGTATTATTGTATAATTATTTGCTTTTAAGGATATATATATATATATATATATATATATATAATTGGAATATTTTATGAACTTAAAACTAAGAAAAATCATGTTTTATTACTTTTTATGCTGATGAGATCATTTGTGTATAATAGACAAAAGGATATAGTCAATAGATTGATTCAGTCTTTGCATCATATTCATTTAAAGGGGAGGAGGAAGAAAAAGGGAGATAGAGGAGAGAGAGAGATAAAGATAGATATTGGGGAAAGAGAATATGAAACTAGATTTTCAGGTTGTATAAAAAGCACGTGAATTTGCTAAAGAAAATTGGAACAATGATTATGAGCAGTAAAATAGCTCATTCACAGGAAAATAATGACCCAGATTTATTTTAATAATTACTTTATTTAATAGGGGCTGCTAGATGGTTCAGTTGGTTAAGCATCCTACGCTTTCTTTTTTTTTTTATAAACATTTTTTTAATCTTTGAGAGACATAGAGAGATAGAGCATGAGCAGGGGAGGGGCAGAGAGAGAGGGAGACACAGAAGCCAAAACAGGCTCCAGGCTCTGAGCTGTCAGCACAAAGCCTGACGTGGGGCTCTAACTCGTGAACTGTGAGACCATGACCTGAGCCAAAGTCGGATGCTTAACTGACTGAGTCATCCAAGTGCCCCTAAGCATACTACTCTTGACTTCGGTTCAGGTCATAATCTCACAGTTCGTAAATTCAAGCCCCACATGGGACTCTGAGCTGACATTGCAGAGCCTGCTTGGGACTTTCTCTTTTCCTCTTTTTCTGCCTCTCTCCCACTTGCTCTCTATCTCTCTCACAAAATAAAATTAAAAAATTAGAGGGCTGCCTGGGTGGCTCAGTCAGTTGGGCGTCCGACTTCAGTTCAGGTCATGATCTCACAGTTCATAGGTTTGAGCCCCAGTTGGGCTCTGTGCTGACATCTCAGAGCCTGGAGCCTGATTTGGATTCTGTGCCTCCCTCTCTCTGCCCCTCCCCTGCTCATGCTGTCTCTCTCTCTGTCTCTCAGAAATAAACATTTAAACATTTTTTTTTAATAATAAAATAATAATTATTTTATTTAGTAAATAACTTGAAAGGACTAGGACTGTTCCATTATTGGATCCTTGTACATACATGTCTGTGTACATGGGCAAACATGCACACAAATAGACAAACACACAATACTTGAAGCTCTCCTTGTGGTCCACAACACAGACTATTACCTTTTCTTCCTTTTCCCCCCAATAAGCCTACTAATGGGTTTTTCAAATTTTAATGGTAGTTACAAAATATGTTGAATATCTAACTTGATATTCTTGGAGAGGAAATACCCAGAAAGTTCCTCACTACTAAATATGACACTGTGCTTCCCTGCTTAAATAGTCTGTTAACTCCTACCATCTCCTGATTTGGATCAGAACTCCTTTGCATGTCTTGTGTGACTTATCAAAATCTAAAAGAATTGTCTTAGCCATAGTTTTGTTCATAATCCATTCTGCCTAACACTTCTATTGCAATGAATTTTCTTTTTGTCATTTCCTGAAGCCTGTCCTGCCATTTCCTTACTGGGTGCTGTGGCAGATTCCTGTTTGCCAAGCCAACATAATGAATGTGAGCATGTGGATACACCGTAAAATGTGATGCAGTATGATCCCTTATGCAATATGTTCCCGTGTGTTTCCGTATGCAATATGATTCATACTTTTCAGTAGGGCTACTTGATTCTTAGAATCATTAATATCGTATTCCTTTAACCTTCTTCATGAACTATTTAGAAACTAATACAAAGAAAAATAATCTTAACATTTTAATATTTCAGATGTTTGGTAGGGATTAAAGGAATATTTTCATACAAGGTGGTATAAATCCAATATATTTAAGCCCATAGCTGAAAATGCCCTTTTTGAAACTGTAGTGTTTAAGTAAATGTAGAATGTTCCACTTTAAAGAACATATAGTTCTCCTATGCCCTTCACATTGGTGATAATACAGAGACCTGTCATCTATCTGGCATTGACTTGACCTTTTTGGCATTTTATGCTTTTTCTTCCCCCAGAAAGCTAAAACTTTTTTTTTTAAATTACTAATTTGAAAAAAAAATTGCTAGTAACGTTGCCACAAATGGTGTCTTCTATTATCATTTGTGCTTTCAAAAGCTGATCACAAGAAACAAAATTCAGCATGTTTTTAAGGACTCAATCTTATTATGAACATATTATTGTTTTTTTTTCTATGTTAAACAATAATGACAGGTTATTGAGGTCTTTAGGACTACTGTCCTTAATCTATTTCTTGATTTTTTTAAATGTCCATCTTGGTAATTTTTATCTTTTCTTTCAATGTGTGATAGTTATCTTTTAAGGTCTAAGAAATATTTACACTTATTTCTAACTGATGCTGGGTGCCAAACCACAGTAATGATACATATTTATTGGAAGTAAAATAATTTTCTAAGCTTTCTGTATGTATTAACTCATTTGCTCTGCCCATGTGAAGTATGCCCATTTCACTAGGAAGGAAAGGAGGCACAGAGAAGTCAGAATGTCTTCTCAACATCATAGGAGTAGTAGGAATTTGACCCCAGTTACACTGGCTTCAGAGACTGTTGTTCTAATCTTTGTACGATGATGCCTACGTAGATAAGCACTGAGGGGGAAAAAAAAGCTATCTTATGATTGTGTTTAATAAATAAGAACTATATTATAATTTTAGAAGTCAAGGATATGCAGAAAATAACTAAAACTAGTATGCCTCAATTTCACACATATTTATAGCGTACCAAGTATTTAACAGGAAGTTTTAAATACAGTGGTAATAATAGACGTTGTTCTTGTCTGATAAGTTAGTTAGTGGGCAAAATGAAAATGGGTCAGGTGTTAAAATTCATTGAGTGTTACAAAAGGGAAGGTAAAGGAAACTATAGAACATATAGCAGGGAGACCTGTCCTTGTCTACTAATAACCAGTGTTAACATTTTGGATTAGAAATGTAAAGATTCTCTTCATCTTCATGAAAAGTAATTGTATTTTATACACTTTTCTCAAATATGCTTATACTTTAAGAAGTATAATTTTCATGGAAAATTTATGATTAAGTTTTAGAAACTTCTTGTATTTCAGTTACTCTCTGGTTATATCTTCAAAGAGTTAGAAATTAAAACTGAAATAAAATTAAAAAAAAAATTTTTCAGATTGATCTGAATCACTAGAATGCTTTTAGGCTAACCTGTGTGATGTCAACTTCAGGAATGCCAAGCTGTGGATTCTTAGGGCCACCCAGATAAAAGCATAAAATTAAGTGCCAAAAAATTGAAAATTTACTACTCCAAATTATACATTTTCCTTTACCTATTATTTTTACTGTTCTGCTAGGCAATCATTTGTGGGAATTTATTAGATTTCTATAAATATGTGTTAGTATAATACAGCTATAGTTTTTATATTATAATTTTGTAAAATAATTATTGGTGTGGAAATTTATCTTTCTCAAACAAGTAGTGTGCAATTACCAATATGATTCTCAGAACAAATGGAATTGTTCGAGTCACCTCATAGACTTCTTGGAATTTATGAAGGCCCTGAAATTGTAAGCATATTTTTAGCATTCTTGTTTTTTTGAAGGAGAGGTGTATGGCTTATATAAGATTCTCAGCAGAACCTCTGACCAGGACAATATTAAGGCCAGTGGTTTCTGAAGTTTTAGTTCTTGCTGCATTTTACTTTTCAATGGATTCTCATAAGTAAAATATTATGTGATGAATTTTATCTGGCAAGCAAGAGTACTTTCTTTATGGATAAAGTAGTCTATACATTTCAAGAGAAACACCAAACCTTGGATTTTCTATGTGACACAATCAAGAATTATTTTATTGGAAAAATATAGTGGAGTATTAGTGGGTTTTAAAACCAATGTAAACACCTAACTCTGTTGTCAAATCCTTTCCTCCACTAAGCTGACTCATTCAACCAGAAAACTAATAGGAAGCCTCTAATCGTGTCACATAAGTTCATGACTTTATCTTGTCACTAAACCGAAGATCAAAGGGATGGTCCTTTTTCCCCCAACTTGAGCCACTATCACACGCTTCTAGAGATAAGGAAATGAAAACCCAGACTTTTGGGGGGTGAAAAGGGGCAGGTTCATTGTAGCTCTAGCTTTTCATTAACCTTTTACTTACTCTTTCAAGGCCATTTGTCTATCCTGTGCTCAAAGTTAAGCCTGGCCACAAAAGGACGGATGTTTCCTCTTAAAACTTGCAAACAGGGGATGATAACTGTTAAATTACAAATCATGTATCTCTAAACCATTTAAATAAAATAATACTTCCATCATTATTTACTATAAATCTACATTAGCATTCACTTAGATTATCCAGGGATTTATTGTAAAAGAATTATTCAGGCTTCAGTTACAAGTTCAAATTTTATTTTAGAATAGTTTTAAGTACTTTCTTTTGTAAAAAAAAAAAAAAAAAAAAAAAAAGGACTAGTTTTATTAAACCATATTTCATTACCAAATGGATTCCAAAATCTTAATTAAAAAGCTTTTAAAGAACAGGGAAAAATATGGCATTCAGAAAAAAATGTTGCAGAAAGGAAAATATAATTGTCATCAGAAATAAATAATATGTCTGTACTTTTGCAAATCAGAAGTATGATTCATTACCATATATTGTTCTTTGCATGCATTTGACTATTTCTACTTTTATCAAAGGGAAAATTTCCAGGAAATTTAAGCTTTGTGCTTTCCTAAAAATATTTTTTACCTTTAAAATTTGAATTTATGAAAATTTGATACACAACATCAAAATTAAGTAACAGACTGTATCATAGCATTTCCTTTTCCTTGAGAACCCACTGTGTTCCAAATTTCTTTGGGACATGTCTTCCTTTGTCTTAGATACATTTTGGTACTCATTACATTAAAATTACTGGCAAAAACAAAAACAAAACCCCCAAATAGTTTTGTGGCTGGGTGGTCTATGATTTCAAGAATTAGTTATGGTTTTACCAATTAACTCCTGAGCTTGTTCCATACAACTTTTATTGGAAAAATGTCCTATGTGGAAACTTTTCTTTCTGCGGGTGTGGGAACTTTTTTCCTTTTATGTGTGAGTGGAGAGAATTCGCATTTGTAGTGCAAATGTTACAATTTATTTAAAATACTATAACAAAATTTTGCCTGGGGTTTTTAATTCCCTTTTAATCAAGTGTATTTAAAATAAATACACAAACAAGTAATTTTCTTTACCTGAAAACATGGCAAAAAGTAAAGAAAGATAAATTTGTGTGACACTGATTAAAAGTGACAGAATTTTAAAAGGACAAAAAGTTTTAAATTAATGCCATCAGTTTTGCCAGTGTGGGGGCACAACTTTAAGGAAGCATGTTTTTATTTTATTTTATTTTATTTTATTTTATTTTATTTTGGACAGCAGTATAATAGAATATGTATGCAGTGTTAGTCAATGATATTTCTGGAAATAGAATGAAGTTCTTCTGTCTTTGCTTCAGGACAGAAGCTTTATGTATTATTTACATAAACCCTTGGCTGCAATGTAAACTTAATATAGATTTAAAACAAAATTCAAAGAAACTAAGGAAGTAAGTAATGGACAGCTTCTCCCTTCCCCAATACTTATAAATGACTAAACTCACTTTGTTTTTGTCCTCTTTCTCCTTTCCATATACCTTTATTCATTTTTGTGGTTGTTGAGTAGAATTAACACACTGTACATCGAACCCATAAGACACTGCTATAGATTACTCACAACTTTGAACACTCAAGCTGTGTTCTTGTCAAAAGCCTTAACAGACACTTTCTTCACGGGGCAGCTTTTCTTGATGTCTAGGGCATCTAACTTCCAAACAAGAGAAAGCAGAGAAAATGAAGAATAAGGGAAAAGAAGAACCTGGGCCAACTAGTTTTATAGCATGAAACTTCATGATATGTTTGTTGTTTGTTTGTATCAGCAGACTTATTTTTTCCTTCTCCAAACTCCAAGTTTTCCTTGTCTGGAACCAAATCTAATGATGTCCTGCATACATTCCTTTCCATTCACTTCAAGTGGGTGTCTAAGTCCTGAGCAGCTTCTTGAAAAGGAATTTAGATTTGCTAAGTCATTTAGAATGTAAATTCGTGAAACATTTATAATCCAATATGATTTTTTTAAACAAGAAAAACATAAAACATTTAAGTTTTGTTTTTCAAATGGGGAATAAATTTGATTATGGTGTCTCCCCGTTCTTCATATACAGTGTTATAATTTCATTTTTTAATGATAGTAGCTAAGCAAATACATAAAATTCTGCAATATTATAGAAAAGTGTCTGTCAGCCATTAGAGCATTAGAGATATTAGCTCAAATTGAATCTTTTTTCTCTTATTTATTTCAAGTCCAAACAAATGTGTAACACTTAAAAACCATTTCTCAAAAAACATGTCTCAAAAATCCAGGTCACATGAAATTGTAGAATATATACATAAATGAAACATTTGCTATCCACTGGAGAACCACAAGGTAATGAATTCGAAGAAATAATTGTAACCTAATGCTTGATTGACACCAGATGACATATGCCTGTGTATTTTCCAGTTTTTTTTTTTTGGTTCCTTTAAAAAAACACTTTTATCATCCAAATATATATTAAACAAAATCATATTATGCTGTAACTATTGGAATTTTACACATCTTTCCATCTATTAAAAAAACACATTCCAAAAAAACCAAAAAATTATTTGTAATATTTAACTGAATTTTTTGTTTGTTTTGATCAAGCATGAGTTGGTTTCAATTTCTCAATATGTGTCTTAGTTTATTTTTAAACTAATTAAATTACAGAAATATTATTTTACTCTAATTTCATTGTCTTTGGTAATCATGTTTTCTGGTTTAAAATTGTTAAATATGCCTCAGGATGCCACAATCTTTATGTTGCTCTTTTTCTTTGTAAAATACATAAGACCTAACCTAATTTTTGTGAAATATTTGTTTAGATCACTTATCTAATCATGTAGGGGATCTTTCAAGGCTCAGCTCTGGAGCTTTCTCTATTCTGTATCTGATTTCTCTGCCTCGCTAATCTCATAAAGCATCATTTAAATCGATTCTTTATACTAATGATTCTCACATTTAGATCCTCGGTCCAGACTTTTTTCCTGAGAGCTCCAGTCCATCTATGTTATTGCTTGACCTATTCTCTTGACTGTCCTGTAGGTATCTTCAATCTATCATGCCAATACAGAACATTTAATTTTTGCCATACAACTTTTACCTCGCCAGCCTTCCTTATCTCAGCTGATGACATCACCTTCAATTGTGTTACTCAAGCCAAAATTTGTTTCATCCCTTCCTTATTCATGAAATGTTAATAGACTTTACTTTTACGGTGAATTTAGGTTCATAGCAAAATTGAACAGAAGGTGAAGAGTAAGTTCCTACTCCCACACATGTACAGCCTCCCCCTTACTAACATCCCTCACCAGAGTTATACATTTGTTACAGTGGATAAACTTGCACAGACACATCATAATTGCTCAAAGTCTGTACTTACAGTAGGGTTCACTCTTGGTATTGTACATTCTATGGGTTTTGACAAATGTAAAATTAAGTACCATTCTTGATTTTCCCTTTTCTCCCCCACCTCCAACCCCAGTTCAAATTCATCTACCACTTGCATGGATTCCACCAACAAAAGTAGTTCTTAAATTTGGCCTTTCTCACTGTTACTGCCTCTTCTTTTTTAAATTTATTTATTTAGTTTTGAGAGAGAGAGAGAGAGAGAGAGAGAGAGAGAGAGAGAGAACAGAAGGTGTGGAGAGAGAGGGAGAGAGAGAATCCCAGCATGCTCTGGACCCTCAGAGTCCAATGCAGGGCTTGAACTCATGATCCCTGAGGTATGACCTGAGCCAAAGTTGGATGCTTAACTGACTGAGCCACCCACGTGCCCTTCACTACTACTGCCTCTTACCTCACATCTGGAATACAGTAGTAGCTTCCTAAATTGCCTTTTCATTTTCATTTATGCCAAGAGACACCATAACCTCAGCAAAATGTATTCTACTGTACCCCCAGCAACATGTATTCTGTTAATGTCAATCAAATCAGTGTATTCTTGGCCAGATGGTCTTTGATGGAACTTCAAACAAAACCCAATCTTTTTCTGTGGTTTTCAGGCTCTGAATAATCTAGCCCTCCCCTACCTAACTTCTTCTTGTACCACTGCCTCCCAGACTCAGTCCTTTCCAGCCCCACGAACCCTCTATGACTCAAACTGCCATATTCTTGGTCGCTCCTGCTTTTCACACAAGCAGTTTCCTCTCTTGAGTGGTTTGCCGTTTCCCCCGCCCTTCCTATGGCCAGTTTCCTGTTGTCCTTCAAGTCTCAGTTCTGGAGAAAAACATCCATTGATCACTGACTCAAAACAGGGTGATAGACCAAACTCAACTACTTGCTAGCTAACCTTATACAAGTTTAAAACTTCTCTGATCTTCAGTTATCTGTAAAATGAATAAAACAATAGCTGTATGTACTTTATAAAGTTATTAGGAGTATTTAAGAGGTTGATACATGCAAAGTGCTTAGCATATGTTAGCTGCTGTGTAGTGAGCGCTTAGAAATGGTTTCTATTTTCCTGCATCTTTTTTTCTTTCCTTATCTTTCATCAGTATATTCAGATTTTTTTTTTCAAATTATCAAACCAACAGCACTGGGTTTATAGTGTTGAGTCTTCTAATTGTCTTCCCTTATTCCTCCCCAACAACAAAACACCTTTTGTTAAAATTTGATCTTAGATTAGTTATCTTTTCTAATTACCAGTGTTATCATTTGGAGAACTGAAAATAGTAATAATTCAGTGTGTTTAAAATATAAAGTCTATTATTCTGAATGGTGACAAGGTACTCACTATGTACATGTATATTTATATTTTAAATTTATGATGTTAACAACCATGTGTTTAACCTTCTTCTTGTGATTTTAAAATTTAAGTGACTAAGAAAATACAAAAAAAAAATCTCTATCACAGAACGTATTGAGAATGTTTTATGTGGGAAGGTAAAAAGGAGAAGCTAGTAGCAACCCAACCTACCTGTTTATGCCATTTACAGTATGTTTGCTTTAGCCATTAACCTACCTTCTCTGGCATTATCAACATCTGTACTCCTAATAAAAGAGTGATACCAGCGATGTCATCAGTTAAAAAAAAAAAAAAAAAACAGGGAGGGGGTGGGGAGGTATATTTTAATTTGACAGCTTTACAAGGAAAGAAAAATGATAACAAGTAGGTAATTAAATCTGACTTCATTCCCTGTTTGTTTCCTTAAAAATATATCTGTATTAAGAAGGATATAAGACCATTCCATAACTAACGTGAAAATTAAAAAAAAAAAAAAGCAAATAAGGTACTAAAATATTCAGGTAGTTCTTGGGCTATCAGAGGTAAGGACAATACATATTATAGAAAATAATAATTACCAGTATTTTGGTTGACTTTGAAAGTATCATCAAGAATTTCCTACAAGTTTTTAAATACATTTTTTAAAGGCAAAGAACGTGAAGTTTTAGGTGTCAAAGCAAAGCTAGATTTCTTTGTGAATTGAAGATTACTAATCATCTTTCTCTGCACAATGTTTAGCTTTAATTACCTTCAAAAACATACCAACTGCACACAGCAATAATTTTATACTTATGTTGACAAGAGCTTAACTATACTCAGAGCACCACAAAATCCATCATCTCTAATCCCAATGGCTCTGGAAAAATAACACTAAAGAAACCTCAGCTTAATTTAAATCTGTAATAAGCCAAAGAAGGAATAAAGATAAATATCCCCAGATTAGCACACATTCTGACAATTTTATGAAAATAATTACCACAACTTTCTTATGTGGAATTACTAATTTTGCAAAGCACATGTTAGAATAAAATAAAAGGAAAAAAGGAATTTTACCACATAATTATATTGTACTAAAGTAGCAAAATCTGTAGCTGGATTTCAATGCCTCCTACCCCACCAAGTGGACTAATAGTGTTATTTTTTTTCCTCCGTTGTTAACAGCTTTTAAAATAAAGTATCCAAATTTCAGGCTGAAGAAGTAGAATATGTTTCCATTGGAAATAAAGCTGTTTCCTTCCAAATTTAGGTTTATAAATTTTAGCATTGAATTGTAAAGCAAGCTGCATAAAGCATTCTTACATCAGTTTTAAATTTATGTAACTACACAGAAATACGTACACAGCTTCCTTTGCAGCTTATGATTTTAGTATATAAAGTAACTCAGATTGGAGATTTTTTTAAAAAGATAGGTTTGCAATAAAGTCAATAAGACACGATTAGAGATAGCCTTATTATGGTAACAACAATAATCATATTTGTAATAAAAGTAAATAATAAATTATCAGGAATTACTTCATGCAAAGTATTATTTTAAGGGTTTTCATGAATTCTCCCATTAAAAACTCATAAACATATCCCATCTAACTCCATTTTACAGATATTGAAACAGACTCCATAAGAAATTGAGCAATTTCCCAGTTTCACACCAATAGTGATAAAGAAAGAATTCTATGTGTCTATGTTCAGAACTCCTCTTTTAAACACTGCACTGATGACATTAAATAAATGTCAAATAAATATATATAGTACTCATTTATTCATCTATCTAATATTTTTTCAGAGAGAGAGTAACTTTAAAGATAAAAAGGAAAAACAGAGATCTAGTAAATATTTTAATGTAAAAGATGAGTAACTTTGTCCTCGCTAAGAACTTGTCTTTCATACACGTGAAGAATTCCAAAACATGATCATCCATATATCTTCACAGTGTCCCTATCTACCAGCCCCGTACATTGTAGATAAAATCAAAATTTCCCTTGTACCAGTTCTGATCCTATTTCATTAACTCCAAGTCATCATAAAGGGAACCCAGTGGAAGGTAGACCAGCTGCCTACCTGTCTAGCCTCTGAATAAATGAAGAGGGAAAAACATCACTCCATAGATCATAGGCATCCTTTTTTTCTCTGTCAGTGAAAATACATTCTACAGGTGAGTAGTAAAATGTCACAAACAAATGATAGTTATAAAAAAGAAAGTCAGCAAAGATACAATGTTGGAAGTATGCTGGACATTAGCAGTCACATATTTTTAAGTCTAGGATATGTATTATAACAGCTTATAATTGTATCATAACAAATTATTTCACACAATTCAACCTTATATACATTAATTTTTTTTAATGTTTATTTATTTTTGAGAGAGAGAGCGAGCCAGAGTGCAAGCTGGAGAGGGGCAGAGAGAGAGGGAGACACAGAATCTGAAGCTAGTTCCAGGCTCTGAGCTGTCAGCACGGAGTCCAATGTGGGGCTCGAACCAATGAGCTGTGAGATCATGACCTGAGCCTAATTCATATGCTTAACCAACTGAGCCACCCAGGAGCCCCTACATTTTAAATTAAAAATAATTTTCTTCTTTTTTTTTATTACAAAAGTAATGAATGGATAACAAGCAAAAGATGGTAATCTCTGGCTTTGTTTTATAACGTAATGATGGATCATTTGCTCCCTTCTACTCTGAGCCATACGTGGAACAAAACTTTGCTCTTGCTGGGACGAAAGGTAGAGTGATCTGAGTAAATGCGAACTTGCTTTCTGCCAAAAGCATTGTCCTAACAGTTTTAAAATCATAAAGGTTGGGCAATCTAATTTGAAAATATTAATTGTTTTCTGAAGGATTATACTTGGAGGTTTGAATTCACTTTTGATAGACTGGAGCTCTTCTGTGTGGAGTGAGGAGGTGGGGAACTCCCTAACTATTCTTCCTATGAAGATAGTTTTAGCAAACAAGGTAAGTGCTGTTTCCCTTGGGGATAAGGTTCTTGTTTTTTTTTTTTTTTTTGCAGACTATTGTCTTGATTCGGAGGTAGACTTTAAAGCAACGGTTCTCAAGTTCTCAACCGTTGCTTCTCAATCACTCGTGGAGTTTAAAGAAATACCTATTCCAAGGGCCTCACCTGAGCAACTTTATTTATTTGCTTAAGCTACCAAAATTTTAGTAATTTAAAAATGGAAACTTCTCAGGTGATTCTCTTATGTACCTGGGTTGGAGACCATTAACTTAGACTGAGCGTTTTGGAGAAGTTTCTCACTTCTCCTTCTTCCTCCTCTCCTCCCCAAGCCCTCCTCTTCCTCTTTATCTTCCTCCTCTTTCTTTTTCCTTTCTCTAGAACCAAGATTCGCAGTCTGGATTTCCCCTGGATACATTGGTTTTGTATATGATCAATGACACTTCCATTAAGGAATGTTAAACTATCTTATAAACACTGGAGAAACAGACTCTGGAGCAAGACACAGTCTAATAACTGTAGGAGTAGTTGTTATATATAGTAACAGTTTTAATTTTTTCCAGTATTTCAATTCCTTTCTGCCATTTTAGGCCATTAAACTTTTATTAAATGACACAGTAAAATTAATGTCTTGTGGTGAAGTCAGGAAGGAGATCTATTTAGCCTGAGGTAGAGTGGAACTTGCTTTGGTATAGGGTGGTGGGCAGAAACCCAAAGAAGAAAGCCAGGATGACAAGAAAAGTGATCCAGAAGAATTACAGAGTGGTCATAAGCCAGAAATTGACTGAAGTAAAAAGACCACCAAATTAGACTTATGCAACATGACAGCAATCTTTAGAAGTTTTCAAAAATACATGGTAAGAAGAAAACTTGAAGCTTGGGATGAAAAGTCAGGATATTGTTACTTTCATATTAAAGAAGAGGGCAATGACCAAAAATAAAATCTGGAGAGGTTTGGGATATCTAGGGTGCTTCAGTTCAGGAAAGAAAAAGAATGAAAGAAAAAGAAAGAAAGAAAGAAAGAAAGAAAGAAAGAAAGAAAGAAAGAAAGAAAGAAAGAAAGAAAGAAAGAAAGAAGAAGGAGAAGGAAAGAAAGAAAGAAAGAAAGAAAGAAAGAAAGAAAGAAAGAAAGAAAGAAAGAAAGAAAAGGAAGAGAAGAAAAATACTTTCAATCCCACCTGCAGATACAGATTTGCTCACATTTTTATCTTTTAATCTAAAGATATAATTATAACCTACATTTTTGCTTTCTAAATTTCCCTTTTAAAAAATAAACAATACTGTACATGTTGCAAACACATGAATGTGTAAATAAATTTACTACATACATTTAATGGCAAGGGTATAATTTAAATAATTAATTTTGAAACAACTAAAAACAAACCTTACTATAGTTTGAAGTCGTAAGTCAATGGACTTATGACTTCTTCAACAAGCGCCCTGGAAAATTGCCTCCAGTAAATGCAGAAACAAGCATGAATTTATGTCTCCCTTAAGATCTTTGTACTTTTGGAATATTAAGAAAAAATCCTCTAGAGGTGTTTAAATTCTGAGACTTAAGACAGAAGAAAAAGAGGGTTTTTTTTGTTTTTGTTTTTGTTTTTCCTAGAAGCTAGATTGTATTTTTTAAAAACCTTTGTTCTCAGCATTTCTGTAGAGCATGGTCTGAATGAACTCTGGAGTTGATCCAAATTCCTGAAGGGCACACTGTAAAATTGAGTCCTATCCTAGTCTGTCAACACAAAACTCCAGTTTATATAGTCTTCAAGTATAGATGAGTCTAAACTAGGATTAAATTGGAGGTCCATGTAAGATCAGTATTTCAGAGTATCCACGAACCACATACAGTTAAATATAAAATGCTCTGTGTTCATACCTGTGAATTTTTCTAGGGAGAAACACACTATTGTCAACAGGAGCCATAACCTTAGAAAAATGTAAGAAGGTTGGTTCTACATTATGTGGATTATTTCAGGTATTCTCTGATTTCTATTTGGAAATTGTGGCAAGGAGAGATAATCCATCCTACAGATTGCTTCCAAGGCTAGTCCTTGGAAGATCTGGTGGAATGGGTTTTAATAATCCTTCATATCCTTTGGGAAAATAGGCCACCAGAGGAAAGTCAGGGACCTTTGCAGAGGCAGGATGGAACTCTCCCTTCAAAGGGACCCAGAACTAAACACTTTGACTGAAGGTGGTCAATGGTGTGCCTTTACATTGTGAATCGTACTCTATAGCTCTGGGTGACTTTCAGCTCTCTTTTACTTGTATTCTCAAGGAATAAACACAATAAATATTTTATAGCACTCCCAAAAGGAGCTACCAAGCTTTCCTTGAAATAATATAAAGGTTTTTTCCCCCCACTCAATCTCTAAACCAGAATTTTAAACCTCAACACATAGTGGGGTTTGGTTTAAAAGAAATAGCCAGACTTCCTCAAAAACAAAGCCTATGTGCTAAGGTCTCGCTACTTAGATAGAGTGTGGTTCCCCAGCCTGCAACAGTTCATGGAAACAGGAGAAAAATACAGAATCAGGTCCTACCCTAGTCCTACTACATCAAAATCTGTGTTTGTAATCAGATCTTTAGGTAAAATTTGTAAAAATATTAAAGTTTGAGAGCCACCATTTATGGTATTTAAATTTCATTTTCTGTTGGTGTGTGTGTGTGTGTGTGTGTGTGTGTGTGTGTGTGTGTGTATGTGTTTTCCAAGGAAGTACAATATGGTTGGGAGGCATAGTCAGTCTTTACCAGAATTTTCTAACTTTTCTATCTTTGTAAAGCTATGACATTTCTTTATAAAGACTTGAGTGGCTGCCAGCAATTGGAATTGATGGTTCAGTCAGATTCCCTGAGGTAAAGGATGACAGCCAATCACTAAGAGTTGTGAGGACTCTAATTTACATACGGTGGGGGACAAATGGCAGGCACCTGGCATATTTCCCCACCTGGCCCTGCCACCATAAGGTGCCCTTTCAAAAGTTTTGATATTATTGGGTTACCCTGTAATTTTAAGCAAGGCCCAAGATCTCTAAATTTTGGGATTTTTTAGGAATCTTAGGGTTATCATTTCACTGTGTGAAAGACCTAATGATAAGGATGGTTTTAGTTTTTAATATATGCCCCCCTCCATTGTCTCTTTTGCTTGTAGAATGCCATGTTAAATGAAAATACTATGAATTATTACCGATTGAAATTTGTGGTTGACTAGAATATATAAAATTGCATCTATAAAAATTTAATATTCAAAGCCATTTTGATGAGGTAGTTCCAATTCGGAATTGTGAAAAATTGCATTAAAACTATCTATTAAACTTTATATCATACACAAAATATTTTTTGATTCATTCATTCCATTGCATTCTATTTTATAAGTCATATTGTTAGAATATAAAAATAATAAAATGGATATATTCATTTCCTGGTAATTAGGGGAATATATTATCAATAAAAAATCTGAAATTAAACAAAATGAAACTTTTGCAGGAAAATTTTGTTAGGCTTATTATTTATTCTTCAATTACACAAACGAATCTTTGAATTTCTTGCCTACTTCCATTTTTGTGTTGCCCAAACTTATTGGGTTCTAGAAAGTTATAACAGTGAAAGCAAATTCTGCTGTCTATAATCTGAATTTTTTTCCTTAACTGAAAATGAGACTGATGATAGCTGCCACATAATTGTCTTAAACCTTTTTAAAGTTAGCATATTGATTTTTCATTTACTACATGCCAGACACTCTTTTGAGCACTTTACAGTATATCTGTGGTTCTCAAACTTAGGAGGTAGAAGATTATAGAAGTTCTGCACCTACCTTTCCCTGCCTATAAAATGGCCTCAAGACTCCTATGAAAATGACCTAGCTAAGGTGTTTCTAACCAGTTAGAAATGAAAAATCTCAGGTTCTACTCCAGAAACTCTGGGGGTGGTTTAACAAACTCTTTTGGTATTTCTGATATGTGATGAAGTGTGAGAACCCTGTCCTATGCAGAATTTGTAAGAATTGTTCATTGGAAATCTTTAAGAAAATTTGTACTGAGATGAGTACTGTAACCACGTTGCCTAAAATTAGGGAATGAAAGAGCAGAATATTGGAGAAGAAGAGGCATCACCTGGAATTGAGAAGGAGATAGAAAAGGATTTAAAAAAGAAAGAAAAAAAAAAAAAACAACTGTAGGTGGTTAGTTATTATTTTCCCATTATTACTGCTTCATACGCTTTTTATTTTATTTTTAACTTGAGGCACATGCATAGTAAAAAGAATATAGATTTTGGAATCCAAGAGAATGGTTAAAATTCACACATGAAGAAACATATCATACACAAATTGGAAAAGTTGAAAACCTCTGAAAATCAAATATATGTGTATCAATAAATCCACCATACTTTTCAAATTATAGGTAAAAATAACTGCCTTTTCAAAAAAATGAAGTATAACACCCTATATCTGTGACACTGTAAATAAATTAGTATCATCTATTTACTGCTAGTGGCTGTGGAAATCAGCATACAATTTTATGATGACCAAATAATAAAATCTGTGAAACGTCAAAGATAGAAATTGTGTTTGATTAAAGAATTCCAGCTCCATGCCTCTACCCTAAGAAAATAATTCACAGAAATAAATGTCTTTGTACAAAATTTACTGATGTAGTCTCCTGTCTTCCTCCCTCAACTGTGTAAATACGCTTGTATTTTTACTTACATGTTTCTCATATATTCTGTATGTCCACCATCATAGATCTTTTCCTGGGTGTGTTATATTTTGTTCACTCGTCTATGGCAAGATCCCTTAAAATCTAGTTTCCTTTTCTTCCAAAGTAAATAGAAATTTGTTTCTTTAAACTGGACACACATTGTCTCCGACTAAGAGTATCCCTTATAGTTAGGTGTTGTCATGACAACTATGACACTTGGCCAATGGAATATACACAGAAGTATTGGATGGCAGTTTGGGGGAACCTTTCTTAAACTGTGGATGACATGTACTCTTTGCCCTTGTCTTCCATTCTGCTGCTTGAAAAGTAAGTGTGGGGTCTGGAATCATCTTAGACCACAAAGAGGAATGTCACACTCTAAAAATGACAAAATTGAGAACTAGAAGTTCATTTGGCAGCATTGAGATTTCAACATCTGGACACTTATTGGAAAAAGAAATACACTTCTTTCTTGTTGAAGTAACATTTTAGGGTCACTTATTCATAGACAATCCTAATCATAAATGAAATAAAAATCTGTCTTTGTGAATCGCTCCAGGGTTGAAGCTCTAGTTTTTCACCTTTGTCCTTAGTACATGTTAGATTTAAAAAATATTTTGTAGGGGCGCCTGGGTGGCGCAGTCGGTTAAGCGTCCGACTTCAGCCAGGTCACGATCTCGCGGTCCGTGAGTTCGAGCCCCGCGTCAGGCTCTGGGCTGATGGCTCGGAGCCTGGAGCCTGTTTCCGATTCTGTGTCTCCCTCTCTCTCAGACCCTCCCCCGTTCATGCTCTGTCTCTCTCTGTCTCAAAAATAAATAAACGTTAAAAAAAAAAAAAAAAAAAAAAATATTTTGTAAAATCGGTTTTTGAATAAACCAGGGCAGATTTCCGAAGCATAAATACATGTGGATATTTTAATACCTATACAAACTTTGCTGCATAACTGCAGGTTTATTTTTAATATTTTTCAAAATATTTATTTCTAAATATATACATGCTGGTGTTTTATAAACACCAGATTCTTATAAGTCCCATATGCTTTTTAGTTTGACATTAGAATCTCCTCTTCCACATCTCAACATTGTATTGCTCAGCAAAGAATCAAGAGTTTGAACCAAGAATGCCCATGTTCTTTTAATTTGTTTATACGTTTCATGAAATGACAAAGAAGCAAAACAGCAACAAAGCAACGGAACACATAAAATTCAAGAAACAATAAAAATGAAAAATCAATTAAAAACATTAACAACAAAGTGTCTCAAGAGACAGGGATCTCAGAATATTTACTATAGTTCCTCTCCATATAAAACTAAAAGGTTAAATAGATCATTTGACTAATATTGTTTGAACTATACTGTTTCTTCTGAAAACAATTGATAAACATTTAAATTATATGGTTTTTCATCTTTTAAGATTATAGAAATAAAGACATTTCTTTCTTTCTTCTCCTTTTGAAATCACTCCAACAACAAAGATCCTAAGAACAGAGAGCAGGAAGTCTCTGCTTTTATGAACTAAAGTATATGGAGATGAAAGCCTTCACATAAAGGTGGAAGGTGGATCTCAGGGTCTAGAAAAGAGGGAACATTTTTGAGAAGCAAGCTGGCTTGTCCAGCAGATTTTACAAATTCTCGGGAATTGGAGGCACCAAAGTGAAGACGAGAGTGGAGACCAAAATAGATATGATTTTTAAAATATATTTGTAAAAAGCAGTTAGAATCCCAGAGACCCAACTTCACCCTGTCCCAGTATCATAGGAAACATTCAGTTTATTCTCTGCCAAAACTTCATCAGAGAGGTTGTGGATGCAAAAACTTGGGCATGGGGTTTCAGTGGGGTGTATGGAGAGTTGGCAGGTGGGATAAATGGAGAGAATGCAGTGCTTTTGTATCATATCTAACTAGCTTTTTAAAAATTTTTCTTTAATGTATTTCATTTATTTTTGAGAAAGAGAGAGAAAGAGAGTATGGGCAGGGGAGGTCAGAGAGAGGGAGACACAGAATTTGAAGCAGGCTCCAGGCTCATGAGGCCATGACGTGTCGAAGTCTGACGACCTTCAACCACTTAACTGACTGAGCCACCCAGGTGCCCCCTTATCTACCTAGCTTTTAAAGGCAGGTATCCAACCTTATAGCCATTGGACAGGGCATTAGAGGCTCCTTCTTCACAGAATCTGAACCATCCCTTAGAAAACACACATAGACACGGAAAGCTGGGGAGCTGGAACCACGTAAAGGGAGGAAGATGCTGGAAGACAAAACCAGCATAGATCAGATTCACTAGCTTAATAAGTTTATGGACCTCAATTGTTTTTGGTTTTTGAAAGAAATTTTGAAGGACAAAGTAATTTTAAAATTACAAGACAGCAATTTACAAGAATAAGTACGTGGAATTTTCAGATTTATGCTTTGAAGTCACAAAGTAGACTTACTGAGAAGTATTCTGTGAAGCATGCTGTTCAAATGACAATGTAAATGTTAAGACACATTCAAGTGAAGTGAATAGTTTTTCGAACCAGTGGGTATTTTAGCTAATGCTTCAATATCACATAAGAGGTGAGGGTCAGTGTAGGTTTCCTATTCCACAAGGGAGGAAGCAGACATTGTTCTCTGAATACCCCTACGCAATGGCATTATATGTCCTGGATGGCATGAGGAAAACAGACAATCAAACCATCAAACAAACAAACAAAACCTAAATGAATATATGCCTAAAGAAACATCCTCCACTTAATTTTCAGGATTCCTTTGTAATCTACTAATCTTATGTAATTTATATGAAAAAAACTCAGAAGTTTCCATTAATTATTGCTGTTTTACTTATTTCTTTTTATTTTTTAAAGCTTATTTATTTATTTTGAGAGAGAGAGAGAAAAAGTGTAAGTGGGAGGGGGCACAAAAAGAGGGAGAGAGAATCCCAAGCAGGCTTTGCACACTGTGAGTGCAGAGCCCGATGTGGGCATTAAGCTCAGGAACAGGGAGATCATGACTTGAGCCAAAGTCAGATGCTTAACTAACTGAGCAACCCAAGGCATTCCTTAAGTGCCTATTTTTTAAAAAAAATATGTCAATTAGTTAATTGTTTATGCTTTATGGAATTTAAGTTTTCTTTTATTTGTGTTTGACTTCTCCAACAAGTATATAAAATACCTGAGGACAAAAAAGATGTATTATATTTCCAATTAATTACTCATAACATCTAGAATAGAGCCAAACAGTGGAGTAAGAAAAAAAAAAGTTTAGTTCATCTAAAACAAATCATTCAATTTCAGGTTTCATAAGTCAAGCATATAAAATGACCAAATTTTTTTTTTTTTTTTTTTTTAATTTTTTTTTTTCAACGTTTTTTATTTATTTTTTTGGGGACAGAGAGAGACAGAGCATGAACGGGGGAGGGGCAGAGAGAGAGGGAGACAGAATCGGAAACAGGCTCCAGGCTCCGAGCCATCAGCCCAGAGCCTGACGCGGGGCTTGAACTCACGGACCGCGAGATCGTGACCTGGCTGAAGTCGGACGCTTAACCGACTGCGCCACCCAGGCGCCCCATAAAATGACCAAATTTTTAACAACACACCAACAAGAAAGATGAAATTATCTATGCAGACTGAATATGATTGAGGAATGAGATTAATTTATAAATAGAGGCATAAAACAGCCATTTTTCTAAATACTATGAACACACGTCCTCTTTATAGTGAAATACTTTCATTCATTCATTGTAACACAAATTACACAGCAGTAAGCAAGACAGGAATAGTCACCCCTTCATGCTCCTTACAACATATAATGTATCAATAGGTATTAAGCATGCAGATTTGTCCAGGGGGTAGAAAGCATACTGAATAGAGCCAGAGAGCTTTGGGTTTAAATTCCTGCTTTGACACTTACTGACTGACTCTTACATAGTATATTACATATAGGTGACATTTCTGGCAGCCACACAGGAGCTATTTGATCCCTCATTCTTCAAAAACTCACGGGATGAGGAAGGTCAAATAATTTGACCTTGCTGTAAAACAAAACTAGCCTAGAAACACCCATGAAAGAAACTCTGATTAAAAAAAAAAAATGGACTACAAGACTCACATGGCTTTTTCCTAAGCAAAAACTATTAAAAACATGGAAATTTATTTAAAACTAAAACAAAAACAAAAAACATGTTAATTTATGACATATATGAAACCTAAAACACATAGGACACTTAAATGAAAGCGTTAATTAAAACAAACTTGCATGTAAGTTTTATGAGGGTCTTTATTACCATTTTTTAAGTGTATATATTGTTCTTAATATTATACAATATGTTTTGCATAAAGACAAACAAATAGCAGCTATTGAATGTGTATAAAAATCATAAAATATGTGGCTTCAACATTTTTGTCTCACATAAGACATCCTATAGATTACACACAACCTTAATTATATTAATCAAAATTAGTATATGCATGATCATAGGAAAATATGTTTATGAGAAGAAAAATTTAGAGATTATTATTATGTATTGAGTAGTGTGAGAGAGGAAATCTCTTTTAATTAAAGGCTCTATTTCAAATTAGGATCCACAGGATATAATAATAATAATGTATGCTGAGAGGAAAACTTGAGAAGTTAATGTATTGATAAAAATAAAGATTTAATTAAATTCATAAATATTGAGGACAGCTTCTAACAGTGGTGGTTATAGTATTCAGCATGCATCACATTGCTCTTACACAGTCCTAAAGAGAACCATGGGCCCCTGCTGATGGACGTCCATCAATGCCCTAAACCCAAGCGAAAATTGTTATTTGGGACAAGGAAGTGTCTATCATTTCCCTTATAAATTACAGTTCAGGTTGAGTTGAGAGAGAGTGAGGAAGCAGTGGCACGAACCTGACCAGATTTGTGTCCCAGAGATTCTTCTAAGGGGTTTTCTACTTGGAGATCTCTGTTCTCTTCCCTCTCCGCCTCTGAGTACAGCTCACCCCACCCAGGACTCCCTGCTGTAGGATTTATTCTCGCTAGCTTGGCCCAAAATGAATATTGTTTTGCGAAGTGAAAAGAGAAAAAAAAATGTGTTCTACTTTTACCTTTTCTTGAATTTTTTTGGCCTATAAAAACATTTCCTAAGTGCGTTTCAGTAGCAGCGATGTTATGAGAAGCATTTTCTGTTCCCTGACACATCCACAACACTCTTTTCCTCTGTTGTCACCCCATTTCTTAGCAATTTTAAAGGAACTGAGTGGGCTTCGCTTCAGATACAGAAATAATGATAAAATGAAACAAAAAGGCAATGCTTCTCATTTCTTAGGGTCCGAAGAGGCTGCTTTCATGTTGTTTAAGGTCATAATTGAGTACCAAATTCAGGAGTACAGTCTTCCCAGGAAGCCCCTCCCCCATGACCCTGTCTTTGTGTGTTGCCTAAGAGAAAGCCATTATTTATCAATTTGCTTCCCAAAAGGCCTTACATCCTGTATCTAGGGCAGGATTCCAAGGAAAGGATCTCTTCTTCCTAGCCACCTTCTATCTCCAGAGAAAATAGGAAGAAATCATCCTAATCCCAGCTTTTTCACTTTGTCCTCAAACCACACTTTAAAGTCCTCAGACATAAACCATAGTTGGCCGGTTTAAGAGTAATTATTACTACCATGCCAACACTAGCTGCTTACTGATCTTCCTTCTCTGATTTTAGAAGCTCCAAGCCAGAGTTTAGTTTGTCTTAACAAGCAAACCCCATCCTAAGGGAGTAAGGAAGTATTCTGAAATCTATTCACCTGTCTTTCTAGAAGATTTTGCTCTTTAGATTAAATAAATCTTTCATCAAAGTTTACATAGAAATAAAGGAGTGATTTGGGGCTAGACTTAGGCACACTGTTTCCTGGGCCAGGTCACAAAATGGCAACTTTGTGCTTAGCCAGTTGCACAGGGATTTTGCCTGGCCCACCTCTGGGTTTTTTGGTTTTTAGTTGAGGCTTAAAGTCTCCAGAAGTCTCAGTTTCTATTGCTCAGGTGGTCTTCAACCAGGGGTTTCCCATACATAAGGTACCTGCTTGCCTCTGAAAGTGTGTGAGTTTTCAAATTCCCACATTGGCTAAGTAACGTTACTTGGTCCTCAGAGAGTAAGGAGTGTTTTGGCCTATGCCAGGATTTTCCAAATTCGGAACAGCCAAACAAGTGGCATTAATACAATTCATTTTTTAAATTCGTATTTTTACCCGAAATAAAATTCTCCGGTGGCTTACAAAATTTTCCAGATACGTTGGACAAAATGTATGGATAAAAAGCGTTCGTGATTTTCTTTCAAACCTGCTGTACCTTATTCAGTAATGTACAGAAGACTATTTATATCAAATTATGTTATAAAATATTTATTATAATTATAGTCCTATTTAGTTCATATCATGAAATGTGTAATATCTTATATTTTTATTACAATATATAAAAACTATTTTCTATATCATATAATGAGGAGTACAGAGTTTAAAAAACTCTGTAGAGGATATATGAGCAGAGTAAGCTCACTGGAAAATATAGTTCTAAAATAATAAGAAAAGTAATAACGGTAAGTAAACATTAACAAAAAGTACTTATTAATTATGCCTGATTACTCTGAAGTGCACTAATCGTATGATCAATTAAAATGTATCAAATTAATTTTGTTTTGTCTGATTTGTGTATTAACCTGCTTATTTTTAACTTAAGTTTTGAGCCTGTTACTAAATAAGATGGCCTTCTGTTGGCCCACCACTGCTCACTGAATGAATAAAGTAATAAAAGGCTGAAATACAGAAACTAACATAAAAGCCCGAATTCACTCTGTTTTTGGTAAACACCATTAATTTGGATTTAGTTTTCAACAATTGCTTTACAGTAATAGAAAAAGCAGATGATTGCTTTTGGGAATCTTGTTTGCATTACATGTGTTTAATATTTCAGTTAAATTGTATTCTAAAGAGATTGGCAATTTGTCATCAGTTCTTAGGGTTTCAGAGTCATCTATCAATAACTAATCCGAAAAATCATTTTGAGTTAGAGCTGTCCTTTTTACATGACTCTCAAATTTAACTGCCCTCACCTGTAACTGCTCCCCTGGGACATTTTATGCCACAAAAAACCTACTTTTCAACACCTTTGTCAGTTTCTCAATAAAAGTGTGTTCCTGTAATAAATATCCTTGTGAATGTTCGCTCTGTCCAACATATGTAAATGAATATGTGTCATTTCCTCTGAGTTAAATGAATTCTGAAATGTTATATATGCCATATCCATAAAATATAAATATTATCTGAGAACAAATCAATAAACTATTGATGAAATTCTGTCACTGCTGAGGATGAAGATTTTCTAAATCATTATTAGTTATTTTTTGAACACATCAACAAGATTCAAAAATAGAATCAATAACAGAATTAATTTTCGAAAGGTGTGCGTATGTGCCGATAATAAGGGAAATAGGAAGTGAACTGGTTTGATTCAATTTTTTGAGGTAAAAAAAAATTGAAATAAGTTTAAGAGCCAGTTTGACTTGGATGGTGGAAAGAGATGTTATCTGTGAAATAATCAGTTTGGCTGATTTTTTTTTTTTTTCTTCAATAGACTGAGCTCTGGGAAACCCAGGCTTAGAATTAATTAACTGATACTTCACTGTCGGTGCTTTCATTTGACTTGAACTCTGGACCTCCTGCTACATACTAGGAACATCATGGTTCTGTTCAGACAACCCAAGTTCACTAACATTTTATTATGCATTAGAAATTAAATACGAGACTATGTTAAATTACTTTGATAATGTTTTGCAAGTTATGCTTGAAATGAAGATTATCAGCTGAGACATTTGGGTCACATTGAACGAGCCTTGCCTAATAACAATGGTCAAACTGCTTGATTAAAATTTGGTCATCATTGAGAACTTCAGGTCATAGTTCAATTACAAAACCAGATAAAGTAGGTATTTTACATGTTATGTTGCACCTGTTATATACTAAATACATGAAAAATTAACCCCAGTTACTTTAGAATTATAGTATACATACAGAGATTATAGAGTAAACATCTCAATAGTTATTACTTTCCCTAACAGTCTGAACTATATTGATAATACCTGTATTTACAGCAGTAGGAAAGGGAAACAAAATGGTAGTTCATTTATGTGGTGAACATATATCTACATACATATCTACACACATATATATACACATATAAAAACTCATTTTTGACACATGAAAAAATAGTTTTAAAAAACACTAGTTAAGGGGCACCTGGGTGGCTCAGTTGGTTAAGCATCCGACTTTGGCTTAGGTAATGATCTCATGGTTTGTGAGTTCGAGCCCCGCCTGCTCTGTGCTGACAGCTCAGAGGCTGGAGCCTGATTTGGATTCTGTGTCTCCCTCTCTCTCTGTCCCTCCCCCATTTGTGCGTGCTCTCTCTCTCTCAAAAATAAACAAAAAATTAAAAAAAAATTACTTTAACTGTTTTGGGGCTTGGGGATAAAGATGAATTACAAATTATATCACGGAGTGATATGATATGAAAAAGAATTTTATGACTTAAGATCAAAGTGTTGAGCATTAATATTTTTAAAATCCAAAGGCAGTGAGTGACCTCCTTATGAAATGCTGGGGTACGCAGTTCACAAGCCCCAGACTCAGACCTTGGAAATACTGCCCACTGATTTTACCTACATTGTGGCACTATTGCTCCAAAGCCGCCAAACTGTTGAGATTTGGGTAGAGTGAGGCAAAACTGGGCAGACAGGACAGAGAAGTGTCTAACATAGGACTTTGGAATTTCAGTTTAGAGGATTTATGAGAGGGAAGGGAGACATATTACAGCAGCTGTGGGCACGACTTTTGACATCAGGCATGATTATAAGCTTAGTTAATTTCTTGCTATATACCCATGGGCATGAAATTTAACTCCTCTGAACTTGCATTTTTCTTCCATCTGTAAAATGGCACAACATCTTCTTTGCTGTGTTGTTGTGAAGATGAAAACAGTATATCGAAAGTGTTAGCTGAGAGTATACTATTACTAGGACTTAACTTGGGCAGGCCAATGACTACAATGAATAATAGAGGTAAGAATGCAGAATGTGAAAAGAAAAAATCAGGAAGCTGGGAATAAGAAAGGAAAAAAAAGTAGGAGGAAGGAGTGAGTCTTTTATATTTAATTTCATTTTTGCTTTCACACACTCCTCAGCTACAGTGTAACTTTGGCTCCTGCCCGCACACTGAAATCAATGACTATCAAATGTTATCTGTGACTTCCTAATCAATAATTCCAGTGCAATGACTCAGATCCTCATCCACCTCGTATCTGCAGCATTTGACTCTGCTGATCAACTTTCTTTCTAGTGCCTTTCTTTCTAGAATTCTCTCCTGGTTCTCCTTAACTGACTACCTCAGTCCAATGCCGGTTCAGACTTCTTCAGTTGTCCCTTAAATGTCACTACTCACTCTCCAAATATTTTGTCCTTGGCCAAATTTAATCAAATTTCATTTTATTCCATTTAGCTCAACTAACTAAACGTTCATTGAGCTTATTGATGTCCAGCACTGAGTGATGCATGGTAGGTTGGGAAGTGTGTGATTAAAAATTTATAAGACTCAGTCTGCCCTGAAGAAAGTTTTATTTTAGTAGAGGATACAGAATATTATATATCTTTTCTTTTCAGATCAACCTGGGTCATCCGAAGGCACCTAATTAAGGCAAGTTTCGCATATTTATCTCGACCCTTGAATTCTATCCCAAACTCAAAATTCAAAATCCAACTGCCCTCTGGACATGCTCCCATGGCTATCTCCCTAGCTTTTTATTTTATTTTTTTGATGTTTATTTATTTTTGAGAGAGACAGACAGACAGAGTGTGAGTGGAGGAGGCGGAGAGAGAGAGGGAGACACAGAATCTGAAGTAGGCTCCAGGCTCTGAGGTGTCAGCACAGGGCCTGACGTGGGGTTTGAACTCATGAATGGTGAGATCATGACGTGAGCAGAAGTCAGATGCTTAACCTACTGAGCCACCCCGGTGCCCCTCCTTAGCTTTTTAAATTCACTATTTTAAAATGTGTTCTCATTATGTCTACCTCTAAATAGTATTTCCTCTTTATATATGTAAGCTCAGTTAGTAGTCACATGATATTTCCTGTTACCAAGACCAGAAACCTTCTATTTTTCTTCCCTTACTTTGAATCAATCCAAACCCTTTCCAAATTTACTCCCACCCAAAAAACTCCCAACTTCATTCTCCATTCCATTTCCACTGGTCACTGTCTAACATCAGATGCTCGTCATTTTTCAAATCAGACCATTAGAACAGTTTCTCTGATTCTTATCCATCTTTTAATACAAACTGCTTGTTTAATTTTTGTGAAGTACATTTCTAGTCATGCCTCTCACTATTCAAATCTGCTCCCATAGGACATAGCCTATGAAATAAAATCTGGTCTCTCTATGTTCCATCATCTAATTCAACTCTCCCCTCTGCTCTTTTCCTGCTTTCTCCATAAGGTCACCATCTCAGCAAAAACTGTCAGTTCCAGGCCTTTCATAGCTAAATGTCTGTACTTCCATGATCTGTTACCTCAACCTGTCATGTCTCTGGCTTGCTCTATATAACTAAGCTGTAGCTACTCTTCTAATCTCAGCTCAAATTTCACTTCCACATTGGAACCTGCCTTCATTCCTTCTTCCAATTAGAGTTGGAATTAATGTCAAATTACTTTCTGCCTCCTAGAGCTTTGTTTCTATCTTTATTCAGCTGTAGATTATGATCAGTCAATTATCTGGCATTATTCCTAGCTCTTCCAGGTAAAGATAGACATTTGTGGCTTAGGACAAAACTGGTAAGGGAGGTCTATTGCAATGATAAATAGTCTTTGGAAAGGCTTGCTGAGAAATATGATACACCCTCCTCTCTCACTTTTATTGCTCTCCAGGCAGCCTCATCTGGAAGCATGGTTTCATTTAGCAGCTATATGCTAAAGACAACAAAATGTATCCTAGAGCCCAGAGCTCTTTTCCGAAATAGACATTCCGTCTGGACGTTACATAGACTCTGCAAACTCACCCTGCCTCAATATGAACTCAGCTTCTTCCTCCCTAAACCTGACATATCTTCTTAAATACTCAATTCTCCCTATTGGTGGTACCAATACTCAACAGTTGCCCAAGGGAAAAAGTTGGAGCCATTCCTGATCTTTTCTTTTTCTTTGTGTCCCACATTCTTTATATTTTATCTCTTAAATGTTTCTCAAACATGTGTATTCCATTGCCATTGATATGGACTGCATGTTTGTGTCTCTCACCCTAAATTCATACATTGAGATTCTAATACCATCAATACCATCAATGTGATGGTATTAGGAGGTAGGGTCTTTGAAAGGTGATTAGGTCATAAGGGTGGAGCTCCCATGAATAGGTTTAGTGTTCTTATCAAATAGACCCCAGAAAACTCTCCTGCCCCTTTCAGCATGTAAGGACACAACAAAAAGGTGGCTGACTATTAACCAGGAATCAGAACCCCACCAGATACTGAATCTGTCGGTGCCATGATCTTATACTTCCCAACCTCCAGAACTGTGATAAATAAATCTGTTGTTCAGAAGCCACCCAGCAGCCTATGCTATTCTGTAGCATATAGCAGACCAAACTATCTAAGATAACGACTGATATACTTTCTTGGATGAGTCTTCTTTATTTTATACCTAATCTTCTAACCATACTTCTTTCCTCTGACCTATTTCCTCCAAGATCTCTATGGCTGCTATATTGCTTTACATGAAATACAGACCTGACCTCAACTCACCTCCTGTAGCTTCTTCAGCAGTTCTGTATTCTTCTGTGGAACTGAATCCAATTTCTTCAACATGTTATAAAAGACATTCCAGGCCCTTTCTCGGTGACCTCCTTGGGCTCATATTCATTTATTCCATGCCTCACACTTGATGATGTGGATCCATAAACTGTGCACACATTTCTCCTTCCTGCCTTCTTGATTCTGCTATACTGTCCCCAAGTTCCTGTATGGGTTTTCATTTCATTTTCTTCTTTCCCTTGATCCTTTCACTTTGCTAATGCAAGCCCTAAATTTAGATATGCCATTGCATTGACAGGGAAAATATGCAACTTCCTGAAATTAGGTTAAGTGTTCCTCACTTTTCTGTCATTAGCATTACCTAATCTTTCCCCTTTGATTATATTTTAATCCTTCAAAAAAATCTAAGTTCCTTAGGGTAGGGAACATATCCTGGCTCTCTTGAAATCCACAGTGCCTCAGTCAACAAGTAATAAGGTAAACAGGTAATACAAAATAGCAATAGCAATAAGAAAACTCAATAATTTTCTCCAGTAAACTTTTTGCCTGCTTTAGATTGTTCAGGTGATCAAAAATTTCACATTCTATCTTCCTAATTTGTCCACTCAGAATCAAGAATTTCCAGAAAATAGATGAAGCACCATACCTACTCCACAGAATTTTCTCTTAGTCAGTTTACACTAACTAGACAGGTTCATTTAACATGTAAGTGAAATTACTAATTCAGATGACAATGCCAATACAATTAAAAGAAGTTCTAGCTACCCATTTAAAAGTGGTTGCTTCTATGGCTAATCAATCATTCATTTTTCATTACTTTAGCTGAGAAATTTTCTCTATCTTAGATGGTATGAAATATTCCATTGTTCTTTTCATATTTTAGTATTTTTTAAGAAAAGAAACGATATATCCTCATTCATCACTACAATATCTACACAAGAGAAAGCTTTAATTGATGAGAAAAATTAAGTGCTTAAAATGAGTAAGTTCATAAACATTCAATAGCTGTAGTTCTTTCTGAGCATCTAAATGTCAAAATAGTTTTGATTTACATAATTAAATTTGTCTAATCGTTAGCCCATAATATAATGGCCCTTGATGTTATTCAGAGGGATTGCAACAACTCACCTCTTAATATTTTTAAATTAACTAGCTACAACACTGGAAATTATTTGTACATACTCACTAGACAGAGCTAAATAATAATTTATTTCCAACAAATTTGAGCTGTCATAACTTCTATAGATCTTGCTTTAAAATTCCAATGAATGTTTCTATTTGGTGAAACAGTTATAAAGGTGCCCTTGGACAGTGTTGTGGCTCTAACTGAAGATGTAGCCCATGCCTCAGTTCTATGACTAGGATCATCTTTTCACACATTATGTTTTACCAAGAGTAAGCTTAATTTCTGATCTTCACTCGAGAAACCTGAGTGTTCTCTTGGGAACTGTAGTTTTGATCTTAATCTTTTAATTCACTGTAGTCTCTGCATACTTCTCCTGGGTCATCTCTAACACCTTTCAAACTATCACTGGTGAAGGATTAGTAATTTTCTTTTGTAAAATATCTAACTTCTTGCAGATAATATTTTTGTAAAATATACTAAAAATTAACTGTTCAAAAACAAAATTAAACATCCAAAGATAAACCACACATCCAATTTTTAAATTATTGGTTCCACAAACATAAGGTAACTGTGAAGTTGCTATAAATCCTTCTTAGGCTTATTCATTTACTATATTTATTTTATTACTGACCAGTAACAGAGTTCTCCAACCAGCACTGGTCCCCAGTCCATACTTGAGGATCACTGAATCCATACCCATGTCTTTGATTCACAAAGCAGGACTGGAAATGGGAAGTCTTGTTGCTCAGTTTTCTGAAACGTCCTTAAGCATAACGAGGAAGAAAATGTTCCTAGAACTATAGATTGACAATGGCTCCTCCATGATCTTTAAATCCCCCAAAGAATGGACGTGTTTCTGGTCACAGTTTTTCCTAGCTCCCACGCAATCAATTGTTGATTAACCCCCAGTGGTAGCAATGTTACTTATTTCCTTATTTACTTTGCCCCCTTCATGTCAAAGTACTTCCATTCATCCTGACAAACCTTTTGTTTCCTTAGTCAATTTTTAAAAGGCAGCATTTCCTGAATTTTCTTAAATTTGCATTTTAACATCTAAACATTAAGCTTCTTTAGTTTCCACTCTAGGACTTGTCCATCCTGGTTAGCCCTTATGTACAAAAACTTGGTCGCATCACAAAAGGAAAGGGTAGAAAGAGAAGGCACAGCAGAGTAAAAAGCACACACAGAAAGGGTGACTCAAGACAACACTTCCAAGTGCCGGTTAGCTGAGAGAGATGACAGCACTTGGTGAGCCAATTCTTTACAGCCAATAGTTTACATAGCAAAATATTGACCTAACTCATATTATACATCATATTATATGTATGCGGACATATGAGTACAGACACAAAACTCTATAATAAATTATATGTGTTATGTATATTATACATGAAGTCTAGATCTCAGGTATGTATATATTTATATGTAAAATATTTTTATATGTTTAAACGCAGAAATGTATTCACATACATGTCCCTCACACTTATGCTTTCTGGAAAATACATCACGGACAAACAGCATTATGATAAACCATCATGGCATAGAATATCTGAAATGCCTATTTTAATTTTTTTGAATGTTTATTTATTTTTTGAGAGAGAGACAGAGTGCAAGTGGGGGAGGGACAGAGAGGAAGGGAGACACAGAATCCAAATCAGGCTCCAGGCTCTGAACTGTCATCACAGAGCCTGATGTGGGGCTCGAACTCACCAGCTGTGAGATTGTGACCTGAGCCCAAATTGGAAGCTTAACAGAGCCAGGAGCTACCCAGGAGCCCTTGAAATGTCTATTTTAAACCTAATCATCTCTCTGAGCTCCAGACTCGAATATTCAAGTTCATTTGTATAATTGAGGCCTCCCTCAAAGGTTTCTAAGGGAGCTGATATATCTGTGGGTCCAAAATTAAACTCCTGACTGGCTACCCAAACCCAATTTTTTAAGGAAGCCTATGCCAGATGGCCCCACTCTAGGAATTTATTGTACAGAAATTCATAGTCAGTGCATCTTTATGAGAGCATAATAACTACCGATAAAGGATTAATTAAATAAATAACAGCTATTCAACGAGATATTACTCAACTTTTATTTTTTTTTCAACGTTTTTTTTTTTTTTTTTTTTATTTATTTTTGGGACAGAGAGAGACAGAGCATGAACGGGGAGGGGCAGAGAGAGAGGGAGACACAGAATCAGAAACAGGCTCCAGGCTCCGAGCCGAGCCATCAGCCCAGAGCCTGACGCGGGGCTCGAACTCACGGACCGCGAGATCGTGACCTGGCTGAAGTCGGACGCTTAACCGACTGCGCCACCCAGGCGCCCCATTACTCAACTTTTAAATGAATGAGATAGTTTTCTATATCCTGGCTTAGGAAAATATGATTCAAGGTATATTAAGAAAGCAAGTTTCAACACAGTAAGTTAAGTATGATTAGATTTTATACAATAGAAATAGTAATATAACCTGTTGATATAGACATAGATAGAAAAAATGGAATAACACATGTGAAAGGGTTCATAATAGCCATGTCTGGGTATTCAGATTATAGAAAATATGCACTTTAAAAAATTTATGCAATTTATGACTTTTGTAAAGTTTATTTTTAGAGAGAAAGAGATGTGGGAGAAGCAGACAGAGAGAGAGAGAGAGAGGGAATCGAAGCAGGCTCCATGCTGTCAGTGCAGAATCCCATGTGGGGCTTAAACTCATGAACTGTAAGATTATGTCCTGAGCTGAAACCAAGAGTCGGAGGCTTAACACACTTGGCCACCCAGGTGCCCCTGTAATTTACAGCATTTTTGGGGGTCAAAATTTGTATTTCTCTTTATTCTTTTTCTTAATTTTTTTACATGTTTACTTACTTAACTTTTTTTCAGTGAGGAAGTACATTTTTTATCTTAACATTTTAATGTGCCTTCTCCTGAACTCTCATTTTTTAAATATAATTTATTGTCAAATTGGCTAACATACAGTGTGTACAGTGTGCTCTTGGTTTTTTATGAGCATTTTTATTATTTTAAAATCAGAAAAATAAGACAACTTAAAAAAGGAAAAGAAAAACATAAGTGAGTGGCCAGGAGAGAAATATAGTAGAGAGAAGAGGAATCTAAAATAAGAAACCCAAAGAAATGAAAAAAGGAAAATGAAGCAAGGTGGTGCTTAGAGACTTAAACAGCATTTGAACTGTGGCTTTCCCAGAGAGCCAGGTAAAGACTAAGCAGAGCTATTACAATGCCATGAGCTTTTAATTTTACATAAATGAGAGTCAAGCAATTGTTTACAATGATGAAGTAACAAGGAGTTTGAATGATAATACATGTTCACTAGAGACTTCACTGATTTCTTAATGTCCTCAGGCACAAGAGTATTGTTTGCAAGTTCAAGATTGCCAAAATGTCTCAGAGGTCTGAAGTTTTCAGTGAGTAAAATGATGAATGATGAACCCTTAATCAAAGATTGAAGTCTCTAAAAACTAACAAACAAACAAACAAACAAACAAACAAACAAACAAGGGGAGGGGGGAGGTAATGAAGCTTACAATTGCCTATAAAGTAGGCAGCCCTTTCGATTTAATTCAGCACACTCATTTCCTGCTATCAGTTTTGAAAAGATAGTTTCATTTTTTGGCCAGTCTTAACTGATTTTTATTAGTAGCACCTTCAAAATAAGTAAAGGCAATGCGCTTGGTGAGAGAAGAGATTAATCGTGCTATATGTGGTATTTTTTTTGTTTTTTGTTTTTGAGAGACAGGTGTGAAAGCTGAGGGTACCGACTGCATTTCAAGTAACAAAGGATATAATAACGTTTTAATGGGAATACAAAATATCAAATATATTCATGCCAATTTTAACCAACTTTGATCTTTAAAAATAAACAGATAGGTCTTTTAGCTACTGACATCCAAACAATTTCGGCTACTCTCAGGGATGTGACACCAAGGGCACAAAGCAACAAGCCCAGGATTTGCATGGTTAGTCCCAAGAATTTGTTGATAAAACCACCATGATCATCTTATTGTACCCATTTTACTAGATTTTATTGTCTGCTCTTAGCTGCTTTTGCTTAATATAATTAAAATTGAGCTTAGTGCATGGAAGAGTTTTTAATAATCATATCAACATGTATTAGAGTGGACAGATCGACAATTCTTTTTTTTTAATTTTTTTATGTTTATTTATTTTTTTTTTTTGAGAAAGAGAGAATGCAAGCAGGGAAGGGGCAGAGAGAGAAAGAGAAGGAGAGAGAGAGAATTCCAAGCAGGCTATGCACTGCCAGTGCAGAGCCTGATGTGGGGTTTGAACTCACCAATGGGGAGATCATGACCTGAGCCAATACTGATGTTTAATTGACTGAGCCATGCAGGCACCCTATCAAATGCCATCATGAAAACAAAATCTCTAAAAAATTATTCTGTTTATTCTTAAACCAAGTCTTCTGTATAAAAATGTAATTGTTATAAAATAGAAATTCATTTTTATTAAAAATATTATATTCAAATAATTAAATTATTCGTAATCTCTGGTTCATGACATATTATCATCATTGGCCCATGACCCTCTTCCTACCATTTTACCTTCCTTCCTTCCCTCCCTCTTTTCTCTTCTTTTTTATTCTCTCTCTTTTCTTCACCAATTTAAAAAAATATATAATGCATAACAACTACCCCCTACTCTAACATAAAAACTAGATTACCAAAAAGTTATATGGATCTAAGTGCTCTCCCCCTGCCCTATGTTTTCTTCCTCAAATTGAGAAAATCAGTATCCTGAATTTTATCATTATTTTTTTCCTTAAGGGAAAAAAATCAACATATATCACATATAGGTATTCTGAAACAATCTGTTTTTAATTAAAAAATATTTTTTTTAATAAAAGCTATCATGTAGTTTTGCAAATCCTGAAGTTTTCATTCAAATTTGTGTTACAGTTAAATCATTGATTGCTTGGGGGTGCCTGGGTGGCTCAGTTGGTTAAGACTCTGACTCTTGATTTCAGCTCAGCTCATGAACTCGCACGCAGTTCATGAATTCAAGCCACACATCAGGATCTGTGTTGACAGTGCTGAGCATGCTTGGGATTCTCTCTCTCCCTCTCTCTCTCTGTCCTTTCACCACTCATTCTCTCTCTCTGTCTCTCTCTCAAAAATAACAAAAAAAAACCAACCTAGAATCTAAACAAAAAAAAAATTTAAAAAAAAATCATTCATTGATTGCAGTTAACTGTAATTCATAGCTGTATAATATTTCATTGTTGGCTAGACTATAATTGATCTCTTCACTCTCTTATTGAGGAACTCTCAAGTATTTGTTGTGGTAAAATCTAGCAATTCCATCTCTGAGTACATTAAAACAGGAGAAATTTTTATACATGTGCACCCGGAATGTGCAACCATGTGATTCATAATAGCCAGAAAAGAAATCAGAAATCCTCATGTTAAACTCTAACAACAGGAATTTATTTACTGGAACTAACATTCTCAGGCATGCATCTGTTGTGAAATCAAGTAAGGAGTAAACATCTTTGTTTTTATTCGAACTTTAAATTTACTTTAATATAAAAAACCATGTTTAATAAAAACTTTTTTGAATATGTTCACTCATCTCCATCTACTTTACTAGCACGACTACAACCACTATCTGGAATGGATATCTGGTAATTTGCTTAGCTCTGTTTTAATCCTTGGCATAACAGTTCTCCCCAACTGATATTTTACTGTTTATTTGATGCTCTTGTATCTTATTCCAAATGAGTAGGGATCTTACCACCCTTTGACATCACTGTATCCTCAGCGCACTGAACAGTGTCTTGTGCACAACAGATGGTCAGTAGAATACTTGTTGAATGAAGAAACCATGACCACTGTAGTATGGACGTATTACAGTGACTGATCATCACACTTTGGTATGCCTGAAGGATGTTTACTTTAGAATTGTGGATGCAGTGATTAAAACATATTCTTGGGGTGCCTGAGTGGCTCAGTGGGTTAAGCGTCCAACTTTGGCTCAGGTCATGATCTTGTGGTTCATGAGTTCAAGTCCTACGTCAGGTTCTGTGCTGACAGCTCACAACCTGGAGCCTGCTTCAGATTCTGTGCCTTCCTCTCTCTGTCCTTCCCCACTCACATTCTGTCTCTTAAAAATGAATAAGTGTTAAAAAAAAAAAGGTTCTGCAATAACAGTATGTTTTAAATTCATCAAATACAACATTCTTATGATGAAGTCTACTAAAATACAAATGAAAATTTTTTCATCATTTATTAAGTACGTCCATAATTAACTCACAACTCTTCTTTCATATTCTGCCAAGAAAATAATAACTTTTTTGCCAGAAAATGTAAAACTCAACCCAAAATGGGGCATCTATCTATTTCAGAGGCCCCCTAGTGATTACTGTGGCCCTAATTAATGATGGCTTTCTAAAGTTGAGAGGTAATTGCTGACACAGAGAATGCAAAGGGTTCAATGAGGAAAATGAGCAGTAATGAATATTCACTTTGAAGCTTGCCTGGCAGAGTGCTTAGATTATGGAAAGTTGAAGAACTATCTTGAATATGGCTGATAAATGAGATTCCTTTCCTGACCCTCACTTCCATCAGTACTTAAGCAGTATCACTTTTAATCCTTCAGTTTGGGAGCCTTGCCTCTAAAAGTCAAAGATTTATGGTGAGTGAAAAATGTCCATATTAAAAAGGTAAGAGGAGATCCAGATGATATCCACTTTTGACCACTATAATTAATAGCTGAATCTTCAGTAGTAACTAATTGAATGGAGGTCAGTGTGTTGCCATGGTAATGTCCTAGCCAAGCAATTTTACCCATTTTCCAGTCTGCTGCCCCTTTGCATAACTGAAGTTATAAAATGCTTTAATTGCAGGATTTGCAAATGATGCAACATCTGGGCTTGAATTTACATATAAAGGGAGAAGTTTAATGGAGTTATTAGCATATCTGCATGAACTCCTCAATTTTTATATTTAATTATGAAACCCACAGTTCCACCAATGATCTCTGTGTGTATAATAGCGAAAGCAACATATTTAGATATAAGAATCAGCAAGTAAGTTGCCACCATATCATGTTAGGAAATATAATTTTTAAAATGGCGACTCTTTACCATGGCTTTGTCTTAAGTAATTTGACAAACTTGGTAAATGGTAAATTCATTAAACATTTACAAATATGTATCATTTTCTTGAATCTTTATGTTAAAATATTATAATTTCTACAAAAGTATACAGATCATGTTTTAGAAAACTTAGCAAAAAAGAAAAATATTCAATGCAAAATGTTACTTCACTCTTGTAAAAAGAATGTTATTATATTAATCATAAGTATTAATTGTAATATTTAATTATAAGCACGTGAGAATTCCTGTACAATTTAGCCTAAGAGAAGAGAAGAGAATAGATAGGTCTTATGAATTAACTAATTCAGATGTAATACATATAAGTGATATTTCTATAATAATATTGCCCTAAGAGACGAGAATTAAGATATGTGGGGTTTTAAGTTTGGTGCTATTGATACTTAATGTAAAAAAAAAGCCCTCAATACCCCTCAAGATCCCCACAAAATGAAACAAAAAACCAAAATGGTGTCATTAGAATCATTGTTTATTCTGATTATTGGTCTCTGAAATAAAGTCTCTCAAGGAACCTCACAAATTTGTAATAGCATGTAAATATCCTAAATACCCCTTCAATCAGCATGATAGTTAAAAAGATTCAACTACTTTCTAGGTCCTATGTGCAGAAAACTATCGGAAACCAGGAAGGACAGTGTTAGAATTGAAAAAGAAACAAAAGCCCACAACCCTTCACTATTTTTCGAATGGCATTACTCTTTATTTTACAAGCATCAGTGAGCTTTCTAGTAGAATTTTATGCCTGAGGCATCTCTTTCTACCAAAACCATGACTTTCAACTACATTTTCCAGGATGCTGACACAGCTAATTATCTGAGATTCCATGCCTTTTAACGTTTGCAGAAAAGTTGAGATACAAAGAAAGTCCACAAAAAATACTGAAGATACAAAGATTAAAACATAAACATATAAATTTAGGCATGCATATCTTATAGTGCTAAATTACATGTAACACATTATTTCATAGGTATCAAATATTATAATAAAAAAGTTAATCAAGAAGAAAGTCTCATCTGAATTTTAGGGCACAGTCAAGCACAAAGATAAAGAGCATGGGATCTGGTATCCAGGAAGCTGGGTGCAAATGCCAGCTGTCTCCTTAAAAACCAAGTGAACTCAGGTAAATTGTGTAACATCCCAACACAGCTTCAGCTTCGCATCTATAAGGTAGGATCGATAATGCCTGCCTACCACCTTGCCATAGAATTTTAACAATGCAAATAAAGTCCTCAGCAAGATGACGGGTTCATAAGAACCTTCAGATAATGGCAGATCATATAATTTTAATTATGATCCTCATTTGTAGGTACAGCGACTACCTCTGATAGAAGTGATTGAAATTGGTCGGAGGAAGATAAAATCATGGCTGACTGATAATTCTGAGTTAGCCTATGGTCTCCTAATGAAAGCATAGTCTTTTGCTAATAGCCAGTTTGTTGGAAATGAAGCTGCTTTAAAGTCCCATCTAGGCCCATATTTTTTCACTATTTTCCTAAATTTCTTTGCTGCTGGGCTATGAGAAATCCTTCAGGGAGCATAATCCTCTCCTTGGTAAGACAAAGGTAGTAGAACTGTTTCCTCCAGAAAAGTTTATGAGGAACTCTACCTAGGAGAGAGGGGGGGTTACTTAGTTGAGATCCAATGATAGTTGAGAGAATGATGTATGAGAGCAAGGTGGTGGAGGGAATTGAGAACTGGGAGGGACAAGGACTAGTATATTTGTAGCTGGTACCAGGGTACCTAAAAGCTAAAACACAGGAAAAGACACGTCCTTTTTTGTGTGAATTATCAATGAAGTTGAAAAAAAGGGGGGCAGGAGGAATTAGATTAATAGAGAGTTCTAAAGAAAAACATTACCAGGCATATTTCTTCAACTATAACTAGCTTTTACCTTTAATTATGCAAAAGATTTTCCACTTTCTCCTTGCAATTTGTTAAAATGCTTTTGAAAGAAAAAATCGTCTAATTCAAACAATGATAGTTCATCATTATGACCTGAAGACTACTCTTTAAATATACATTGAGAGCAAGTCCTAGCTCTCATTTAATGCAATGGAAACCAATACCTAAATAAAGACAATTCGCTCAACCAACATAAGTCAAGTAACTTTTATTTTTTTTAATGTGTGAATATACAAAAACATTTAAGACTGAATCCCTCTGGTCTCCGGAGATTTTTAGTCTCCTAGGAAGTGAGAACATAAGCCTGGTCAACCAAGCTGAGAGCATTTCATTGACACTATAGTGATTCAAGAATGGTCATTCTCCCCAAAGAGATTCTTCTCCTGACTTTTTGCAGAATTATTTATTTGAGATGGTTAAGCTCATTTCCTGGAGGAGGTTAGAACTGAAATCCTGGAGCCTCTGAGGGCCATCTTTATCACACTGTGGAAAAATCCTTCCTAAAGCTTACATAGAAGTTGAGCTGAGAGATGGAGAGATCCTGATGTTTTCAGTGCCTGAATATCCATCTATGGTTGAAATTATCATACTTTTAGACCATCAGTTATGTGAGTGTTCAAATTCTCTTCTTCCTTAAACACTTAAGCCATTTGAGAAGAGTCCCATTTGGGACTCTTGAAAGTAAAGTAAGAGTTCTAACTAATAAAATTGATTTAGAATTGGTAAGGGTGGAAATATACAGACAACCACAAATTAACTTTGTTTAACAAAGGTCTTTTAACAGCTAGATTTATAATCAAGTTAATATGAATGTTTTTACTCCATTTTAGTCAGTATTAAAATCTTAAGGTTTGGGGTGCCTGTGTGGCTCAGTCAGTTAAGCATCTGACTTCAGCTCAGGTCATGATCTCACAGTTCATGAGTTTGGTTCATGAGTTCCAGCTCCGCGTCGGGCTCTGTGCTGACATCTCGGAGCCTGGAGCCTGGAGCTTCAGATTCTATGTCTCCCTCTCTCTCTCTGCTCCTCCCCTGTTCATGCTCTGTCTCTCTCTGTCTCAAAAATAAGTAAACATTAAAAAAAATTTTAAAAAAAACCCTTAAGGTTTAATCCTTCCCTGTATTTTCTTAAAATTCTGAATAATCCGAATGCTCCCAAACACTATTGCTCCAACTGATCATGCTATTCTATTTCTTAGGCTATGTCTAACATCTTTAGAGTTTGAAAAATGCTTGCAATTTTGATGGTTATTCCTATTCCAGAATTCTGCCTAGACACAGTTTGAAGCCACTACTTTAAGCCCCGTGGCTGTATGTTTGTGGTAAAAATAGAAATTTTGTGAGCAAAATGTGACGGCTTGGAAATAATTGCTATCTGCTTGTACCTCCATGTTGTAAAACTGTCAGGTACTTCAACCTGTTAATTATCAGTAAAAAGAGCTTGTAATCGTTTTTGCTGGGAACAGAAACATCTTTTCTCAAAAAAAAAAAAAAGAAAGAAAGAGAAGATGGAAAAAAAGAGAATGTAGTATCTGCTAATCATTCAGCATTAAAAACCTCAGTTTGTAGGAAAACAAATATATGGACAGAACTATGAAGCAAAGGAAGAGAATGATAAACAGAAGAATAATTGATTAGTTAGCTCTGAGAAGGAAGTGGCAGGAGCAGGGAGAGCCACACTGGTGACTTCTTCTAAGGTGATGCACTGTCCTATCTTTAACCTGGGTGAGGCACAACAGGTGGTCATTGCATTAGTAAACGTTATATCTAACACATATTTTTTTAAGTTTTTTAATTTATTTATTTTGAGAGAGGGAGAGAGAGAGAGAAAGAGGGTGCACACACATGAATGGGGAATGAACAGAGAGAGAGGGAGGGAGGGAGAGAATCCCAAGCAGGCTCTATGCTGTCAGTGCAGAGCCTCACTCAGGGCTCTAACTCACTAACTGAGATCATGACCTAAGCCAAAACCAAGAGTTGGACTCTTAACTGACTGAGCCACCCAGGTGTCCCTCTAACATGTATGTATTTATTTATTTATTTATTTATTTATTTATTTATTTATTTAAGAGAGAATGAGAGCATAGGAGGGGCAGAGAGAGAGGGAGAGAGAGAATCCCAAGCAGGCTCTACATAGCCAGCACAGAGCCTGATGTGGGGCTTGATCTCATGAACTGTGAGAACATGACCTGAGCAGAAATCAAGAATCAGAAGCTTAACTGACCGAGCCTCCTAGTAGCCATTTGAAAACATATTTTTAATAGTTTTATTTGCAGTTTTTCATGGCTTTCTGCTTCCTATTTTCTCGTTTTCCTAGCATTTTTTTTATATCTCAGTTTCCTTTTAAATATGTTTATGTTTCTCTGGGGATAAGGATGTATGCAAAAGGATGGATGCATAAGGAGGTTGAAATATAGTGGGTGATGTTATATCTGCATGTTAGATTAAATATATATCACAGGCACCTAAAAGATTTTTTATTCTTTCAAGGAAACATGAATGTTTTGAATTTTGAATTCTCAAAAGGAAATAAGTTACATAATATATGATCTGACAAACCCTCACTTTGTTTTCATTCTTGATGTTGTCATTATGAATGAGTTTTAAACACTTTGTTAATGTGGTAGTGTAGGAGCAATATTTCCTTTCTTCAAAATGTTTATTCTTTAACTTTTTCCACTTAAAAAAATGAGACTCCCAAATCTGAGACCTGTTCACTACCAATTGGTTATTTTTCACATAAATATTTAAAAAACAACTTTCAAGCATAGAACACTGATTTAATATTAGACTACATAATAGTACTTCTCAAATAACTTATATTTTAAATGTAGTTTTACACATTTCTTAATATAAAAATATCTTCAAGAATTAGTATCACTGGACAAAATCATCGCTCTCTTTTACAACCAAATTTATTTGTTATGTTTACCAGAAAGAGACCATTTTAACATTGTAACTTTGGTTATTGGGAGCTTATACCACATTTACCATTTTTTTTTTTAAGAGAAGATTGAGTGAAGTTTAATTTGAATTATAGGGATGCCTGGGTGCTCAGTCAGTTGAGCATCAGACTTCAGCTCAAGTCAGCTCAGGTCACGATACCACCATTTGTGAGTTCAAGTCTCCTATCAGGCTAGCTGCTATCAGGCAAAGCCCACTTTGGATCCTCTCCACCCCTCCCATCCCCCACCTCAGACCCTCTCCTTGCTCATGCTCTCTCTCCCAGAAATGAATAAACATTCAAAAAAGATTTAAGTTGAATTATAAACCTGATAATTGTTTTAGAATGTGAAATAGTGACACAGATTTTTAAAACAATAATACCTGCTTTTGTGTTATTTTTAGAGTTGTACTCTTCCATAGGGTATTTCTGTTGGTGATTGAATAAATCATGTTCATTCTTAAACCATCATAATGGAGGTCTGTGAAGTGTTCAAGTCTGGGATGACACAGCACTTCAGTGGCCTGGGGAAATGTAGTTTTTGTGAATGGCTAATTTACAGTAGAAGAATTGAAAAAGAAAAACACAAAAAACTGGAAGAATCACTTGAATTGCAACAAAACAAAACAGAAACAAACAAAGCAAAACTCCAAAAATATTTTCTCAAAATTGAGCCACATTGGAATTTATCTGCTTCCAATATTATTTTCTGCTAAAACATTGAGAATACCAGTCCTTTGCCTTGCTACTAGTTTTAATTAATTAATTAATTAATTAATTAATTAACTTTTAATTGTTATTTTTGAGAGAGAGAGAGACAGGGTGCAAGTGGGGGAGGGTAGAGGGAGAGAGGGAGACTCAGAATCTGAAGCAGGCTCCAGGCTCTCAGCTGTCAGCACAGAGCCCAACGTGGGCTGAAACTCTGGAACTGCAAAGATCAAGACCTGAGCCCAAGACGCTTAGCCAACTGAATCACCCAGGTGCCCCTATTCTATCCATTTTTATAATTATTTTTACCTTTTATTCCTATTTGTAAACTATTGTGTCTCTGCTCCAGACTCACTATACTCTGCTTTGTGATTTTGGAAGTACAACTCTGCTAGCCACACTTCTCTGCCCACCGCTCTCTGTCTGGTTCTGCCAGTAAAGAGCACCAGTGGAAAGCGGCAAGGCTAGAGGAGGAGAAAGCTCTTATTTCCTTACAATACTTGGGATCTTCTTCACCTGAGCATCAGCAATCCCTTACCTCCGCATCTGCTGAGGTCAGTTTGCATCGTGTCTCTACACTGGCAGAAATAGCTATGTCGTTGCTCCACTCAGAAACACCATTCCTGTGGTTTACCCTCGCAGAGATCTAGGTCTTGTAAGCAATGCCCCTTCTCTAGGGTCTTCTTTTTGTTCCCCCAGCCATAGCAGTGGGAAAGACCTGCTGAATTGCTAAGTCTATGGTAACTTAGAGATCTTTCATACCTTTTCAATTGCCTAGTCAACAACTTTACATGTAGTTAACAATTATTTATATTAAAGTCTCTGTTCAAATACTTGCTGTGATTACTGTGTCTTGATAGGACCTTAATTATACAGCCATCTTTAGAGTCAACCCCTAACATTCATGGTGGTCAGTTGGCGGTAACAAGCTCAGGAAAGCTACTGAGCTCATGTTGATGTGTCTACATGTATAACATGGAATAGTTTCACTATTTATTCACCATTGCTGTGTGCCAGGCTTTGAGCTACATGCTTTACTTGCATAATCATGTTTAATCCTTGCACTGTCATGAAGGGGTAGATGATATTCATTTTTCACATTTACAAAGGAGAGAGGGAGGCTTACAAAAGTTAAGCAGCTTATTGGTCTACCCGTCCCAAAGCTGCTAAGTGGAAGCACTGGTATTCTTACTGTAGGAGTGTGGACAATACTAACTCCATCTCTGGCCCTCTATCTTGTTCATGTTTGCTCTGTGCCCTCTCTGGGGGTTACATGTTCCAAGTGCTTAGAGATCAGTATACATTAATATATATACCTTAGAAATGCCCATTGAGGCTAGAATGCAGGGAAGCTTGCTTTGGCCTCCCATGAATCTGTGAACATTTTGATCTCACTAAAATGCTCCCCCACCTCGCCGACCTTGCACATCCCCTCACTCCATAAAACCTGTAGACTGAGATTGGACTTCACAGAGAATAGCTATGTAGCTGCCAGGATCTCTGTCTACCCCATCTTCCCTGTCAGTAAGTTACCCTGAATAAAATTCTGTGTAACCTGCATGGAGCCACCTGCTTGGTTTCTCCATGTTAAAGTACCTTTTCAGTTTGGAGAATACTTTGCACTCCCCTCTCCACCTTCTAACACTTACCCTGGCTGTTTGACTACAGAGGCCTGTGCTTTAACCATAACCTATACTAACCAGTCGACCATAGCCTCGGAAAATCTAAAATTTCTATAAGCAAACTCAGTAAACATTTTAGCACCTTCTCTGGTTGTCAGAATTGGCTTCCTTTCTAGTCACTATTCCACAGACAAAAAATCCTGTTTACTTAGTCCTTCTTTCTGGCTCAGCAACTCCAGCTTCTCCAGGACTACAAGGGCACCTTTTATAAATGAAAACTTCCTGTGATATGGCCACTTTATTAACCTGATATGCAAATCTACAAAATTTGACTCTAAACTGATTGTTTCATTCTCCTCCTTGAAGTACTGACCAGATCTCAGTTACCATAAGAATTAAGTCTGGCATTTCAGACCCTTTGAGACTGATTTAGGCCCAGCTTCCTTTTCCAACTCCCAAGCATGGAGTACCGTTCACATCAAACTATTTTAAAAACATCCAGGGCAAGGTGTCTTTTTCTGTTCTTTTCCTCTCTATGCCATGTACAGTTCTGAGTACACAGTGCATGGTTTTGTGAATAAATGCAGGAGTTAAAAACCGAAACTGTCTTGATTACTGAATGAAATGCAAAATCTTTTTCCATTTCCATAAAGTTCTCAAAGTTCTCATCTCCCCTATTTATAAAGTCAAGTTCCCTCATTCTTTTACTCATTCATTTAAACCAAAAATTTGTTGAAAGTCTTTAACTGGTCTCATTTTTCAACACTTGTCTCTCTCTATAATGCCACTTCTTCCATGAAGTCCCTCCTGAAATCCCCAGATACCAGATCTCTCTCTCTCTCTCTCTCTCTCTCTCTCTCCCCACACCCCCCACTCCATTCTCCCCTCTGCCACTAAAAGTTGTTATATTACTTTCCTTATAGCACTTATCTTCATTTTTATGTTGACTAAAAAAGTTTTGTTAAGGTAAGGACTGTCTCACTCATGTTTAATTCCCCAGGGTGCCCCCCTTCTTCTTCTTCTTCTTCTTTTTTTTATTGCAGACATTCTTTGAGTTATCTGAAGAAAGGACTCTTTGGAGAGGGCTGCCAGCTCAGCTGGGCCCAAGACACCAAGTTTTATCTATTCCATGGCCTTCAGAAGATAACGCCCTTATTCCTGCTTCCCACTCACCTGTAATAAAAAGACTAGGATTCTAAAAGGAAGGACTATGGGAAATGTAAGCTTTCTGAAATTCTTCACATTCCTTAATGAAAGAGGCAGATTTTAGATTTAAAAATAGCAGCAGAGATCATTCATGATCATTGAACTATTGGATTTTAAAATAAAATGCCAATTCATTACAAAGGTTTCCGAATAAGAATTGCCTGTGGTCTTCATTTTTATTTGTACCTATTTACTGAGAAGCAGTGATGCATAGAGACTAGAAACATAGATTCTAAAATCGGCCATTTGATTTTTGAATTGCTGTTGCTATTTCCTGGGACTGTGACCTTGTGATATTATTGAACCTGTTCAATCTGCACTTTCCTCATAAATAAAACAAGAAAATACTGAGTACTCATTTCATAGGGTTGTCATAATGATTGACTAAGATAATGCATGCAAAGTGTGTCACATAATGACTAATAAATAGTAAGCACACAGGTAATGTACACTTTTAATGTTATTAACTACCTACCATCTCCCAGTCCATGTAAAACTCTCCAATATAGCTGTGGATATAGCTAATGTGACATAAGATACAGGAATTCATTTGCAAAACAATGTCAGCTCTTGACAAGAAAGTGAGAGAAACAAGGATCCACTACACTACACACGTGGGGTGGGAGGGAGTGGAGATGGATTATGTGGCTATCAAAAGTATTAATTATGGGAAAGACTTCAGGTTAGTCCTAGGGGAAGGTCAGTTCAAGTGGGACTCGGGGTTAGTGATCAGGGAAAGGCAGAAACACAATTTATGCAGCTAGTGACACTTTGTGGGTAGCTGTTATAATATATGGAGGGTCAGATACACTGAGAAAAAAACAAACAAACAAACAAAAAAAACCAGAGGGCCGAGGGCTAAAAAGGGCTGCAGCTGAGGTTTGAGAGAAAAACCAAAGGTGACCATGATGGGTGTGGCTGGTCAAATGCAAACCTAATGGTAATATGTCTAAGATACTTTGTGTATAGGCATTTTAATGTTTTCAGTGTGTGGGTAGCTTAGTCATGCATAGACGGGTTTTCCAGTATAAGCTAAGGGAATACGCTCATGGTCTCTGCAGCCTTGGTAAGCATGGGCTCCAACCTTTGGTAGTAAAGATGTGGCTGCCATTATTGACCTTAATGGAAAAGAACATAGGAAATGTGTTGTTAGCCAAAGATAAGGTGAGTAGTGTCACATGTAGTTTTTAATATTTAATGAATCTATATGGGCACAATCCATTATGTGACAATTTAATTATATGACAAAAAAGTTTGATAAATAATATTGTGGTAGGACATCTAATTCATTATTTAACAAAGAAATCAATACTTTCATAAATCATAGTTCTCTAAAGATGTACTTTTTTTTCCCTCCAAGTGTGTAAAAACCCTTATTCAGAATCCATAGGCAATTTATTTTCTGGTCAGGACAAGTTTGAATGGAAGTTTAATTGGACCCAGGACAGACATAAATTCTATTTACTTTTTTTTTTAACCATTACACGGAAAAGCTTTCATTACAAGTATTTTTCAGGAACCCTTAGCTGTATTCAGATAACATTTTCCTATGGTGTGTTTTAACAGCAGAAAGTGGTGGTAGCGATAAATTATGCATCAAGCTATAACAAATCAAGAATATTTTTGCATGCCCTCCTTCTTCCTGGTTTGACTTCTATATATATTAAGATAATATTTTATTTAAATATTTTTCAACAATCTTAGGTTTGTAAATATTACAGAAGATTTTACATTTACTAAATATATGCTTCCATATCAGAATGAATTTTAATTGTTGGGACACAATGTCATCATAGAAGAAAATTATTTTCTTCATTCTATTTTAAAGATTTATAATCTAGGAGATATTCCCCTCTCATTTAACTTTAATCCCATCTTATTTTGTGACTATTATAATGTCCTTTCATATAATTCACATTTATCCAGTTTGTAATTTAATAGAGTTGTGATTCTTTTGGCTGAAGTGTTATACATAACCAGCTTCACATACCAATTACAAAAATTATTGAAGAGAAGAAAACAATAACAGTATTTTTCTCACATAGACTGTTTCTGATTGCAGATCATATTAGTGAAAAACTTAAGTTTCCTGAATTTCCCAAAATAGTTAGCAGTTTAAAAAAATAGTTTCTAATGATAAAAATGACCTCTTTTACACAGAGGCCCAAACTACTAATTCTCTATAACAAATTCAGAACCAGAGACAGTCACCAAAAGCCTTCTTTGAATATAATAAAACACATTATTTGTAATTTTTCATCTCGTCTTAGCAACTTTATGGCATTAGTAACTGTCATATATCTTATTATTAATGATTTTTTAAAGTAATGAAGCATAAAATCCTTACGGATGCATTTTCATTTTTGAATGCAGTCATTTTGTTATTTTGTAAGATCTCAATAGTTCGTTGTATGACGTTTGGTTGAAAATTACTACAAGAGAATGAAGTTGTATTGCCATAACAAATGTCACAGCAGAATTAAGAGCAAGTGTAAATATTTCTGAATTGGCTGAGATTCAGACCACATAAAATCATAGTAGTTAAAATCTTGAACTTGAAACCTGCCTCTGCAATTTTCTAACTTGGGGATCTTGGGCAAGTTTATTAATCATTATGTTCTTCAGTTTTCTCCTCTCTAAAGTGAGGAAAATAATACTTTTCTCATAGTGTTCAGAAGATTAAAATATTTCTTTTCATTTTAGACCTAGAGAAAAATTACAAAAATACTACAGGGAATGTACATACCTCTGTCCTGTAACGTTAAAAACTTATGTACCCAGAGTATAGTTATCAAAGCCAGGAAGTTAAAATTACCATAATACTATTAACTAAACTACAGACCTTATAAGATCACGTGCTTTTCCCCAAATGTCTTTTCTCTAAACCAGAATTAAATACAGAATCCTACATTTCATTGTATTCTTATGTCTCTTCTGACTTCCTCCAATCTGACATAGTTCTACAGTCCTACCTTGTCTGTCATGAACTTGGCATGTTTGATGAGAAATGGGCAATTATTCCAAGGATGATATCTTAATTTGGGTTTATCTGATAATTTCTAATCATTATGTTTTTTTTCTACATTTTTGATAAGCATACCACAGAGGTGATATTATGTCCTTTTCAGTGCATCATAATAAGGATTATAAGATGCCACTATTTCTTATTACTAGCCATGTTAATCTTCATCACTTGGTTAAGATGATATATGTTGGGTTTTCTTACAAGCTACTCTAACTCACTTTGTAATAGAGAAATATCTTGGGGTGGGGGATGCATTGAAACTGTAAAAATTGTTTGTCTTCTAATTTTTCCCTGATGATTTTATCATTCATCAGTAAGATTTGCCTGCAACAATCATTAGTGTGTTTTTTATCTACTTATGTGTTTGAATTTTCTTTAATTCTTCTATATTTATTAATTAGAATACTATATAAGAAAGAATTGCCTGTTTCACATTTATATACTCAATTTTTAATTTACACTAGACTCATGGATATTTAGTGGTATCATTATTTATTTTGTTGCTCAAATTGCCTTGGCTTTGGCCATTAAGAACTCCTTCAGGTTGGTTCTGCCCTTTTGACAGAAGTAAAACTGCTCATTTTTGAGCACTTTCTTATTTTCCAACACCCCAAGATGTTCCAGGTTCATTTTGAAGTTTTTTTTGCTCCAACCTTGGAATCAACTACTAGTCCAAGAAGCTCTGGTTCCTTTTATTAGGAGATAATACTTTAAAAAAACAAGATCTGGGTGCTAAGTATGTTCATTGTTATTGGGGTATAATTTCTTTAAAAAACTTTTTTTTGTCTTTATTTAATTTTGAGAGAGAGCGTGTGAGCCGGGCAAGAGCAGAGAGAGAGGGAGACACAGAATGCAAAGCAGGCTCCAGGCTCCGAACTGTTAGCACAGAGCCTGACGCGGGGCTCGAGCTCACAAACTGTGAAATCATGACCTGAGCCAAAGTCAGACGCTCAACCTACTGAGCTACCCAGGTGCCCCCTTTATGCAATCTCAAACGATGTATGCACATGTACACCAACGTTTCTTTCATTCTTTCTTTATTTTATGTAGTTTTTTTGTTTGTTTGTTTTAGGGACAGAGTGAGTGAGTGAGAGAAAGAGGCGGAGGGAGAGAGAGGGAGAGAGGAAAAGAATTTTAAGCAGGCTCCACACTCAGTGCAGAGACTGACGTGGAGCTTGATCTCAAAACCCTGGGATCCTGACCTGAGCCAAAATCAAGAGCCAGGTACTCATTTATCCCACATTGAACGTTTCAACCAAATATAAAATACATACATATATGCAAAATATATATATTTCTCGGCCTATATATTTACATATTAAAAATCAAAGTGATAGCTCTGATTCTAATTCAACAACAGAGGTTCATTCTAGCCTTCTTCCTTTCCTTATTTGTAGAATCTTTCTCTGATAGTAAAAAACCTGGCCCTTTTCATATATAATATAGTCACTTATTTGTTTATTCCTAGTTATAGAAAGTATAAAGTATTATAAAATTTATCAAAAATTAAAAATAAAACTACTATATGATCCAGCAACTCCACTTCTTGGTATTTATCCATATTCAAAACACTCAAAAGCTGCCTCAAAAAGATATCTGCAACCTCATGTTCATTATAGCATTATTTACAATAGCCAGAACATGGAAATAATCTATGTGTCCACCACTGAAAGAATGGATAAAGGAGATGTATATATACACACAATTAAATATTATTCAGCCATAAAAAAAGGAAATCTTGCCATTTGTGACAGCATGGATGGACTTAACACTAATGAGGGCATTACTTTATGTAAAATAAGTCAGAAAAGAAAGACAAATGGTACATGATGTCACTTGTATTTGGAATCTAAAAGAAAAAAAAGAAAACAAACAAACCCTTAGATACAGAAAACAGATTGGTGGTTACTAGATGGGACGGGTGAAATGAATAAAGGTGTTCAAAGGTACAAACTTCCAGTTATAAGATAAATGCGTCTTGGGGATATAATGTACCAAAATTAGTTTTAAAGTATTAGGTAGCTATGAATTTACTAAAACATAATTCTGAGAAAGAGATTTGACTTCTAGAATACGGTATTTGTGTATTATTCCTTTAGTTTTAAACTTTACAACATCCAGTCGATATACCACAATCCAAAGTTCATTAGGTTAGCCCTTTCACTATATATGTGTTAGCTGTTATTCTTCTTGTGAATCGATTTTTCTAGAAGCTCTTAAATGTGCCAGGGAAAATTTTCTCTTTTTGGTTAACTTAGTGATAAGCTGGTGGACAAAATCCACCTCTAAACCCACTGGTCTGTTTGAGCGTCTATAGAAGAGCGTTGGGTATTGACGTTAGATGCCTCATGGGTTCACTACTCATTCTCTTTGCTCACTTCTGCACAATTTGCATCCTGTGAGCTTTGATTCCCCTTAAAAGTGACAAAATAGTACATACTTTGGAGGTTTGTTATGGAAATTAGAAGTGAAGGCATATTTTTGTGAAGAATAGCCATTTAATAAAAAGGTTTTTCTTTTATAATAATAATTTGTTTTCTACGTTTGCATATATGTATGTATTTTATATTTGGTTGAAACGTTCAATGTGGGATAAATGAGTAGTGTCTCAGACTCCATGTGAGTTCAACAGAGGTATCTTGGTACTCAGAATCTTTTGAATAGAAGTGCCAATATATTCAATATGAAGATAAGAAACAATGGAGGGACCTAATACAGGACATTGTGGATACCATTCTGTAGTGCTTGATAATTTGGAGAGTGATTGTGACAAACAACACTGTTGGTTACTATCTATTTACAAGTCCAAAGAAAGAAAAACAAAGAGCTAGCCATATCCTGAAGGTGAAATGTAAAAATGAACAGAACTAAGCGTAAGTTATTTCTTTCTCTATGCTCAGAATAAAAAGCAAGCCTAATATAAGTTAAAAGATGGCAGTAGACAGAAAAGTGCTTCAGGCTGATAATAAGCTAAAGAACTAATTTTTGTCACTTTGAATTTCCTTAAGGATTGCAATACTATACCTGTTATGGATGATTTTAAACACTGCATGCTATTTCCTGGGAAATATGTTGACAAATTCTTTTTAACCAGTGATTTAAATTTTCCTAACACATAAGCATCTTACGTTCACATACATATACTCATAATTGGAGATGAAATTGACAAAAATCTGATTTAAATATTTGTATTAAAAGGGAAATATTTCCATTACTTTCCTTACTATGCTAAAAAAGACTAAATACACATAATTTGATATGCTAGACCTAGAGTTAACAGGAACCGTGAAATAGCATGTTCTTTTGAAATATTGACCAGTTCTTTCTTTGGAATTATTTTTCCCTTATAATATTTTAAATATTCATGTTCAAAAATGGAATGAGCAACAGGACCATCAGATAATCAAATTACCATTTTATCAAGACTAATGATAGGACTGTCTCTTTCATGAATCATCAGTGGTTCATTCCACACAGCCACAAAAGCATTCAAATATGTTTATGTGGGGGTCCCTCATAACTGGATAAAAGTATCAGAAGGTTATTTAGGCAGGATTCACTGAATAAAGTTGAAAAGTTAAGACTGGATCAAACTTGTGTGACAATTTCTTCATGCTTCCAAACATGCTTCCAAACATTTAAAATAAATGATAATTTTTTAAACAAAAAGTAATCTAGCTATTCAATTAATACTATAAGATGATGTAAATTGTCAGGTCTATTCAATTACATTATACCTTTTATATTAACAAGTATATCTCCATAATATTATACAAATACTTAACAGCACATCAAGAAACTGTTATGGATTCTACATAAATCTGCTTGATCACAAATCACGTGTTCTGTGATTTTGGGCAGCAGTGACTTTTATCAGGATAAAAGCTTAGACTCTCCTATGTTAGTCTGAAGCTAGAAGATAATACTAAAAGCTTTTTGAAAGTATGTTAATATATAGAATGTGTTTTATATACGAACAAAAGCTTTTCTACTACTGAATGGCTCTTCTCAGACATTTCAGAAGCTTATTTTTCACCAAGTTATATAAGATAGTGATAGTATGTGTGCACAGAAAAGCAGACCATTATTTTTCAAATTAAAAAAAAATAATACATGCATATGGGAAAAATTTACTGAAATTATAAAATTTAAAATAAAAATCTGTCATGTTTCCTATCAACACCCCACCCTTCCTATTCTAATAGCTTGGTGGGGGTATAAGCAGGTGTTTCTCCCAATTATATTTTTTCCCAGATTTCAATTCTAGTGTTTTATAAGGGAAAAATGAGAGGCAGATTCACAAAATTTTTGGAAGAGTTCCATTTTCTTTCTGTCCTCTGAGTCCAGGTCAGTTCAGCTCAAGTTTGAAGTTCCTAGAATCCTTCAAAATTCCCAGGGTTTATCTCTTGCTAGAGGCTTCTTCCTGCTGGTTGCCTCTAGGTTTGCAGCTATTCAGGACTCCTCCCTGTGCCATTACTGCCGCTGTGGTGAATACAACATGTAGACCTCCTGTCTGGGTCCAAAATTGCCTTGGAATGGATGAAATAGCCATGAAACAGTCATACCCTAGGACTCTCCATTTACCTCACACTACTGCACAGCCATTTCATCTATGTTTTATCCATACCTGCTCACCCAATTTCAACTCTTCCCTAGATATCATCATGGCTCACCCTCCATGACTTTACTACTCTTCCTCCCTCTACTGCCCTGCCATCACCTACTCCTCTTTCCTGGTGTCCCTTCCCCAAACCTGGCTGATTATCAATGCTACCACTGTATAAGATTTCTACAGAGCTTGTCATTCTACCTGGAGACAGCCTGAATCACTTGCTTCTGTAACTATTCCTATAATCTGCAAACAACACAGAACCAGCCCAACTCTGAGATGATTTCTGGTGCCCTGGGAGTTGCAGTGGATGCCTGCAAGCTGTCTTTTTGAACCAGTGCCAACTCTGATCAAAGACTGATCAGAACTTTGCCCAGTTGCTCTGCCTGACTCAGAGTTGCCTCTAAAGTCTTGTCCATATTGTCTCCTCTGGGTTTCCACAGTCCCTGTTTATCTTTGTATCTGGGTTTCTGGATTCAGATTAATTTAGACCATTGCCTGCATCAGGAATGGGGATTCACAAGTCACAGTGATAGTGCTCCTGGCTGCGACTAGAAGGCATCTTCCCAGAAAAGTCCTGTTTCAATGTTACAGTTCTGTGAGCTCCTCTTGAATAGGTGATCTCAAATTTGGGGATAATTCTGGGCCCAAAATACTGTCCCATATCACCAACTGCAACTTTCTCTACTGCTAGCTTACAACACTAAACATGACAAGCAGATGCTAATGTCATTCACCAGGATGTGGTATGAACAACATATTTTTAATCACAGCTTTTATGTCAAAAAGATTCAACCTACTTGCCTCTCCTGTATCTGAGAATAATACCTATACATTTCTCTTATTTTTCAGTATCTTTTACTCCTTTGGGATTAATACAATATTTCTCATTTTCAGTAGAAGAAAATGAGGATGAATGATACAAATAAATACATGAAATTACATACAGTTATTTTTTAACATAAACAAGCATCATGCAACTATTAATTTTATGAAATATGTTCAAATAATTAAGTGGATGATCAAGCCTCAGCTACATCTCCTTGAAATCATCAACATAAAAACAATGTTTAAAATCTCTGTTGGCTGTTAGAAGAATCAGACTAACAGGCTGGGCCAATATTCTGCTAAGCTGCCTATTGCTGTGTGATCTAGAGTGGGACTGAGGGTTTGCCTCTATAGTTCTGTTCTAGAGAATTTTTCTAAGCCACAGTCAGTGGTCTGGGCAAGCGTGGAGGCCTAATACAGCAGACTATTCTGTTAAATCTTAACATTGCAAAATGTCAGAAGCCACGTTAAATAATATATTTCCTTGTTTATAAACTTGTGAGAAAATGTTTCCATATACTTACACCTGAATTTTTGAAAACTTTGATCTTGCTGAAGACAGACATCAAAATTCATGGCTTTTATGATGTTTGACAAAGCATATATGAGATAAATACTGGAGATAGAGGTGGGAAGTCAAAGGCAATGGAAGAGTGAACATGAAAGCTGGTTGGGCTGAAGACTAAGAAAAAGATGAACATTTGCTAAGTAACTTCTACTCCACACCGTACTCGGCTCTTTAGATGCAGTGTATCATTGAGTTCTCATGGCAGTCCTATTATATAGTCATTATTCACCCCATTTCAAGACTAGATAGACCAAAGTATGCCAAATTTCTGAACAAAAGCATATATGCTATTCAGAATTCCTGTGTTGTAGTCAGCAAAAACTTGCTAACTTAGGCCAAAAGCCAACCAACCAACCAAACAAAATTACACAAAAAACTTCAACTTATGTGTATATGAAGATGATATGGTGGTTCACAGAATAAGAGAGGCTGAAGACACAAACTGAGAACTGCAGGCAGTTCCAGTGTTTAGGTAGTAGATGTTCAATGGAAAAAAAGGACTTCTTCAAAGTCATCACCAAAATAACTGACAAAAACAGAGGCAAAACCAGAAATAAGTACTCTGATCACAGGCCTAAATTTAGTATTTGTTATGGACTAAACTGTGTTCCCCCGAAGTTCATTTGTTGAAGCCATAACCCAAAGTACCTCAGTATGTGGCTGACTGTAGTTGGAGATAGGGCTTTTAAAAAGGTGATTCAAATGAGGCCATTAAGGTGGACCCTAACTCCATCTGGCCAGTGTCTCTACAAGAAGAGGAGATTTGGGGCACCTGGCGGCTCAGGTCATGATTTCATGGTTTGTGGGTTCGAGCCCTGCATCGGGCTCTGTGCCAACAGCTCAGAACCTGCAGCCTGCTTCAGATCTGTGTCTCCCTCTCTCTCTGTCCCTCCACATCTCACACTCTGTCTCTCTTTCTCTCTCTCAAGAATAAATGAACGTTAAAAATAAAGAAGAAGAAGAAGAAGAAGAAGAAGAAGAAGAAGAAGAAGAAGAAGAACAACAACAACAACAACAACAACAACAACAACAACAACAACAGATTTAAGCATGCAGAGAAACACCAGAGCTGAGTGTACATAGAGGGAAGACCAGGGAGGACACAGTAAGTAGATGCTGACTGCAGGAGCAGGGCCTCAGGACAAATGGAGCCTGCCAATATGTTGATGTTGAACTTCTAGCCTCCAGAGCTGGGAGAGAAAAATCCTGCTGTTGGAGCCACCCAGTGTGTGATGTTTTGCTATGGCAGCACTAGCAAACTAATACAGTGTTCTTTCCATGACATTGTCTCTTTAATTAATGAATTTTGTTTAAGCATGATTTTGTAAGGTAAATATTCTGCACAAATGCATCAATTGGAGGCATTTGTTGTATGTGTTGACTCTAACTCATCAATGCTTGTTGGGGTCAAGGTAGCATAGTGGATAAGAGGGAAAGCTCTGGGCACAGAAAGCACAAATCTCTGCTCTGTGACTTACTAGCTAGTTGTAGCTGGTTGTCCTTTGGTCAAATTTCTTTTTCTTTTTCTTTCTTTCTTTCTTTCTTTCTTTCTTTCTTTCTTTCTTTCTTTCTTTCTTTCTTTCTTTCTTTCGAGACAGAGAGCAGGTGGAGGGGCAGAGAGAGAGAGAGAGAGAGAGAGAGAGAGAGAGAATCCCAAGCAGGGTCCACACTCAGTGGAGAGCCTGATGTGGGGCTTGATCCCATGACCCTGGGATAATTACCTGAGCTGAAGTCAAGAGTTGGGCGTTCAACTGACTGAGCCACCCAGGTGTCCCTCTTTGGTCAAATTTTTAACCATTCCCTATGTTCTTCCTCATCACTAAAGTGGGGGTGATCATTGTATCCAGCTCATACAGTTGTTGTGCAGATTAAACAAACTAATCCATGTAAAGCACTCCAGACATGGCTTGGCCTAAACAGTTTGCTTTACTTACATTTCATGGGAGGTGAGATACAAGGGGCATGGAAAAGCATTTCTGTGGGTGCAGTCTTCCCAGTCAGGCCATGATCCCATGTCATAATTAGTCTGTTTGGTTAGCGGTCCCTATAAGGGAATCCTTCAAAACTCTCTAAGAACACTTACCTTCCTCATCTAATTTTGACCTCTTTACCCCTATTATTTCCTTTTTTCTTTTTGCAAATGAGGAGAAGGTGGGTCCGACATTTCCAGTGCCCATTTTATTTCGCTTCCATTTTAACCCCCAACCTAAAATAACTCTTTTGGCCCTGACTTACAATACAGTCATAAAAATATCACCATCCAAGGATCTTCTGTAACTACCAGCTTTGTACTCCGAAGTATTTGTATGTCTGATTTCATGTAGAGAGACAGGGTGATAATTCAGGAAATATTTGTTCTTATTGCTTTGTATCTTACCACCTGTTCTATAAATCATCTTTCTTTTTGTATTTTGATATAATAAATGCTATTAAAAACAATAACTCGTGCTAAAACATTAAAATACTTTGTTCTTGCTAGTATCAAGCTATATCCCCACTACAATTTGTACCTTGAAAAGTGTGAGTTTAATTAAAATTACAATAATCCTGTAAATAAGTTTCGACATCACGCCCTGTGGGCTAAGCAAGTAATATTCATCTGAAAGGCACAATGCTTTAATGCATTTCTCTTTGTTCTTTCAGCAAATGGAATAAAAAATGTATTTTCCACAACCTATTCAACTAGAGATTTGATTAACACATTTTTCATTGTATTGTTATCGTGACAGCAATGGCTCTTATAGCAATTTAGCATAATAGATGAAGAGATGGGTCATTCAAATATGCAATTTATTTTTCACCTACAAAAAATTACATATTCACATATAGATGACTTTATTGGATACATCTTTAGCACATAGTATATGTGTATTCTTGAAATTTGCTACATGAAAAATCTACTCATGTGATTATATTTCTAATCACTGTACTATAGAAGTTAAAATGGTCTTTCAGTGATCTGAATCCCATACATAGTGATACTCTTCATGTGACAATATGATTCTTCTTGGTATATTATTTCCAGCTTCTGTTTTTCATTCATTTTGAAGATTTGCGATTATTTTTCAAATTTTATTTCCTTGGTTCTATGGCATTTCGTAAGGATTTTGCTGTAACTTACCTCGCCATGATGCAATCAATGTTAGGCATTATTCATCAAGCTCAGGTATTCCCAAATGCCAGAGAAATGAATTAACAGGTAAGGCCTGAGGCACTTCCCAGATATACCTGAACAGGCTAATGCACAATGCCAAGCACAATATGTGACAGCTCAGCAGTGACAAAGGCACTGAATCTATCATTTCCTTCCCAAGGTCTATTTGCCAGGTGCTCAACCAGGACTTGCTTGATAGTCTTATTTACAGATAAGGACATTATAGGATTTTACTGAGGTTAAGTGACTTTTCCAATGTCACGCTGCAAGTTGGTGGCAATTCATGTTTATAGCTCACAGTCCTGCTTTACAGTTCTTTGCTAAGCCTGATGAATTATTTTAATTTTTAGTCCAGAGAAGGGAGGTATGTTAGTATCTCACAGAGACTGGCACAATTAAAATGTGCCAAATAAATGAATTAACTAATGCATGAAGAGATCATTTCATTAATTATTTGCTAAACCATTTCTAGATAACTATATAACTTGGTATTTGCTCATGCAATTGCTTGTTATTTTAGTTTAAATCTTTCTGGTAGTGCTGAGAGAGTGAAAATTTTTTCTGTCCTAGGTGACTAAGTGGTTCCTAGTTATTTCTCAGCTCTAACACCTTCTCATAGGCGCGCGCACACACACACACACACACACACACACACACACACACACACACAGAGCGAAAAACAACATACGATTCATGCCCTGCCAGTAATTTGCTCCCCTGGGTCAGACTAGGGATTTGAGGTAGTTTCCAACTATTTTATCCATTAGAGCTGTTGTAACAACATTACCATAAACTGGGTGGCTTATAAACAAGAAACATTTATTTCTCACAGTCTAAGGGGCTGGGAAGTCCAAGATCATGGAGTGTGCAGATGAAAGGTCTGGTGAAAGCCCATTTCTTAGATGGCCATCTTTTTGCTGTCACATCATGAGGCAGAAGGAGGTAGGGTGCTCTGTGAGCCTCTTTTTTAAAAAAATTAAAGTTTATTTATTTATTTATTTTTTTTTTTAAATTTTTTTTTTCAACTTTTTTTTTTATTTATTTATTTTTGGGACAGAGAGACAGAGCATGAACGGGGGAGGGGCAGAGAGAGAAAGAGACACAGAATCGGAAACAGGCTCCAGGCTCCGAGCCATCAGCCCAGAGCCCGACGCGGGGCTCGAACTCACGGACCGCGAGATCGTGACCTGGCTGAAGTCGGACGCTTAACCGACTGCGCCACCCAGGCGCCCAAGTTTATTTATTTTTGAGAGAGAGAGAGCACGCACCCAAGCAGGGGTGGGGAGGGGTGGGGGAAGCAGAGAGAGAGAGGGGCACAGAATCCAAAGCAGGCTCCAGGCTCTGAGCTGTCAGCACAGGGCCTGACACAGGTCTTGAACCCACAAACCATGAGATCATGACATGAGCCAAAGTCAGACACTTAACTACCTGAACCACCCAGGTGCCCCTGGGGCCTCTGTTAGAAGAACTCTAATCCTATTCTACCCTAAGAAATGAAGCACCTCCCAAAGGTCCCACCTCCTAATACCATCATACTGGGCATTAGGTTTTAACATAGGAATTTTAGGGGAACACAAACACTCAGTGCACAGCACCAACTGAGTGAGAAACCAGGTTTTGCAGTAATTGTGGGTTTTCTTTCCCCATTGCCAGGGAGCCAGCAGCAAATAAGAAAAGACATCTGACATGCTGACCATGCCCCACATCTATGCACATGACTGATTTCCTTTTTTTCTTTACACACTTTATTCCTGCCTCCTCCTGATTTCAGAGGGATCCAGATTTATTATCTTGTCATATGTATACAATAGAGGGTTATTTTCATCTTCTCTAGTACTCGCGTTCAGACCTTGGATAACATCACTTTGGTTCCATCTCAAACACAGAATCCCTGTTGTGCCCTACACCCTTGTGATTTCAAATATTTGCTCATTTCTACCATAAGCTGGAGAGTGGGAACTCTCTCACTATCATCCAAGCAAGAGAGTATTTACCAGAGGCTTGTGCATTTTAACACTAACAACACATAACAAGATCCCACCCCCCAAAATTTGTGGTTTCTCTTCCGTTCTAAGCTGAGTCTTGTTATAAAAATTATTGTTTTACTACTTGGATTCTGAAAGATCCATTTAATTATTAATATTTTCCATTGAGTAGAATTGAAATTACATGTACTGTTTCCTTTGAAAATAATGAAATGTATTATAGTGATGAAATGCATTATATCATACATTTTTTCTTAATTATATTTATTATTTTATCTAATTTTTCAGCAATTATGGAAATAAAAAAATTAAATGTTAAAGTCAGAAGACAAAACACTGACTCTATTGAAAGATCCAGTTAGGGGCACCTGGGTGGCTCAGTCAGTTAAGCGGCCAGCTTCAGGTCAGGTCATTATCTCAGGGTTCATGAGTTCAAGCCCCACATTGTGCTCTGTGCTTAGAGCTTAGAACCTGGAGCTGCTTTGGATTCTGTGTCTCCCTCTCTCTCTGCCTCTACTCTGCTCACGCTCTGCCTCTCTCTCTCTCTCCTAATTAATAACCATTAATGAAAATTTAAAATAAAGGAAAGATTCAGTTAAATTTATGTGCCCGCGCACACACATATATTGTAGTTTCTGAATTTAAATTCAGTATTGAATTTAGCTAAGAAAAAGGTGTTTCTAGATTTATGTTTTCTATTTGTCCTCCTCTCTATCTCTTGACATAAGAAGGAGTCACTAAATTTAATTTTAGAATAAAGCTTTAGGATAACCATGGCTTAAGGACTCTCAGATAGATAGATTTAACCATAGATATTCTACCTGAACTCATATTGTTTATGTTTTTAAAAGATTATTTATTGTTTAAAAGATATCATACCCATGAGGAAGTCATGTATCTCAAACTTTCTAATCTTTGTTCATTTCTCTATTTACCACTCAAGTAGCTTGGGTTGAAGTCTCCCCATGGTGCCAGTGAAAATGAAGGATACAAAGACAGTCAGATAAGGGAGGAAGCAGCAGCAGCAAGAAATGCTCAGGGACTTGGTGCCCCTTTTTCTATCTGTCCAAAGATGGAAAAAGTTAGGAAACATAAAACAAAGGTGCATGAAGCAATCTATCATGGCAATGTCAATTTCCAGAATTTCCAGATAAGGTTGGCAATCTGCTTAGAAGGGGGCATTTGATGACTTAATGATTCATTTGCAAAGACAGCAAGCATGTTATTTTTACTTAGATTATATTATTGATCAAGTTTGCTGCTAACATATTCTGTGAAGATGTGTCTATTTACACAGACTGAGGGAACAATCTAAGGAAACATCAGCTGTGCATAATAAAGAAAATTGTTACTATATTCAGGTACCTCTGGAGAAGGACAATATGGATTTTGGATGAACTTAACCTCAAGCCCTTCTTCACTGAAGTGACTTTTTAGAAACATCTATGTCATAAGACATAACGTGCAGGACAATTACTAGGAGGTAGTTAGTTGCACATAGGTCCAGCTCTTTCCAAAATGCGTGAAGTTGGTTTCACGGGACTTCAAATGAGAGACGTATATGGTCAATGCAATTACATAAACAATTCTGCACAAGTCACCCTACATTATGTCAACTCTGTATATACTCAACACTTTTGGAATGATGAGTGCCAGTATATGAGTTAAAGAAAGAAGGTTTCTCCCTTAGAAACAATTTATATTAATTTGTTGGGATTTGTAATTAACTGCATTTTAAAAACAACTAAAAACATTCATTACCCTGCATTTTATTTATTGTGGGAATCCTATTAATTACAAGTTGGAAACTAAGAGGGAAACAACAAAAAGGACCCAAATTTTAGATATTTCTAGGTGTGAGCAAATAAAACATAAACATTCCATGTGGAAGAGAACAATAACTTTTGACAGATTTTCTTAATTTTAAATAGACAAAACTTGTCTTAGACAAAAGTAGATACAACAACTTTTTAGATTACTCAGGGAAAAATGTTTTATTGTCAAAGAAGCATGAAATGACATAATTGTTAAGATCTGATTTGTTTCTTGAAAACTGAGTTGGAAAACCGAATGTTTTCATCTTAACAGTTAACAAGGAGTAGCTGGGAACTAAAAAAACATAAAAGCGATCCCCAGTGAATAAAAGGATTATATATCAAGTAGGATAGTATGCTTATTCTGTTTGAACTCATTTAAGGTTTGGAAATCATTAGGGGTTAAGTTCTAAAACCCAAAGCTTTATAACTTATGTTAACTCACACAATATACAGTACACTTTTTTCTGCCCCAAAGGATTGAAAACTACCACTGTCATAATATATTCAAAGTTAACTAATTTATAGTCATCAATCATTCCTGCCACTTTTTGGTATCCATTTATGTTCCTAGACTTTGTTTTAGGATTACAGCCAAAATTCACACATGTCGGAAAAGAATATTAAACAAGGAAAAATATCTCTTAAACCACACAAGGATTAATTTCATGTTCAGAGACACCATTTACTGCAGAAATAATTAATACAGGCAAACAAGTGAGCATCCCCTGAGATGCGCTTCATTTATACTCTGAACCCCTATTACATACCTCTTCCCTTCCAAATACAGTCTTTCTGTGTTGACCATACCTTAACATTTTCCCTATCAATTTTTGAAAAATCAAATAAAACAATCCTTCAAGGAAATTGAAGCTTAGAAAATTTAAATTTTATTAGTTGTGCACAAGGATTCTTCGCCATGTATTAACAGTTTAAGGGATTAGAGAGTTGTTTCATCTTCTAAATTTGAACTGCTGGAAATGACAGTGGATGTGAGAAATTTCTTAGCGGCTGCCATCTGCATGCTAAAGCCAGTTGCTTTCATACACGAATAATATGCCTATCTGAGGGCATAGCTGAGCAGTTATCTTTATCCCTTACATCGTGAATATGTGGGATGCTCTTGCTCTCTCTGGAATGGTTAAACACATCCATTTAGATTTGCTCCTTGAGGTGAACTACAGAGCTCAAATGAAGACTTTATGCTTCAGGGGCTGACACCCAAATGCGGAGGGGAAGGTTACCGTGTAGAGGGGCACAAACTAAACACATAAGTGAGTCAGTTAATTCAAAAGAGGAATGTAAACTAAGATGAAGGAAGAAACGACCAAATTGTGCTTACCTATGGATTTTAGAGCTGGAAAAACAAGAACCCTTTACACTAATAAAATGGGGACGTTTCAGGAAATACATGGACTACTTCTAGAAGTTATTTGAGTCCTTTCAGCTCCTTGAAATAGAAACATATTAAATGGTACATGAGTCTACATGAAAACAAATTATGAATGAAAATGCGCGATTTCCTAAGTGGCACGATGGATTGATGTATTGCTTTTTACTATTATTAGAGATAAGAATGACAATAATAATATTTTATTATTATATTAATGATATCATATTTAGTATTAGTATTAGTGTTTAAACTAGACATTCTAAGTTATTTGTACATTGACCTAGCATCAGCATTAGACATGTTTGATAATTTCCCCCAGGAAATATTCTCTCTCTCTCTCTTTGGTTTCTTGGGACTTCCTGGATTCTTCTTTGGCAGTCTCCTTTGTTGACCCCACTTCACTTTCCTAACCCAGGACTCCTCTCTCAGACTCTGTGCTTCACTCTCTGCCCTCACTGTCTAGGTGCTCTCATCCAGGATCTGCTTCTAGATCTGCTTTTAATCCTTGAGATTCCTCAGTCTGTATCTCTAGCCTAGGTCTCTCCCCAGTACTGTGGGTTTTTATATCCAACTTTCTGCTCATATCTTCACTGGACATCTAGTACGTATATCAAACAACACATACAGTACTGACCTCTTCCCTTAAAACTACTCTTAGGACAATGTTCTCCGTTTCAGTAAATGGTTGCCCCAACCTTCAGTTGCTCAGAAAAGAATCCCTGTAACTATCACATTATTAAAGTCTTTCTTTGGCTTGTTGGTCTATCCTTAAGCTATGTTGACTGTATCTAAAAGTACATTTTGACTCAAAGTACTTCTTACTATCTCCACTATTACCCTACTGAATTAATGCAATAACCCATCTTTCACCTGGATCATTTCACTGAATCAGTTGCCTGCCTTGACCTTTGCCCTCCCCCTCAATCTTTCAAAATACAAAAGGCACATGGATCCTTCCAAAATAATTGTATTTTTTTCCTCTGCTCAAAACCCTCCAATGGCTTCCTATCTCACTCTGAGTAATAAGTATCATTACACAAGCTTACAAAGTTCTCTATTTTATCCCATCCCTTCTTCCCTACAAAAGCACAGTCTCTGTTAATATGTCCCTTAGTTATTCTTTTCTACTCATACTGACTTCCCTCTGCTCCTCAAACATGTCAAGCATTTTGATGACCCAGAGCCTTTGCTCTGTCTGGAATGTTTTTCTCTCTGATAGCCACACAACTCCCTCCCTTACTTCCTTCAGGTCTGCTCAAATCACTTCCTCAGTGATGCCTTCCCTAACCTCCTTACTTAAAATTTCTCCTTTCACTGCATTTTGTATATTTTCTTTTTGCTAATTTTTCTCCATTGCACTTACTACCACCTGACTCAATGTGTTTTCTTATTTCTTGTCTTCCACACTCCATGTATGCTCCATGAGAAGAGTGGTTTCTGGCTGTGTTTACTAGAGTAACTCAGGTGCTCAGAAAAGAACCTCATATAATACCTTAATGAGTTATTGAATGAGTATATTTCGTATACTCTTTATTTGTACATTTCACATACATAGTTCAAAAAATGCAGTACAGAGAATAAGAATAAAATATCTTGATGACTTCCACACATAAGCTGGTTTAAAAGGTTTACTGTTTATTTTAATAAAAATCAAATTCTGTTATAAAATGAGGACTTTTATTAAAATTAACATTTTATAACCAACTGCTTTGCCATCATGTGGACAAATTAGGATATCAAAAATTAATGGGTGAATTTATGTAATTTTACTAGAAAAGAGATGATATTAAGAGATTGATTAAGGAAACTTCATTAAATGGATGATGATGGGAGGATAAATATAATTTTGTGATTAGAAGGTACAGCATTAGAAATGATTTGTTATTGCATTAGTAAAACTGAAAAATATTCTCCTTTTATACTATTCACTATTTATTTATTTTGCTAGCTGGACTAGCAAACAAGTGTCTTCTAAAATATACTTTTTAGATACTACAATTTTCCACAAAGACATTCTCATGGACATTGGTGATGCTTTTTGGGTAGTCAGCATGTTTAAAATACTCCTTCCATGGTTGGGATATTTCTAAGTTTACTAATCAAGATACAAGGCAGAAAAACTGACTCCTTAGGCACTTTGGAGGCTAAAGTCTAGTCATGTGACTTGATGCCACCAATCAGATTCACTCATATACAACATTGCCACAGAAGGGAGTTAAGAAAACAACCACCATTGGGTGCCTGGGTGGCACTGTTGGTTAAGCATTGGACCTCTTGATTCTGCTCAGATCGTGATCCCATGGTCCGGATGAGGGATTGAGCCCTGGTCAGGCTAGGCATGGAGCCTGCTTAAAATTCTCTCTCCCTCTGCCTTTGTCCCCAGCTCTTGCACTTTTCTCTTGAAAGAAAGAAAGAAAGAAAGAAAGAAAGAAAGAAAGAAAGAAAGAAAGAAAGAAAGAAACAAGTACTACTTGCAAGGTTCTGTTCTTAGCCCTAAGACTAAATCAATAATTGTATGTTGAACGTAAGCCATCTCTATATTTTAATTGTTTATTACAGTTTATAACTTGTACAATCAAAACTTATAAAGTAGTTTCATGTAATGGCAAAAATGAATAAATTAGCAACTTTTTCTCATAAAGCTATTATCTGTAGAGTTTCCCAGGTAAGGCTATAATCATTTTTTTCTTTACTGGAGAAAGCCTATGTCTTATGATTCTTTATATAATCAACAGCCCATTATACCTTCCTGGGTACAGAGGTACTCAATAGATAACAATTATGATAAAATATTTTAGTTGTAATCAATGGATTCATTAGAAATCAGGAAGTGAGAGGACCCATCACAATGGAAAGAGCAAGAATTTCCGAATCATCCAGTCCTACTGGATGACCTTAGGATTTGCCTGAACTGCCCTTTACTTCACTTTTCCTTCTGTAAAATGGGGATGACAGTGCCTACTTTGCAGGACTGCAATAATTAAATTAAGCAATATATTTTAAAGTTGTTGGCACCTAATAAGTACTCACTTCAAATTGTAACTAGCACTTATAAAGTTAAAGAATTTAGAACAACCTACATTGTAGATGTGCAAACATAATCCTGTTTGAGTCTGCAGAACATGTCATATCTAACTGCATGGAAAGATAGTTTAGAGCATAGTTTAGGCAAAATGTGTCAGATAGCTCTAAATCCTTATATGAGGTCAAAATTGCTGGTGTGCATTAATAAATAGTTAGGGACTTGGACCTAAATGTTTCTGTCTGTACTAGGACATAAGCCATGTAACTATATGCAAATTATTTAACAGCAATTTAGCCACGATTTGCAGAGTAAGAATATCTATTTCCACCAAGGTTACTCTAATTAGAACCAATGAGACTCATTAAAACTAAAAAAACACATCTAGTACACCAACTCCTTAGCAGACAAAAATGAAATCGAGCACATTTGTGTGATATCTCTTCTTTTCTTATTTACCTTCTGGTAAGGTGCTTCTGCAATGTTTCTTTAGTGATTTGCATCCCTTAATACACTCAAATGTGTGTATAAAAATGTTCTAATCAATACACATATTGGAAGAGTAGTTAATCCTGCATTTTATTATTCAGATGCAAATGTAGAGGATCATGGTAGAAAAGTCTGGAAGTCTGTTTTGCCTGAAGGATTTCAGACAGTACATGGATTGATGCTTCACTGGCTTCTCAGTGAAAAGAGTGAGCAGTACCAGAGACCTAAGAGGAAGGTGAGATCGCAGGATTCTGTGGAGTATGACAGTAGATCAGAGGCAGGGCAAGTCAGGGGCAGGCTGTCTGCATCAGAGAAGCCTGTCAGAGGATATCTGGAACTCAGCACCTGGCTGGGCTTCCATGGTAGAATTTTCTTTACTGACAGGTGCCTGGGACACCTGTAGCCTCCCAGAATTCTCTTTAGGAATAGAAACCACATTGTAAGCCAAGCAATGGTATATATGTAGAATCTTGACAGGTGGAAAGGATAAAAGAAAAGATTCTAGGCAAAGGAACAACATGTGAAGAGTTGTCAGTTTTGAAAATGAATGACACATTTTGGGAACTGTTAGTGGTCAATGGCTGGAGTCCAGAGAGCATTAAGGAAATGAGGAGGAATAAAACTGGAAAGATAGATTTGGCCTAGAAAATGAAGAATCTTGCATGCTAAGCTGACTCTAGGTTTACTGAGTATAGATAGATAAAGTGATGGGTGAGAGGGGATAGGACCGTTGATAGATCTTACCCAAGGATCTCTCTTTTCTCCACAGAGAAGGATGCATGCAAGGTCAGAGGATAAAGGGAATAGTCAGTTTAGGCTACTAAGGAGGCTATTGATGCCTCCTTTTGAGAAGTTGAATGGATAAAATAAGCAGAAATGAATGGGAAAAGGATTGAACCGGAAACAATAAAACATATGTGGAAGACACAGCCCATGATGGTATTAACTGGCATATTTGTATGATTAATCACTAGACCGACATTTCACCATAATTAACATTTTGTTTGACATTTCAGTATGTATTACTGCCAAATTATGGAGTGATTTCTTTATATACACTCTGACTTAAAAAAATGTGTAAAGTAGATTTACTATGATTTTACTTTAAAAATCCCTTTGAATAGGGGTGCCTGGGTGGCTCTGTTGGTTAAGCGTCTGATTTCAGCTCAAGTCATGATTTCACGGTTGGTGAGTTTGAGCCCCGCATTGGGTTCTGCACTGTCAGTGGGGAGCCCGCATTGGATCCTCTGTCCCCCTCTCCCGCTGCCCCTCCCCTGTTCGTGCTCACTCTCTCTCTCTCTCTCCCCCTCTCTCTCTCAAAAATAAATAAGACTTTAAAAAATAAAACAAAATCAAAAAACCCTTTGAATAAAACTGGTGATAGGAACAAATACTTCTATAAGCACCTATTTTTCCAAATACTATTTTTCTAAGTGCTTTAGAAATATTAACTCATAAAACTTCACAGCAACCTATATGGAGTGGGTACTATTATTATTTTCATTCCACAGGTGAAGAACTCGGGGCTCAGAGAGGTTGAGAATTTCTCCAAAGTTCCATGCTTAGTAGGTGGTGAAGTTAGGATTTGAATTCAGGCAGTTCCCAAACATTAGACCGTGCTTAAGAAAATATGTAATAGGATCAAAGAATGTCCATAATTACTTGGCACCACCTGAGCTAGATTTTTGGTTCTACCACCTTCTTATTGTGGGGTGCTTGCAAGAATTTGTGTAAAACCATTTTCAGCAGGTAATGTAAGGTGGATTGCAATTCTGCAGTGAACGTACAGTTTGGTTAGGACTTGCAAGACCACAGTGTAAGAAGCTACTACTATCTGCTGAAAAGAGGAGTGAATATATACACACAGCAGTGCTTATACACAGGCGGTAAATGCACGATGCTATTTAAGTAGAATAATCAAATGACATAAAATCTCCAACATATATAAACATGCAAAAAATGAAGCAAAAGGATCAGCCTACATGCTTTTCTTGCCAAACAAAAGATAAACTAAAAAAGGTTATTCTTATATACAATGTTTGCAGTGATAGGGCTTTTTCTGTACACATCTAAAGTTAAAAACAAAATACAAAGCAATTTCAGTTTAGCATTTGCCTCTCTAGCACATACCTTTTACTCCAATATTTAAATAGAGATTATTTTGTTTTTACTGTTAGTACAAACCCAGGCCCAACCAGTATTTTATTATTTTTTTATGTATAACATAGGGTTAGAACTGGTCTCTAAGCATCAGTGTTCACAAGCTAATTAAGAAGCCATACATTTTGCCAATGGTCATGTAAATATATTTTATTTCATATACATGTAAATATATTTTATTTCATAACTTTGTGTCTGATGGTAGAGCCATTTACAGAATGGTGAATATTAAGCAAATAAAAATTAGTATTAGATAATTAAGTGATGCATTTCATCAGCTTTAATGTCACTCATATTTTCCTATCCTGAATTAGGAGTTCTGATATCCCCAGTCACATAAAACACAGTGACTACAAACTCTCCAACTGTGGTTCAAATGAAAGTTATATCAGCAAGCATAGTTTTGTTTTGTTTTGTTTTGTTTTGTTTTGTTTTTGCTTTGCAATAAACCTTTTATTTACAAATGGGTTTTTATTATCCATAGAAAATGCAAATGATACCAAACTCATTCAAGATTAATTTTCATTTGAGAAGTGCAAAATTTGTTGCTCTTCCTTTACATGGGCAAATATCCATAGCTTCCATCAATGTTTCATGAGAATGAACAGCATATTAAAGGAAACCTCAGGGAGAAATGGCATTTAGTCATATATACAGATAACTCTGACATTTGGTGGGACAAAGAAACATCACTTTGACATTAGCCTGTGCTAAGATTTTAAAATAAAACGTGGCATTGTTCTTTCTTTTGTTTCATTGAGATAAATTCACTGAGCACCATTTAGATTCCCTCCTACTTACTGGTTACAATTTTATGTACAAAAGTGTTCAATTTCCTCCACTGAAAATATTTTATATTTGCAAGCCTTAAACTCAGCAACACTGATACTTATTTTTATTATTATTTAATTTGTATCAGTTTTGCCTAGCTTAGAGTAAGAGAAAATTCCTTGGGAGCTTCATTAAGACTTCCAGCTGAATCAGAAAAGAGAACAGTTTCTCTCAGAGTAAATAACCACTGAGAGCTCCAAGTGATGTGGGGTGCCAATCATGGGATCTGAGTTCACCCCAGCTGAATGATTTAACAATTTTGAGTTATATTACCCAGGAGGGCTGTGCTGTTATGAATCTATCCTCCTCAGTAGGTTTTGCAGTTGAAACTCCTGTCTAATGGTGTGTGCTAATACATAATGATAATGTCCTTCACCGAGCCTCTCTCTAATGGTGTGTGTTACTTTGTAATGATAATATGCCGGAGTGCAACAATAACTTTAATATCCCTACTCTGTGGAGAAGAATGTACTTCAAATATTACAGTGCTTATGAATGATCTCAACTCCTGGCTGTCCCAAATTGGAAAACTGAGAGTAAATAAAATGAAGAAGAAAGATAAACCCGATTTTGTCAATTCACCACACAAGACGAGGAATTGCTCTGCAGCAGTTGATTAGGATACACAATAAGTTTGAAGGAGTAGGGGAATATTTTTTTTCTCTCCCTTTCCTCTCACTCTCTCTATTCTAACATACGTAGATGCTCAGGGGTTTATGTTTACTTACTCTCCAAGTGGCCCTTGGAAGGGGTTCCTTTTTAGTGGAACAGATTGTTAAGGGAATTACTATGCTGAAATACTCCTGGGGGGTGAAGATACTTTAGGTTTGCTTGCAGGTTCTCCCATCTTTGTTTTCAACTAACACAGCAGCGTATTAAGAGTAAATCAAATTAATGCTTAATGTTTTACACCAGAGTACTTAGAGCTTTATTTATCCTGGAAAAGTCACCTACTGAAAACATCCATGACTTTTATTAAGATCAGTCATTTTTAAATAATATGGGATGTGGATGTCATGGTCTAATAATAAGGAGAAATACTATATTATTTTAAAAGAACATACAGGTGAGAAAGCAAAATACCTACTTTATTCCTATGGGAACATTATATCATAGGAGTTGTCAGGTGAGTATGGAGAATCAGATAATACAATATTGAAACTTGTGAAAAATGCTAACAACCATATATATCTTATAGGGTAAGAAGAGATGAGGCCATTATTTTTATAAAAATCTATTCAAGTCCTTATTTCCTGACTTTCCTTTTTAATTTGCGTTTCAGTTTTAATTTGCTTCAGGTAAAGATGCCACAATAGTTCAATTAATAAAACAGTGATTGTGAAAATCTCTATAAACAACTAAGCTTTATGATAAGTTAATAGTAAAAAGAAATAATTGCTATTTACTGAGCATTTACAATGTGCCAAGCACAGAGTCGTACTTTTACATTTATCAACTCACTTAATTCTTCACGAAATCCTATGATACAGGTGCTATTCATGCTCTTATGTAAAAAGTCAAAATCATGCCCAAGGTCAATCCGATAAACAAAACAGGAGTGAAGAGCAGCTTATTCTATCTGAATCAGGATTGTAAGTTCTTTTTAAGGATGGAGACATGGTAAAATCCTCCCTCTTGTAAGTTTTATAAGTTATCTTTGAGACCAAGAACTTAAGTGGTCTATAGATCTGTCATTTTTTTACTCATATACCAAGTTCATACCAAAAGTCTCAGAGTAGAAGGGGTGACTACACCACAGAAGCTCTCTAGCTTTCCCTTCTGGCCTGTGCAGTGGCTATGTTCATAGTCATCCTTTGATAATTCCCACTCACTGAAAAAATAGAGGAATAATAAAAATATCTTATGAGATATACTGAATTATTTTAACACCATTGTAGCAATAATGACAATAAAACCAATCTACTGAAAAACCCCAACTTTAACAGATATAACTAACCCTTGTTAAGGTCCAGACAGAGGTTTTCTGTTTTTGGTTTTTTGTTTTTTTTCTAGATTATAACATTAACTAAGACAATATGAGTTAAAGGAAAGTAAACATTAATGCAGGGGTTTCCCCATTGATGACACATTGCAAGTCAAAATCTTTAGATGATGTGCAGTAAAGGGTTAACTCAACAGGCCTAGGGTGTTCAAGTCCTGCACATTCTAAAAATGAATGGTCCCTTGAGATGCTCTTGGGAGATGACTTCTAAGCCATTGCAATACCTCTCATGAGAGTGTCTTTGTATACCTGGGGCTTTGAGCAATTCCAGGTAGTTTATTGCAACGGTGTGATTTATGGTGAATGCTCGTTTTTTTTTTTAGTTTTTGTTTTGTTGACCTTATGTGTTGGGTCATGCTATGCCGATCACACTTGAGGGAATGGTGGGAGACTAGAGACTGGGTAACTAAATTCAGTCATATAGGCAGTTCATGCCTACGTGACCAACTGCAATAAAAACCCTAGACTCAAGGCTCAGTAGAGCTTCTCTAGTTGGTATAATTTATACATGTTGTCACATATGCTTGCTTGGAGAATTAAGAACTGCTTCTGAAAATTCAGTGGAAGAAGACAACCAGAAGCTCTGGACTCCACTCTGGCTTTTCTTTGCCAATTTTAATCTATATTGCTTAGCTGCAATAAACTGTAAAACTATGGGTATAATAGCTCTCCTGAGCTCTCTGAGTCCTTCTACTGAATCATCAAACCAGAAGATGGTTCTGGGGACCCAGAAAAAAAAATGCCAATAATACATCAAGGAAACCATGGAGTGGAGAGCTTCAGAGGATGCACATAGGACTTGGGATAAAGCATGTAAGATGTTTCTATCTGTTGGACAAAAATGAACTCCTAGAAGGCAGATAGCAAGAACTGACACTCAATTTCTTCACTCCCTTGAGGTTTTATAGCTTTCAAATTTGCTCAACTTTGGAAATTTCCCAAGATCCAACTATTAAGTATGATTGCAAAGTGCATACAAAGAAGAAAGGTTTTATTTGGGGGAAAAAGGTAAGTTAGGAAATTTGTTGATAATGTGTTTCAAAAAATTATAAGCATATCTATTTCTAATTAACTTTTGAAAAATTAACCTTCAAGAAACTTCAAGGTATAGTTATTGACAATATGGTTTATTAAGTGTTTATGTGGCCCTTTTAAAAGGGTGGTCCCATTTTAAGGCACCACGAGTTGAGCCCAAGACCAGCAACTTCTCAGTTTCAAATTGGGATTAAAAAAAAAGGTCGGAACTATTCAGGACTCAGGAGGATTAATCTTCAACCAAACTCTGTCACTTGCTAGTTTTGTAAATTGGGTGATTTATTTACATTCTGAGCCTCTTGTTTCTCATCTAAAAATAGGAATACTGAATTGCATATCTTCTTTCTTATAAACGTCAAAACTGATGCCATTGTAACCCTGTTTGCACACTGCAAAGCAATATGCAAATACATTGAATTATTAGTTTTTAATTAATAAAGTAAAAATATGTGGTTTACATAAGTGGTTTTTAAAGATAGGATTATGAGATATGAAGGCGCAAACAAGGTTAAAGCATTAATCCATATTTACTGACTATATTCCACCTTCTCCAAAAATTCAGTTTTGGTCCTTGCCTATTTCTAGATATAATCTCACAAGGTCTTTGTTTGCACTTCTCTTGTGACAAATATCTTACTATACTTTTCAATACTGTCACTTGTGTTCCTCTATATAAATTCCTTGAGAACAAAGGCGATCTTGGTAACCCCTCTATCACATAGAACTGCATGTTGAAAATGCATGCTCAGAAGTCTGTTAAATGAAACAGTTCTTATTATTAAGCAATTTGATCTCACTGTCCAGGTGAGACTAATAAGTTAGTGTGCATTAGTGACCAAAATTCTGGGTTAGAACAGGAAATCTCAATCCAGACTTTCCATTTACAAATAAATAAAGAAAATAAAACTGAACAACTTGATTGACCTTAAAAAAAAAAAGCAAAAAAATCACCCTAGACCAATTGATTCAGACTCTCAAGTAATAAGAAACAAAGTATCAATGTTATTATTTTTTTAATCTCCCAGTTAGCTATAATAAGTGGAGAGATCAAAGAGCCATGGATCTAGAGTCAGAATTTAAGTTTAATTCCCTTTGCTGGAAATTTTGAATGTTTAAATAATAGATTTATGTTAAATGCATGGAACTTCAATTGAGTTTTGGCCATAATCTTGTCAACAAAGAGAAATTATTTTTGAAAAATACCATGTCTGATGGTGAGGAGCTGAGGAAGCTAGCTTTCTTTAACATTTAGTAGTAAGTGAAGTATGATAGTTTCTAACTATGTCACCCCCATTTGTTTCAAATTATTTATGCACAGACATAAACAAGCCATTATTTAGTACAGTTAATAACCCATGACAAGTTTCCTTAAAATAAATGGGGTCTCGAAATTCAATTTTATTTATTAGCCAATTTGAATTTTTTTCCTAGGCATTTATCCATCAAACATGGCACTGTTATTGCACATGCATTATGCAGCATGTCAAATTAAACCATTGTTGATAAAACAAACATTAGTTATTGAAATGATCCAAATGCCAGCTTGAAATGCTGTGTTGTAGCTAATAAATATGCCTAACTTCCAGTGCAGAAAGAGTGGGCAAACATGATAATTTGATTTCTATGCATGTATTTCATAAAAGTAATGAAAAAAGGAGCTCTCACAAAGAACAATGGGTTCGTCTTCTATTTTAGTGCTAGGCATATGGTGTTGGCATGAATAAGTGATAATGGTGTAACAAGTATTATGAGACATACAAGCAAGTTCTCTCATTTTGTTTCTTTATCTAAAACCACATTTATTAGCATCTTTAATCATGTGAAAAGGCCTTTCCAGTGCTCAATTTGATATTTCCAAGGCTCATCTTTCCTAGAATTAGGAAGATGGCCTGAGATATAGGGATTCAGTTCCATTACAAGGAAGGGACCAAACTCCACATGTTTTTATCACTTAAGTGATAAAGTAAAGAATCCATTTGTTATATGTAAACTTCTTGAACACATACTGATAAGCGTATTTCAAAGCTCTGAGTTTCACCTTGATCCTGCATTCTAATTGAAAGTATTTGTTGAGCTAGTTTGAAGACAATCTATGACAACCTGACAAGGGCTTCATCTAAAATGAACTGAACTTAGTTTTACAGAGGGAGCTAGAATTCTCAAAAACAATTTTACATGCTTAGTATTTCTATGTTCCCCTCCTTTTCTCCACAGCATCTCCCAGCATTTCCCAGGAAAGAACATTTAAGGTTCTGCGAAGAATCCGATGAACCAGTGAAATCCTCTCATTTTTTTTCAAAAACTTAAAATAATACATATATTTTGGATAGAAACATAACTCCCATTTTAAAATATAACTAGTTGCAGAAAGTTAGATTTAAGATATTAATATTCTCCTTTCTCTCAACTTTTATAAAGCATATACTTCACCAGCTGAGCAAATCCTTGAGAGAAATAAACTTTTACTAATAACTGATATGAGTTAAGTGATCTACATATAACTGTCCCTCATATACACCACCTTCTTTCCTACAAATGCAATCATTGTCTTCCTGGGAGACAAGCAACACTCTGGGCATAGGGGATATCTGTGAATATTACAGACTCTGCCTCTGTCCTTAAGGAGCTTGCTTTTTGACCATGAAAACGGATGTTTAAACAGACATCTACAATTAAAAGAACATTATAACAAGTGTGTAGCTGTGGGAGGAAGAGAGTGCTATAGACACATATTTTAAAAGACAATACGGGCAGAGAAGCATTAGGATAGACTTTCTGAAGTGAGTAATATTTAAACAGACATTCAGAGTTAATAGTATTTCTCCAGGCAAACCCTGAGGTGGGGGTAGGGGAAAAAGAGAGAAGAGAGAGAGAAGGTATCGCAGACACACCTGAAAGCATTTGCAAAGAACTGGAAAAAAGAGGGAATGTGCCATGCTCTAAGAATTAAAATATAGTTATTATTTTTAATACTTAACATCTATAGAAAAGGTTCTCAACCTTTGCACTATTGACATTTTTGGCTGGATCATTCTTTGTTGTATGTCTGTATGGGGAAAGTGTTGTCCCGTCCCGTGTATTATAGGGTGTTAGGCAGCATCCCTGACCTCTACACCCTAGATGCTGGTAGCAACCCCATCCTAAGTTGTGAAAAACAACACTACTACTTGCATTGCCAAATGTCCCGCAGGAGGCAAAACCACCCCAGTTGACAACCACTGGTATGGAGATAAGGGACTTGAGGGTGAGATGGGTGTATATGTGACAAAAGATGAGACTGTAGAGACAGCGAAGGTGAATGCCCATCCACCACAGCTTGTTTCCATTCTGTCCTCCCACATGCAAACCGAAGCCTTTTGCCAAGACAGAGCCCTCCGCAATCCTGTCCTTCTCTTTCCATTCAAAGCACGGGCAAGTTAACAGAATGCATGACATTCCGAAAAGACAAAATAGCATTGTCAAAATGTCTAACCCCCAAAAGAGGGGTTAGAGAGGAAGGTACCCTATGACATACACATATGGCAGACAGACAAGATAGTAGGGTGAGGAAATACTCAGAAGTTAGATTTTGAAATCGTTTGGATAACATATTAAGAAGTTTGAATTTTATCCAGAAGTTTGTAGAACTCTATGGAAGTTGTGTAAGCAGGGGCTTTCTCTTTAAAGAGAATCGCTCTGACAGCTCTATGGATTTGCAAGGAATTGGATGGGGCAGGAAATACTTGGAGGCAAGAAAACCAGTTAGAAAAAACGGTTTATAATCTTAGTGAGAAATGTTGAGGGTCAGAGCTTTCCTATGTGAATGGAAAGAAAACAGATTTGATTTTTACCAGATAGTATCAATATTTATTCATCACAAATGTTTTAATGTGGTGAGGGAGAAGGAGATGTCAAGATGATTTACATTTACTTGGTGATTAGTAATGTCATTTACCAATTATGGGAAATAAGTTCTGTGAATGTTAAAAACTCAAGGAATTTTCTATAATGTGGTAGAAATTGAAGTAACATGGATCATCCAGTCTTGCACCGCATGGAATGAAGTATGAATCAGAAAGAGAAACATTTAGTACATCATGCTTTCTTTGTGAGAATAACATATAGGAGGATATATTTCAACCTCAAAAATTACTTTTAATACAACTGTAGAATAGAGCTTTATAAAAACATGGCCATTTTAGCATCAGTTATTTTCAAGTTTGTACGACAAAATAAGTATTTACTACAGTACAGTAAACAAAATATAGAGGTAGATGTCCAAGAAGTATTTATTTTGAAAGTTAAGTATTAATCAGTCACATTAAAAATGCAAAAGGGTATATATTCACAGGATTTCTAAGTTACCAATGATTTATTTGTTTTTTTATTTACACTTAAATTATGCTGTATTTTTCAAATATTTAGCTTCATACGGAAAATCATGGGAAACATTAACATTGGATATAGATAAGAACATAAAATATATATCATAATGATTCTTAGTGAAAATTAATATTTGTTTTCTTTATTATTTGTAAAAATGAGTCCAGTATAACAGAATGGGACCTTGCCCAAAGTAGTAAATAGTATAATATGAACATTGCTCTCTTCTTCCCTCTCTACCTCCCTTCCCTGCTTTTATTTACCTTTATACTTTTATTTTTAGTTTAAAGCAGATACAAACAAGTAATGGATGAGATACACCAATTCGCAGATGCAGAGACAAAACCAAGAACCAGTTAATATTACTGTAAAAGTAAGTCACTATTGCTTTCCCCAAGGTATGACTGACTTTATTTTAGATAATGTGCCATCTGAGACATATGTCTCTGTTCCCTAGAGACTTTTGAAATAATTACATTTAGGTTGCCCTTCTTTTATCAAGAGGTTGAAGATGCTATCAATCTATTTCTATTCCACAGAGCTTAGAAAGCTTCAGTGGAATCTTGGATGCTTTATAGCAAATATTGTGGAGAAATTCACACCATAAAAATGTTCCTCCATTAATCTTTGGAGTGTTTTGCTCTGGTCTGATCATAGTTCTTGCAATGACATTATAGTGTGTTTACTGTTTGAACTCTAGTTTCTAAAACCGGATCCACAGTGTGCTAAGGGACGTTGCAGTTCTATAGATTTAGGGCCAAACTAGGTCACAACACAATGCTGGAGTTGGTGTTAACCCAGCCTATGTTAGAGGCACCAGAGCACCAGAGGAAAAATATTACCCCCGCTTTTTTAAAGAAAATTCAAGAAATCCTTTTATTTCTCCAGTAGAATGGACTTCCTTTTCCAGAAAACTGACATTCTGCCGTAAGGAACAAAATTTATAGACCATATACACAATGCATCCTAGAGATTAAATGATTGTGTTGGAAAAAATAGAAGATATCTAGTCTAGTCTTCCTCCAAATAATAGAATTCTGTCTACAGCATCCTTGAAAGACAATGATCTTATTTACACAACGCCTCTGCTCTACTGACGGACAGTCCGTAGTGAGTCAAACTTAATATTCCAATTTGTATTTTCTACTCAGCTTTCCCTAACAAACGAGGAGGGAGAATATCTACTTCCACGTGAATAGTATAGTCCTTTAAATATTTGAGGATAATTGGCATATCTCCCTGTGTTCTTTAATTCCCTATGCTAACTACTCCCAATCTCCCCAACTTTTTCTGTGATTTACAAACCTCCCATTATCCCTGATTCCTTTCTCTGGGCAATCTGTAACTTGTCTTACCCTTAGTGTAATATTCTGATCTGGCCACTAGACTCTCCTGTGGAAGAATTCTGCATTAAAACACCTAAATAATACTATAATCTCATGTACAACTTGTATACAACTAAAATTCTAGGACATTTTACCCATCCAATCACTTATTTTTGACACCACATAAAATGGTTTACATTTTTTTTCCAACTCAATCCCATCTTGGTTATGATGCTTGATTCCACTTACACAAGATTGTTAAACATAGACTTTCAGAACCATGAAATCCTAGATTTGAATCCCAACTCTGGGTTAAGAGTTCTGCTCTAAACACTTGGCGTAATCTAAATATTTGATCTACATCTTTATTGCCTGCATCTGAAACTTTGACAAAAATGTTAAAGAAGAAAAAAAAATAGAATACTCTTGTGCTCCTTTGCCTATAAACATTTTAGAAAGATTAGTTCCATTACTGAAAAAGTTAGCATAGCCATTCAACAAATTTTGAAATCATTCAAATATTTTAATCAGACCATATTTTTCTCTACTATTTACAAGGTTGCTGTGTGATTTGTAGAAGGCCTTGCTGAAATACAATTGTACATGTACATGTGATTATATTCATTTGCTAGCCTTGAAAATCTTGTCAGTTTGACATATCTTTTTTCTTCTCAGGGTATACTGGTTCCTCCTATTTAACTTTTGCTTGTATAAATGTAAAAGTCATCTATTTGATGAATTATAATTTACCTAGAAGTTAAGGTTGGTTTCTTGGTCTGTGGCTGTGCCCACCCATTCAGCAAGCAGGCCAATCCTCTACCTATACATTATTATGCTAATTGCATACTGTCTATAATAGAGTAGATGCACAAAGTCAAGATTCTATTAAACATACTCCCATGTGAAAGTATTGAAACTATCCAGGATTTGGGCAGCATAACTGCAATAAAGATTAACTGAAGAAGTCTGGCCCAGATCCAATTATTAAAGTGTTTCTTTAAAAAATGTTTAATATAAAACTAACCTTATAATGTCTTATTCTAAAAGGAATTGATATCCAAATATATTAACACAAAAGGTCAGAAGTTGGGTATCTTAAGATTATAATACATTTACTAAGCATTAATGTTTAATGAAAAGAAAGTTTTGATTAGCTGGGTTATGTTACTTCTACAGCATGATTATACACATATGGCTTAAGCTCAAACTTATGTCTCCAGGTGTATTCAAACTGTCTCTATTTGTGCCATAACAATACAGAAATTCCTTTCTGTTATACCTACCTCACTGGCAACTTTGACAACAATGAGCTGTTTATTTAGCAATAATATATTTACCACATAGTAATTGGATTTAGGTAGATAAGATCATCCACAGAACTTAACATCTAATTGTAGAGTCAATCTATTATGAAACCATGGTCTTTCACACAGGCAGTTAATTTTATTTTAGAGCTGAGAGACCCTCATTGATGTCTAAGGGTAATTTCCTTCTTCTTCTTTTTTTTTTTTCTTTTGTAAACAACCGACTAAGACTTTCGGTGTAATGTGTAAGAGCTCCAAGATATGTTGCATATGTCACTGTGTAACATGACCGGAAACTATAAGACAAATTCGTATCTTAATTACAAACTTCTAGCTTGGTGCGCCACTGACCAACCATACCAACTACGATGGAGCCTTATTCCTCTCTAGACATGCAAATCTAGGCAACTACTGTACACATGGTATGAAGCAAACAACACTCCACATAGAATAACTGAATGCATCCAAAAGAACAAAACAGGAGCTTCGATAAACAGCCAAGATAAAAAAACAAAAACAACAACAACAACAACAAAAAACATTTCTAAAGGGCGTATTTGGCGGGGTGCAGGGGCGGGAAATTGTAGGACATCTTTTTGAAATCATTTATTCGTTAATCACAGTCAAGCGGCCAATGTTCAATGCCATTTTTATTTTGGAAATCTAATAAGTATATTACTATTGACCTACATTCATGTTTGTTTTTTAGTTTTGCTTAGTTATCTTTTCTAATTCTTCAAGAATTGAGCAAATATTTGTATAATTTCAAAGAATAAATGTACATATTTATGTTGCTCTATTGTTACCAGAGAATGACTTTCTGATGATTTGTAACACATTTACTTTGGTAAGTTAAAGTACTTAGAAAGTGAAATAGAAAATTGAAGAGGAAGAAATATGAGAAGAAATATCTCTTTAATTTGTGTCATTCGTCATATGTTCTTATTTTGGAAAAGTTGGAGACTATACTACGATCCATACAATGTTTTGGTAAAAGCATTTAAAAATATTTATTTATTTTGAGAGAGAGAGAGTAGGAAAGAGAGAGAGCATGGGTGGGAAAGAGGCAGAGGCAGAAAGAGGGAGAGAGAGATTCCTAAGCAGGCTTCAGGCTGTGAGCACAGAGCTGGATGGGGGCTCAATGTCATAAATTGCGAGATAATGACCTGAGCTGAAATCAAAAGTTTGACGCTTAAGCGACTGAGCCACCCAGGTGCCCTGGTAAAACCATTTTTAAATCATTAATATAGAAGGCTTTTTAAAATATATATATTTTTAATTAACATAATTCAAATGGGTAGGTCTTTAGGGAGTAATTTAGGGTTGTGAGTCACTTTGGGTTGCCTTTAAAGTATTTAATGGTATTCAAATATAAAATAATGCAATTATATATGATTTTCTATCTGCTGTTTTGCAAACAGATTATATAGTTTCTTCATGGTCATTGCATGGTCATAAAGAATACAGTATTTTTAAAGAATATGAAATACTAATTGACAGAGAGGTTTTAAAGAATTAGGAATGAATTCCTTAATTATTACATTGACATTTCCTTTTAGATATGAAATTTGCAATTTTCCCCACTTTCTTTCCCATCTTAATATGATCGGATCCCTTCAATTTTATATCAATGGTACCAACACAAACAAAACTTCACAATTTACCTAATAAATTGGTGATGGGTATTAAGGAGGGCACTTGTGATGAGCACCGGGTGTTACATATAAGTGATGATCACTAAATTCTACTTCGGAAACTCATATTACATTGTATATTAACTAACTAGAATTCAAATAAAAACTTGAAACATTAAAAAAATCAAATGATAGACATTTTAATTGAATTTTTTATTAAGATAACTAACATGTAGCTACAAAAAATAAGGCAGAGACCCTGTGTACCCTTTACCAAGTTTCCTGTATGGTAATATTTTATAAAACTATAGTACAAAATCACAAACACAGAGGGAGGGAGGCAAACCATAAAAGACTCTTAAATACAGAGAACAGACTCAGGGGAAAACAGGTGATGGCACTGAGAAGCGCACTTGTTGGGATGAGTACTGGGTGTTGTACATAAGCGATAAATCACGGGAACCTACCCCAAAACCAAGAGCACACTGTATACACTGTATGTTAGCCAACTGGACAATAAATTATACTTAATTTTTTTTAAAGTGGGATAAATAGGGAAAAAAGATATTAACATCGATATATTCTCCCACCTAATTCATATTTCCCTAATTTTACCTGTATTCATTTGTGTGTATTTAGTTCTATAAAATTTCATCACATTTATTCACTACCACATTCAACCAACAGTTCTATACCTTCACAAGGGTCCGTTGAATTTCCATTTTATAACTACATTCCCCTCTGTTGTGTCCCCCCCGCCGCAACACAGGCAATTGCTAATCTATTCTCCATTTCTAAAATTTGCCATTTGAAATAACTTACCTAAATGGAATTATATAGTATGCCACCTTTTGGTATTGTTTCTTTTCCCTCAGTGCTTATTCAGTGACTCTTAGGAAATACATTCAAGATGTCACATCTACTGTCACATCAGTAATCTGTTGCTTTTTTTGCTGACTAATATTCCATGATAGGAGTGTACAATTTAGCCACTCCCCCATAGAAGATATTGATGTGTTGGCTAGCTTTTGACTATTATGACTAAACCTGTTGTAAATATTCATGTGCAAAATTTTATGTAAGTTTTCATTTCCCTGGAATAAATGGCAAGAATACAATAGTTGGTCATATGACAATGGATAATTACACATTTAATTATACTTTTAAAACCTGCCAAATTGTCTTGCAGAGTAGTTGTACCATGTTTGTGTTCTCAACAGCAAAGTACATCCTTGCTGATATATAGTGTTCTTTATTTTTTTTATTTTAGCTGTTGAGATAGTTGCATAGAGCTATCTTATTGTGGTTTCAATTTGTATTTCTCTGATGACTTAGGATATAGAATACCTCTTCATATGCTTATTTATCATCGACAAATCTTCCCCTATGAAATAAATGTCTTATCATGTGTTTTGTCCATTTTCTTTTTTTTTTTACATTATTGAGTTCTGAGAGTTGCTCATATATTCTAGATATTTGTCCTTTGTTGGATATGTGGTTTGCAAGTATTTTTGCCTAATTCAAAGCTTTATTTCCCCCATTGTTTTCATATTGCCTTCCATGGAACAAGAGTTTACGTTTCATTGTAGTCCATTTTATTAATTTTTTCTTTTATGAATTATTCTTTTTGTTTCCATTCTTTTTTTTTTTTTTTTTTTTAATTTTTTTTTCAACATTTTTTATTTATTTTTGGGACAGAGAGAGACAGAGCATGAACGGGGGAGGGGCAGAGAGAGAGGGAGACACAGAATCGGAAACAGGAACGGGGGAGGGGCAGAGAGAGAGGGAGACACAGAATCGGAAACAGGCTCCAGGCTCCGAGCCATCAGCCCAGAGCCTGACGCGGGGCTCGAACTCACGGACCGCGAGATCGTGACCTGGCTGAAGTCGGACGCTTAACCGACTGCGCCACCCAGGCGCCCCTTTTTGTTTCCATTCTAAAGAGGTACTCTAAAGAGGGCAATCTTAAAAATCCCCTCTCTTTTTTTTCCTAAAAAAATGTCCTTTGTTTTCTCCTAAAAATTTAATAGTTTTATGTTTTCACTTAAGGCCTTCTTTCATTTGAACTCACTTTTTGTCTAAGGTTTGGGTTGGATTTATTTATTTTTTTCCTATGGGTGCCCAGTTGCTCCAGTGCCATTTATTACATGGCTAGGATGTTTCAATATGAATTTTAGTTAAATATGTATCCTACCGCTATGATAGTATAGATAAAGTCACTGCCAAATTGACAAAGGGATTTATATTTTTATTCAGAGCACTTCTTTTTATATGATATATCAAGTCATGAACAGAACTTTGCTATCATATAATCTTCAGAGCACCTTCTGTTGATTGCCCAGTAGTTTAAGTCAAGCTCCAATGGGAATGAAGGAAAAATTTACTTTGAGGACCATCTGTGTTTGTTCAGCTTGTGATCTTTACCTGCATTTTACAAATGATGATGCCAAGGCTCAGAGAGTTGAAAGATTCATTCCACGCTTGTCTAATCAGTAAATGTCAGTTCTACCTGATGCCAAATTCTTCTAATCTTTTCACTACTCAAAGTGCCTCTCATTGGATTCTTGGATGTTTTCCCTATATTCTAGATGTGCAGTTCTTTGTCATTAGTCTAAATATATTCTTTAACACATCTTCTTCTATTACATAGTGATACTCGAAGCATTATCCCATTTTAATTTATTTTCCCCGAAGATTATTGACAATGGAACACACTATAAGGATATGAAAACATACCATTCTAACAGCAAACAATTAAAAACAAATGCAAATGTTTGTACTTATTTTCAGGTTTATAGTTGCCTTCTCTATATAAATACTGATTGTAATAGGGCCTTACTCTTCTTCTAATTTTGAATAGATACATCTTTCATTCTTAACATATTTTCAAGAAATAAACATTTTCTTCCAGAGCCTATGCTTTGGATCTGAAGGCAGGCTTTGTATATATTACAAGCAGCCAGCATGTTAATGCTGATTACCAACCTGAACTGCCTCCTCATAATTACAGAACACAGCTAGAGCCTGCGTGGTTTTATGTATTAAACACTCAGAGATAAATAGAATATGTGATTCAGAGAAATGCAGAGAAAAGGTTGGTACTGAACTTTTGTATTTCAAATGGATTGTACAAATGTGGAGAATATGGCTCGCCACGATAGCTATGTAACGTGTTTCTTTGGATACCTTCATGTTAATAATGCCACACATCTGAAAAAAAATATTCCATTTTGACTCACATTTGGAATTCTTGCATTCATGACAAGGAACAAATAATTTTAAATGGAATCAATGATCTTGGCCTTTAGGTATGATACATGAATTTCATTTAATTTAACATGCTTATCATATCTTGTATAATCTGCAAATGTCATCCAAGTTTAAATTATTCCTTTCGTGAAACTTTTAGCAACAAAAGCATTACATAATTTTATACTCTCATTATATGTTGTTATTGAATAATCTGCCCTTTACTGCTCTTAGCTCCCACACTACTAGAAGGCACAGAGGTTGGCCTCATATAGGTATAAATATAAATCTTACAATGGATACTACCATTTTATAAATTATAAGACTCAAATATACTTTTGTGAAAACTTTACACTTGCACAAAAGTGTAATAATATAATGCTATATAAGTCCCATTTTGTATGTACATATCACGTCTTAAATACTTCCCCAGTTTGTATGTATTCCTCCAGAAATTTTTCTATCTTAATATAGAAATATAACTATAGATTTCCCACATATAAGGGGTATAATATTATGATTATGATTCTGTGACTATTTTTTTTCCATTGAAAACCAGTGTGGTTACTTTTTAGCTGTGATGCCACACAAGTAACCCAGACTCTCTGGGTTTTTCATTTGTAAAAGTCAATGAGCAATGTCTGCCTCAAAGCAGAGTTGGGAATACATTTATTCTTTCAGAATATAACCAAAAGTCACTTATATATTCCCTCACTGAGCTCCAACTCTGTACTAAGCACTGTTCTGCTGTCATGTCGTTTACATTCTAATGAGGGTAGAAGAGATAGGAAAATATCACAAAATATAAAACAGTTAATAACTATGAATAAAGGTAAAGTAAAATAAGGGGGTGGAAAGTAAACTTGGGGATGGTTATTGATAACATTTTAAATAGGACCCTTCAGAAATTACATTAAATATGAAACATAATGATTAAGAACAAGGCCAAGTATATATTTGTCACTCCAATGGTATTAATTGCTTCCCATCTTCTTTTGCTCTTTTGCTTTCCTTCCTTATAACCCAGAATGATGATGAGAATTTAAAGTCAATGGAAGACTTTTAATTTCACCATCAGTCTTTAACTGTCTCCTGTGATTTGGTTCAACTTCTTACTTTTTGAGAATGAGAAAAAGACATGGAATAGAGGGAAACCAGATTTTGGTCTGATTTTGCTTTCAACTAGATTTGCAACCTTAAAAAAGAGTCTCTCAATATCTTGGTTTATTCTTCTGAGAAAGAAGAGCTAGAGATTTGTAAGTGTTCTTATACTGCATATTCTTTAGCCTCTCTAATCTAACCTTAAATGATTCAATGGGATGACACTATTCCACAGTTTAAGTGTAAGATTTCTGATAAAATGTCGAGCACTCTCCATTCTAGGATAATATACAAATTTCTTAATAATATTTGTATTATGCCTTCTCTTCCTATCCTTTTCTTTCTAAAAAAATGTTTCTTTTTGTGAAAAATGAGGCAGTTCAATCTTTAAGCTCTATTTCTCTTATTTTTATGCATTAAAAATTACAATAGTTGCCACCATATGCTTGCTTTAAAAATATTTTGAGTTATCTTGTAAATTATCTTTATAAAATAAAAAAAGCAAACATTAAGCCATCATAAATGTAAGAATCGTTTAGAGTGACTCAACTATACTTCTCAGTTCTCTAATTCCTATTTACTTCTTAAGGCATAATATTTCATTTTAATATTGCTTCTGTAAGAATACCAGACATTTAAGTACATTAACTCATAATATCTAAATAATGGTTTTAATCCTGAAAAATCTTGATGAGACCACTTAATTTCTGAAAACCATTAGTAAGCTAACATGCTGATCATTAGCTCTTGTCATATATAATTTGCATGTTAGGCTCATCCATTTCAAGGTGATTAACAGTACATTCAGTTATCTGATCAGACTATTTAGTATGGAAAAATCATCTTCTTCCAATATTCTGGAGATGCCATCAAGATCCTGGCACCTTAAAGGCAGCTTTTTCAGAATTGCCCTTGGATCTGAACTGATAGTTTCATTTTTTAGGCATGCTTGGAATATTCTCAATTCCAGGTCATTAGCCAATCTCATTCTGTCAATGATTAAAGCCACCAGCGTTGGAAGGAAAGCTGGAATTAAGAACATTCTTGTTTTCACACACACACAAAATGAAATATTATGTTCAGTTTGATATAAGATGCTGTAAAATGGCATGATTCTGTTTTATAAAAAGTTGGGAACTGTATTATTCATGTGTGTTCAGCCTTCTGCACAGTGAATGGCACATGGCGATTTTATAATATATGGATGCTGAAACTCAGTCAGCTGCTTTACTAGTTATGCTTATTACTTGTAATTGTTAGTGATTGTGATATATTTATAAACTGGCCTCTTTCAAAACAGTGACTGTGTTTTTGTACAATATCAGAGATAATAGCTGCCATAAGGCATTATTCAACAAACATTTCTAGTTGGAATTAGTGAGTATATGTAAAAGATTTTCAATATATTTTTTTCCTCTTGGCTGAGAGCCATGAAGACAATGCAGATCTCAACCTTATAACCACAAGGAACTGACTTCTGACAACTAGCTGAATGACTTTGGGAGTGGAATATCCCCCAGGATGTCCTGAATAGATCTCTGCCTGCAAACATTTGGAGTGTGGAAACTTGAGTAGAAAACTCTGTGAACCTGCTCTTGGACTTTTGAATTAGAGATCTATGAAGTAATAAATAGGTGTCTTTGTAGCCCTCTAAATTTAATAGTAAGTTGTTACTCAGTGTTAGGAAACAAATATGGATGATTTAAATGCCTGGAAGAATATGTTTTAATATTTTGATAACATTTTGGATATAATGTTGATCTTTATATCTCAAAGCAGTTATCTCAGAATTACATTTGATCTCTAAAATCATGTTAAAATTATCTTTAACAAATCTTCATTATGAACAAGATAGCTAATATATATGAATGAAACATTTTTGTTACCCTTTTTAGAAATGCGCACTTTTCGGGCGCCTGGGTGGCGCAGTCGGTTAAGCGTCCGACTTCAGCCAGGTCACGATCTCGCGGTCCGTGAGTTTGAGCCCCGCGTCAGGCTCTGGGCTGATGGCTCGGAGCCTGGAGCCTGTTTCCGATTCTGTGTCTCCCTCTCTCTCTGCCCCTCCCCCGTTCATGCTCTGTCTCTCTCTGTCCCAAAAATAAATAAAAAACGTTGAAAAAAAAAATTAAAAAAAAAAAAAAAAGAAATGCGCACTTTTGAGCCTCAGGGGAAACTGGTTGAAAAGTGCAGATCAACCGTACTGGAAAAACAGCCCTAAATCGGAGTGCCCTGACATCTTATTCAACACTTGAAGGACGCACTTGCTATTCTATCTTTCAAAGTTGGCTTTAATTTAATCTAGGAGAAGTAGGGGAAGAAAAACTATTTAAAGTATACAAGTACTTGAAGTTTCTCCTGAGTTTTTTTAAAAGAAGTGTTCTCATTTTCTTTTAATCCATTCCTTAAAAATGTGATATCTTCCTGTAGAAAATACATATAGTATGTCCTAAGCTATTAATTGCTTACTGTATTTTCCATATATAAATAAAAATCTAACACCAATATCACAGGATATGAAGCTCTGTGTGATACAATTTGAAATGCTAAATTCTTATATTATATGGCCTGGCATTTTGATTAATACCATGAATTCTGGGGCACTTTTAATTCCTGGAATATGTTTTTGCACAGAGTCACATGTACATCACAAAAGTGTAGATATAAAATTAACGGAAATTTATACTGAAATATAGTTCTTAATTTTTTTTTTTTTTTACATTGTTTGGTTAGGGAAAATATCTCTAGCTTTTTTGCCCAAAAAAATTCACAATGCATATTTCTGAAATAGAATACTTGGCTCTCAAGGAAAGAGGGACAAAATAAATTGATTGCAACACAAGGTTTACTCTATGGCAGGAGTTGTTAACCTTGGATCCACAGACACCTGAGGAGTTTGCAGATAGAATTCTGGGGGTTGTGATATTGAACAAAGAAAAAAAATCATCTTTATTTTCACTGACTTTTCTAAGAGTGGCCAACAAGCTACAGAACTATTAGGAATACCTGTGCTTTAGACACTGCAGTATTTTCCTATTATTATGTACTTGTTGCAGATACCTCAACACATCCTTTATGATCATCATTATTTTGAAATTTTGTTAGTTATTAAACCAGCCACTACATCTTAGAATTTAAGGCATCAATCACAAGCTCCATGTACAAGATACTACATATTAAATCTCATAATAATTTGAAAACTGTATTGCAATTTGTGGCTGAAAGTATCTTATTATCAAAACATTATTTTGAGAAAGTGTCTATAGGCTCTACAGAACTTCCAAAGTAGTTGAGGCCCACACAAATAAAGGTTAACACTCCTTGGGTATTTATCCAAAGGAAACAAAAACACTAACTAAAAGAGATATATCTACCCATGTGTTCACTGTAGCATTACTTACAGTAGCCAGACATGGAAGCAGCCTAAGTGCCCATTGACAGATGACTAGATAAAAAGAATGCTGTACACATGTGCATGCACGTGCACACACACACACACACACACACACACACACACACACACACCGGAATATTACTTAGCCATAAAAAAGAAGAAATTCTTGTCATTTGTGACAGACAATATGAGTGGACCTCAACAGCATTATACTAAGTAAAATAGGTCAGATAGAAAAACACAAATACAATATGATCTCACTTATATGTTGAATCTAAAAAACAAAAGCAAGGGGTGCCTGGCTGGCTCAGGTGGTTAAGTGTCAGACTTTGGCTCAGGTCATGATCTCACAGTTTTTCGAGCCCTGCATCTGGCTCTGCACTGACAATGCAGAGCCTACTTTGGATTCCATGTTTCCCTCTCTCTCTGCCCCTTCTCCACTTGTGTGTGGTCTGTCTCTCTCTCTCAAAAGTAAATAAATAAATATATATGTATATATATTAATATATATATTAATATATATACATATATTAATATATATACATTAATATGTATACATATATACATATATATGTATATACATATATATTAATTATATTAATTATATTTATACATATATATGTATATACATATATACATATATACATATATATACATATATACATATATACATATATATACATATATATATATATACATATATATACATATATATGTATATACATATATACATATACATATATATACATATATATGTATATACATATATATTCATATATACATATATATACATATATACATATACATATATATATATATATATATATATAACAAAAACAAAAGAAAGAAAACCACAAACTGAAAGATACAAAGAACAGATCGGTAGTTGCCAGAGGCAGGGTATGGGAGGTGGACAAACTGGGTGAAGGTGGTCTAAAGGTGTAAGCTTCCAGTTATAAAATAATTAAGTCCTGAGAATGTAATGTACTCCACTGTGACTATAGGTAATATACTACGTTTTATATTTGAAAGTTGCTAAGAAAGTAGATCTTAAAAGGTCTCATCATGAGAAAAACAGTATTTATGTGTGGTGATTGATCAATGTTAACCAGATTTATTGTCGTGATCATTTTACAATATACAAAAGTATCAAATCATTATGTTGTACACCTGAAACTAATATCATGTAATATGTACATTATATCTCAATTTAAAAAATGAAACAAAAAACACATACTCCTTATTCTTTAGGCCTTTTCAACCTTGGATTACCATAATTAGGATCTTTTTGAAGGAGTCTTGAAGAGATTTCTACAAATATCACCCAAAATATTTTTTCCTTTAATATATAAATATGATATAAAGTTTCATTCTCAAAAGTTGAAGATCTTTCTGGAATCAACTCAACATTTTACCCTGTCATTTAGTTGATGTGTTGCTGTCTGAAATATAGATTGATGGTTGACAGCATCGAGGTTATAAATTATGCATGCCAATTTAGTGAACACAATTAAACTGAGGCAGTATGGGTAATTTAAATAATTACATGTATAAATAGTATTATTAGTCTTGTCAAAATCTGTACCTATACTAAATGTCAGCATTTAATATCAACAAAGGGTGCTAAGGATTTGGGATTTTGTATCAGTATGGTGGGGAGACTGATTTCAAGATCAATTACCTGTTAAAATACATTAGCATAAATTTGTCTGACAACTTTTGTTTTTGACTTTTATCTGAAGTTATTCTAAGAATATGAAATCTTTAAAATTTCAGTTATTTTTACTAAGTTTATAATGGCACACAAAAGTTAAATATCAGCCATTTATAATATGTGATAGCTTACTATTCATACTTTTCTATAGTTGTTTTCAATACTTATGATGTTTTACTGTATGTGTGTGTATAATATTTTAAATCTACATGTTTTTTGCATTATTCACAACATACTCTTTATTGTTATTCTCTTGAAATCCAGCTGTCTACCTAACGGTGAAGGATAAAGAATTCTTTAGTCAGATTAATTCTGTTTTTTTTTTTCCAAATACAACACAATAACATTAAAAACAAAAGCAAACAAAACAAAACAAAACAAAAACAAAACTTCTAGAGGTTCCTGGGTGGCTCAGTCAGTTAAGCATCTGACTCTTGATTTCAGCTCAGGCCCTGAACTCATGGTTTTGTGATTTTGAGCCCTGTGTTTGTCTCTGTGTACTCACAGCAAGGAGCCTTCTTGGGATTCTCTGCCTCCCTCTCTCTCTCTGCCCCTCCCCCATTCACATTCTCTCTGTCATTCTCAAAATAAATAAATTTAAAAAAGAAAACTTCTAGATGTGGGACATTCCTGGATTAGCAATGAATCATATGTTTCAGTTTAAGGACTACATTAATGTGTAGATAGGCTGTGTTGGTTGGCTTTTGGATTTAATATTGATTTGGATTCAATACCAAAGAATTACCATATTAGTAGAATATTCCTAAAGATTATTATAGCATTTTCATAACTGAGCAGTGGAGGAAAAAATGGCTCAAAGAGCTTAGACAGTATTGCAGTTCAGCGGCAGTTAATGCAGGGTAAATTATGTAGAGTAAAAATTCACTTGGGTAAAATGAAATTCACTTCCAAATTAGGCAACTTAGTAAAAATATTAGCAATTTAACCCATTTATTTGATATTTACAAAAGGCCAAGTATATCTTCAACTGAAAGCCACACACACACACACACACACAAAATGCCTCTATGGGAGATATCTTGATTTTACATCATACAGTGTGCCACGTTTTCCAAAGTATGTCTTTTTTACCTAGAAAATCAACCTTAGAGATTTTCTCATTAAATATTAATTTTCTATAATTTTTACCATTCTTTTCAGCAAAGAAGTTTTGCAAATATTTTCAATTGTAAAAATAAAAATTGTAAAGTCACCCATGAAAATTATTATTGCCTAATATGTCCTCTACAAGACTTTAAATAAGTACAGTGATGAAAACATTAAAATTTTAAATTACACTGAATAAGTTAGAGGACTATTTGAAATGCAGAAACAAATCCATTAAATGGGAATTTATTAGATTATTTCCTTAGTCACTGCCTTTAATTATGCTCATCTGGGATTTTCTACCAAGTTTATTATTATATCTATACATGATGCAGTCATATGCTGTTGCAAAGTCACATATAGTTAAATTTCCAAGCAAGTGAAACAGATAGAAAGCTATATAGTTTCTTGAAAAGAGAAAGATCAAATGTAATCTGAGAATAGGGTTGAACTTACAGATTGATAAATATTGAAGAAAGAAGGAAGAGTTTTTGCAATCCAATATCCATGCATGATTACACACACATATACACTTTAGTATTTTGGAGCATTGCAATTTTATAAATGATAATATACCATAAGTAATCATTCAACAACTCTATAAAGTAAGTAAAGTCAGTCATCTCCATTCAGTAATTACATTGGCTAAGACATGGAATTAGATGGAATTGTCCAAGGCAAATGAGTGGGAAAGGCATGAGTATCTCTCCACCATGTGCCCTATCCTGTCTACCACACAGTACAAGAAAGATGGAAAGAGGGAACCTATAAAGACTGTATATAATAAAGACTATGTTTTAAAGGAATGAGCTGAAGAAAAATATTTTCTGAAATTGACAGAAATCATTCAAATTAAAGAAAAATTAATTCGTTTATTCAACCGGGCATCTACCATGGACTGTTGAGGTCACAGGGTGAAGCTTGCCAATATGCATATCTCTCTACCTACCATCCGAGCACTAGCCTTTGAGTTCAATTTCCTAGCTGCTCTCTGAGGACACTGTCTGTGTGTAGCCTCTACAAACTGGGATTTTTTTTTTTTTTTTGCATCTGTACATGGTGAGACTGTCTTAAATAACTCTACACTTAGCTACTCATAGTCCATGACATAGTCCAGAACATCTACTCATAGTTCATGACAAATGCTTACAATTATTCCTTAAACCAAATGCAGGAGGAAATGATTTGATCTAATACTGTGTGATCCAATATGATAGCTACCAGCCACATGTGGCTATTGAGCACTTGAATTGTGGCCAGTCCATATTGAGATGTGCTTCAAATGTAAAATACATACTATAGGTTCAAGGCTTTGAAAATACTGTACTAAATAAAATCTGAATTCATCCTTTTTAAAATATGACTACAAGTTACTTGAAGTAATAATATGAGTCACATGCTACAATTTACTGGCTAGCACAGTATAGATAAAAGGAACTCAAGGAACTGAAAACTAGGCCTAATCTCTAAAATCCCAGACCATGAATGGGTCTTAATCCAGACAGATAATTTCAATGAGAGATATCACTTAGCCAGTTGAAAATAAGAAACAAACAAACAAACAAAAAGTTGGTGCCTGGGTGGCTTAGTTGGGTAAACACCTGACTCTTGATTTCGGCTCAGGTCATGATATCATGATTGGTGAGATTGAGGCAACCTGGAGCTCTGTGCTGACAGTACAGAGCCTGCTTGGGATTCTCTCTCTCCCTCTCTCTCTGCTCTTCCCTGGCTCTCAGAATAGATAATAAACATTTTTAAAAAAAGAAAATGAGAAAACCTGACACTCTTCTACTAATACTATTGTAAATTGCTTGTATAATTGTGGCTACAACAGGTCATCCACAAATTACAGTCTGCATAAAATTTCCACAATGACCATAAACATAATTAAGATACTTGAGTTGTATACTTTTGCTTTAGATGATTAATCTTTCTTTCAAAGCAACACTCATTTTGCAATTATCCTGACCATTTTATTTATTTATTTAAACTTATTTATTTATTTTGAAAGGGAGAGCTTGAACTTGACTTGGGGAGGGACAGAGAGAGGGAGAGAGAAAGAATCCCAAGCAGGCTTGGAACTGTCAGCACAGAGCCTGAGGCAGGGCTTAAACTCAGGAACGATGAGATCATGACCTGAGCTGAAACCAAGAGCTTGTTGCTTAACTGACTGAGCCACCCAGGTGCCCCATCTTGAACACTTTAAAAAATACTCATAGTAGGTAGGGAATATGTTAAAGCAACATTTCAATCCTTGTGATATACCTCCAATTCACTGTTAAATGCATTAAATCCAAGTATGGATGTTTTACTTTTTATACTCAGTTAAGGACACTAGGGGGAGTCTCAGAGAACTACACAATTTTGAGAAAATCATTTCTCTCTGTTAATAAGGTCAACTTAACATAATTATGTGGTTTATTTTCCCCAAACACTTAAAGAATTTATCCAAAAAAAATTCTCCATTAGAGCCTTGAACTTATGCATTATATTGCTGTTGAGAATTATTTTGATACATATATACACACATACAGATATGTATAATAATGTACACACAGACCACATGCACATTTTCCCAATTAGTGATAAATTTTGCGAACATAACTGAAATACAAACAACCACATATGCATAGCACAACTAACAAACTGATCTTGTGTTTTTTCAAATATACAAACTGAGTGAACCTTTATAATCAGGCATATACCATGTTATCTTTCCTCCCCTTGACAATAATAGCATCCTTTTGGAGAATTTTGTTAGGTATGAGGGTTCTTGGTTAAATATCATGAATTCAATCAACAATTCTCAAAATGTGGTCCCTGGATGAGCACTAACACCATCATCTGGGAACTTCAGAAACATGCAAATTCTGCCTCCCCTGCCTCAGACATACCAAATCAGAAATTTGGAGTAGGACTCAAAAATCTGTTTTAACCAACCCTCCAGGATGATTTTGTTTCTTGCTGAAGTTTGAGAACCATTGGATTAGAGGAAAATTTCACAGTGTGATAAAGTCAGAAAATTTTTACTGAGCTAAAATGAAATCAGCATTTATCAGGTTAACATGGCATTGAAATCCAAAATTAAATTCACCAAATGCCCAAAGAGTATGAAAAGTTTTCCTTAAGGGAATAAACTCATCACAGAAAAAGAAAATCTCCCTCTATTTCTACTTTTATGATTTTCTGCCCTTGTTCAGAAGAGAAACTGTGAGTCCACGAACAGAAAGAGAGCAAGGCCAGCGATTCCATCTGTGCTTGGAACCGCGCTTGGCATATAATAAGCATTATGCACTTGTTAGCTGCTATGATTATTTGCATTGTTGTTTTTGTTGTTACTGTTTTCTCTGATGGATGGCAAATTCCTAAAGGGTATCCACAAAGTGATAAAGTGCTGTTGAATTAAAAACAAAAAAAAGGTCTTATGATGAAGTATTTTTACTTCTACGATACAATGTGAAATATGTTTACCAATGGTGTAAGCACTAGGCTTTGAGAATCCTGAGGATTAAAATTCTACAAAAGGACAGCTTGGAAATTTCCCCTGGGGTGCCATTCGAATGGTAGAAAAGAAAAGTGACCCCTACACAGACAGCATATTATTAGCATGGCGAAGTGGTTGATAATAGGTACATGGGTGTGTGTGGCAGTGGCAAAAAGAGGAGTTGTCTTGGTTTCCTGGGACTGCCACACCAGAATGCCGGAGACTGGGTGGCTTCAATAACACACATTTATTGTAGAAGCCAGAAATCCAAACTAAGATGTCGGTAAGGTTGATTCATTCCAAGGGCTATGAGGGCCTGCTCCAGGCCTCTGCTTGGTTTTATAGATGGCTGTCTTCTCCTTATGTCTTTTTACACCATCTTTCCTCAATGCTTGTCTCTCCGTTCAAAGTTCCCCTTTTCATAAGGACACCAGTCATGTCGGATTAGGGCCCACCGTAATGACCTCATTTTAACTTTATTCTCTAAAGACCTTCTCTCCAGATAGCTCCATTCTGAGGTACTGGGGGGAGGATTTCATGAATTTTGACAGCAGTGCCAGAATTCAACCCATAGCAGGATAATGCATCATTATGAGATTTTGTTAAGTTTATTTATTTAGTGAGACAGAGAGAACACTGAAGGGGCAGAGAGAGGAGAGAGAGGGAATCCCAAACAAGCTCTGCACCATTAGCACGGAGCCCAGTGGGGGGCTCGAACTCACGAACAGTGAGATCAAGACCCGAGCCGAAATCAAGAGTTGGTCGCTTACCTACTGAGTCACCCAGGCACCCCTCATTAGGAGATTTTAAGGAGGGGAGGGATATGATATGCTTTCTGGGAGTCACAGGCAATAAGGATGGAATGGGAGAAAAGTGACATCGGCAAAGTCTTGAGTCACCAGTCACATCAAAAGTCTTAAATAAGAAGGGAGGAGGAAGTTTGAGTAACTGAGTCAGGGGAGAATTCAACAGCTATCTGAGATGAAGAAATGTGTTCCGGTGGTTTTTCAAGTAAAGGAAGAAAGAACAGGAAGTAATTTAAAAATAACCTCTAGGATTTTATTTGGGTTCACTATTAAATGGTGATGATAATAGAGAAAAAGCATGATAAACATATATGAAATAAGGTATGGAATAAAATGTGGATCCAATGTTCAGTTAGAAGTAAAGGCCATTGTATTAGAGGAAATTTGGGGCTAGGAATCTCAAGTTAACAGAGAGCAGGTATAGAAATCATAGAAATAAATACAAGCACTCAGCAGAATTTAGGGGAAGGGGGAAAATATGTTGAGTGGGAAACACCGAAGAAATTAACATCTAAGAATTAGCATCCATAGAAGAGACTGTACCAGTCAGAGAAATTGGTGTGGAGGAGGAAGGCTGGCAGGTGAATTGAATTGTGAAAACCTCAGAAGAAGAAAGTCCAGCAAGTAGACAGTTAAATGTAGAAATGCTGTGAAAAGTCAGTCCTTTGAAGCCTGAGAAAGGGCCACTCTATTTGGTAACTTGACATCTAAGGACAGCAGTGTAGAATGTTCAGAAAGTCTAGGTATCTCTAAGAGTGAGAGTGTGTGTGTGCGTGTACATTTATGTCACATATTAGAGCTACATAACACTCTGGGGAAGAGTTCATCTTAATATTCTTTAGTCCCTATTGTACTGTAGCACAGAGCTGTCAACCTTATTTGCTAATTCATTTGCTCGACCAAATATTTAATAAGCATCTATCATGAGTCAGACACTGAGATAAACCCTGGAGGTACACAGTTAAAGTATTACAGCCGCTATCCTCAGGGAGCTTTCAAATTCATGTGGTATTTACATTAACAGAGGGTTGTATGAGGTGCTCATTTGTTGCCTCCTGCCACTGTAGGAAACCAAACTTGCCCCCTCCCCCCACCCTTTTTTTTTTTGTTTTTCTTTTTTTTTGGCCCGCAGCTGAGTTCTATGCTTTAACAAACAAGTCAGGTGTTATTTATTTATTTTTAAAAATATATCCTAAGGTAAAATTTTATAATAGATTGTTGTGACTCTCCTTGACATTTTAGGAAGTTCTTATTCTTTCTCTGTAGTGAAGAAGTAGATAAAAATAGAGTTGTCATAAGATAGCAATATACAGGCTACCAAATCTCATAACAGGTTCAAATTTTAGGGAAATTTTCTAGCCAATGTTTGTGTTATCGGTAGTGTTTTACATAGATTTTTGAACCTGCTTTTCAGTTCACCCAGATGATACCATTACTGCTGTCTTAAATAGGATTCCAGCCATAATTACTTTCATGACCACTGTGATTCCAAGTAGAAAACCACAAATCTAAGGACTCAGATATCTCCCATCATGAATTGGAAAGCATTTTCTTGAATTTATTTATATATACTGAAGGGAATCAAATGAATTTCCATAAATTGTTCTGGTCAGAATATTAGTGTTTTGTTTTCAATTTGTTTTATATATTCTTTCTTCTCTTTTTGTTTGTATCGTTTGAGGAGGTAGGATTTTGAAAAATTTACAAGTAATATCATAAGCTATGTGTACAATTACAGCTGACTGTTAGAATTAAAAAATGTATAGCATGACAGTTTTCTATTTCACAGAGATTTAAAAAAAAAAAAAAACAACACTGGATTTCCCTGTGCAACCTAGTAGTAGAGTTCATTCTTCCTGAATATATATCCTTTCATAAATATTACTAACAGGCCAAAGAGCTGGCATTTAAATGTCATTACTATAAATAAACCATAAAATCTGATGTGTGATTTGAAGTTTCAATATTATAGAGTAACTGGAGAAGAATTATTTTTAAAGGAGATGAGCAATTTGAGATTTATGCTATAAATGATCTCTCTCTTTAAAGAACACCAACTAACTTAATTAAAGGTTAAGGATAAAAGCCAAACTAATTGTGTCCTCAGGAAGGGTCAATGGCACCACCATTTTCCTGGTCACTTTGGCCAAAAATCTGGAAGTCACCTTTGACCTATCCTATGTCCTGTCAATCACCAAGTAGTATGTCTTCTGCACAATGACTCATTTCTGTTCTATTAGGCTAGTCCAGGCCATACTCATCATACACTTCTATTACTACTATAATTTTTAACATGAATTAAAATTAGAGGAACATTTTGAAAATACATCTTAAAAATTATAGTGGATATAATAAAACTTTGCAAATTTATTGTTTCTTACCTGATCTTTTCCTCATCCTCTTTCAGTTGAATGGCTGAAGAGTATAACAAGCAAATTTTGTATGAACTAAGGTTAAACCCTTTGTCTAACATCTGAAACAATGGGCTAGCTGGTTTTCTACTGCCCACTTAATATTGTTTCCTCTCTATTACTCCCCATAGTTAATTCTCCCCTTGTACTGTCCTTCTTGTATTTCTCAGAACCTTCTCCTCTTACCATCTGGGTATCTGTTTTGCCCATTCACAATGCGTGTTTATTCTCCCTCCAGTGAACCACTTTTTACACATTAAAAAAACAAACAAATAAATGTACCCCAAGTGAGGTCCTCTTGGCTAAGCCCAGGCTATCACATATTTTCGCTTTGCTTAAATATAAATCTATGCTATGCAAATTAGCAATCACATCTATATTTCCGTACATAAAGTTTTCCTGCTCATTTGTGAATTTATACTATGTTCTCAATTACTAGAACTTGTGAGTACCTTAAGGGCAGTAATTCTAAACATTGCCACTTCAAGTACAATTGTCACTTTTTTTATGAACTATATATTTTGAAAGCTTTGTGTAACCAACTGTACTTACTAACAAATGGCTACTTTCTTTGCATTAGATAATCAGAATTACTGCTCTGTGACTGATACTATTCTAGACTTGAGACAAGACTCATGCTTTTCCATTCAACTTGCAGGACTGTTGCATAACCCAAGGACTGTTATGTTTTACCTTTTAGAACTTTTTTTTAAGCCTTTGGGGGTATGGCTATGGTTAAGGATCACTTCTTATCTTTGTTACACTCTCAGCAGTTAGCAACATTTCAGGTGTTCAGTAGAGGTTTAATGATGTGTAGCCCTAATGGTTCTTAATGTGGGCGACAAGGAAGAGAAAAACCCTACAACCTCAGAGATCAAAGGTAGTTGGGGTTAAAGAAGGTTATATTTTTTCAGATGTGGGCCTTACTTTAAAAATATAGGGGACCCCTGGTGGCTCAGTCAGGTGAGTATCCAACTTCAGCTCGGGTCATGATCTTGCAGTTCATAAGTTCAAGCCCCATATCAAGTTCTCTGCTGTCAGTGCAGAGCCCACTTTGGATCCTCTGTCCCCTCTCTCTGCCCCACCCTGCTTGTACTCTCTCTTTCAAAAATAAAGAAACATTAAAAATAAATACAAAATATCCTGGTGTTGTCAAATAAAAGGATTCCATTTTTATAATGATAAATACACTCTTGAGGGCTAGAAGGGTAGCTGTTGGGCTAATAGGAGGGAAAAGGTCATTACATTGTTCTCCCAAATGCTTCTTTTTTGTTTTTCAAAATGCTTCTTTATTGCTGAGCTCCTGCATACCATGCCCTTATCATGTATATTTGCAGGGTAAAATATTTAAAGTGCATTACCTTAGTTAATGAACCTTAGCAGATCAACTAAATAATATAATCATACAGTAAGCTACCAGAACAAGTAGAAAAAAATAAAATAAAAGGAGAAATGAAAATAAAATAAGACAAGTAAATAAACAAGCAGCAATCAGGCTCCTGTAAACAACCATTTATATACTTAACAATAAAACAATCTGAGTGATGGGGCGCCTGGGTGGCTCAATGGGTTTGTTAAGCATCCAACTCTTGGTTTCAGCTCAGGTCATGATCTTGTAGTTTGTGAGATCAAGCATAGAGCCTACTTTGAATTCTCTCTCTCTTTCTCTCTGCCCTTCCCTCCCCTCAAAAGAAATAAATAAACTTAAAAAATATTCTGTGTAATGATTTGGATAAGAAGATTGAAATGGGAAAAAAAAATGACACCAGCCCCAAAGAGAGGTCTCCTTTTAATGCCCTAACACAGGAGCAAAGCATGGAAAGAACTGATTTGACACAAGTCAGTCTGCTCAGTTATCCTTTTGTCTTTGTTCTGGGCCTCTGTAAATGGCCTAGGCAGAGAGCCTAAGGATGAGGGCTAAAGCAGGGTATCTAATGCTTAAGAGCAGGCTCTGATTGAGAAAGGTAATGCGTTTGCTTTTGAGTGCATATTGGCATGTTTATGCTACATATGATTTTATCTTCATACTATCCAATTAAGATAGGTGGCATTATTTTTGAGAGAGAGAGACAGAGAGAGACACAGAGAGACACAGAGAGCAGGGGAGGAGCAGGGGGAGAGAATATTAAGGAAGTTTCATGCCCAGTGCAGAGCCCAACAGGGGCCTCAATCTCATGACACTGATATCATGACCTGAGCTGAAATCAAGAGTCAGACATTTAACCAACTGAGCCACGCAGGTGTCCCAGGTGGTATTATATTTATTTTCTGTATAAAAAAGAGACTCATATATATTTTCTTGTAACTTAACCAAAATCATACCTTTTTCCTGGAAGGAGAAATCCAAATTTATGCTCTGTTTTATCACCTTCCAAAGTTCAAACATATGGCTCCAGCCGACCTCCATCTGGTCTTAACAGGTAGACAAACTAGACATAAAATTTTCCTTTAAACACATGGACCAAAAGTTTAAGTAAAGAATTTCCAAATAATTCAATTAAAATTTCATTCTTTCCCAGGTAATGTTTTCAGTATGGTATTCTTTCTTGTTAGGATTTTCTGTGGAAACAGTTGTAGAAGTTACTTTTGATAATTTACTACAGAACAATTTATTGACCTAGTGACACTACAGGTATAGTAAAAAAGAAAATATTCTCTGACTTCATGATAAATACAGTTTAAGAGAAAAGAAAGTAATTGAAAATAAAAGGATAAATAAACAGCTTCAAACTTTGAAAAAATCACATGACACAAAAGAGTAGAATGTGCTTGTATAGTATAAATGTGTTTATATAGTGTAATATAGAAAAAAAATATTATTTTGACTGGGGACACAAAAATTCCATGGTAAAGATGTTATCTTTTATCTCTTACAGTTGCAGTAAGAAGCCAATGGAAGAATTTTGTCCAGGAAAGAAATATGATTCCACATCTCTTTTTAAAGATTACTCTGGCAGTTGTTGAGGGAGAATTGGTAGCAGAATTAGAAAGAGAGGAAAGAAAGCAATTAAGCTGTCTGGGAAAAAGTAACATGATTAGAGTAAGGTGGGAAAAATAATGATAGAGAGATTTGGATGAGTTTCAAGAGATGTTTTGTAGGGAAAATTCCTGGCTACAGAGATGTATATTACACACATCTCCAGGGGGCTGGGGGTGTGGGGGAATGTCATAGGAACATGATGTTTGTCCCAGCTACTTTGTGTACAGAGGTGTCATTTACTAAAATGAAGAATTCTAGAGAGATTGTAGGTTTAAGGGGAATTATCAGTAGTTTTGGCTTAAATATTATATGTTAAAAACTCTCTTTCATGTCTAATTGCAGATGCTGGGTAGGCCATTGAATATATCGGTCTGAAGCTCATAAGAAGAAATGGGGAATCAACCATAGATGGCTGATATCTGAAATGAAGGGATTCCTAAGATTGGTAAGGTAAGCGGATAGTATGAGAAGGGAGGACAGGGCCAGAAAAGGAAGCAGAGGAGATGAAAGAATGAGGGGCAATAATGAGGCACTGCAAGAAAGATGGAACATAAACTGCATAAAATATAGCCAAGAGGTCACAAAAGATGATGATTAAAAAGCCCATGTTGACCATCACAACAAGGAGTTTACAAATGACTTTAACAGGAACAATTCAAGCAGAATGGCAATGGGAATAGCAAGAGAGGATGGAACAGAAACTGGGAGGTGAGAAGTGAAGCCAGCCTATGTAGACCACTTTGATGGAGCCTTGACTGGGAAGAAGAATAGACACAAAGGAGACTAATAATAAGCTGCAGTTTAATTTGATGATATAAAATACAGAATAGATTTGAGTGCTAATGGGAAGGATTCAGCAATAATGAAAAGTAAGAACAACAGCTAATGTTCAAGTGTGACTTGTGCACTGGGAATTGTTCCATATTCACCCATATAGACCCATTTAATACTCATAACAATCCTATGAAATAGTTACTACTGTTTTACATTTATAGTAAAACTGGGGCACAGAAAGATGAACTTGTCTAAGGTCCCAAGCTGGTAAGTGAAAGAGTCAGGATTTTAAAAATCTCACTCTATTTTTGGCTCTTAATATTCTACAATATATTAACTTTTCAAGTAGAGAGGGAAAGTTCAAAGTGTGGGCAAGAGAGGAAACAACAGATTAAGTCCATGGAAGGCAGGGGAAAAAAAGGAATCCAGAATACATGTGGAGGGATTGGACATTATGAGACAAAGCACCTATTCTTTGTTGGATTTGGAAGCATTTTAATAAGGAAGCCTTGTTTATTACATCTTGTCAACTGTGATACAATTAATCTTCAAATAATAAATGACAGTAATCCTTTCTCTTAAGAAAAAAAAATACATGGATTATGACAAGGCTTAAGGTTCTCTAAACAAGCACTAGTGTTTTTTTTTTTTACTTCCAACATCTAAATAGCATACTTCAGAAACTGAAACCCTCAATCCAGATGTCTTTCCCAGTGCCCCTAGTAAGTGTTAAATTGCTTCCAATTTGATTAAGTATAAAAAAGTGATTATTATGTGGTGTTGCTGGCTACATTTCAGGTGTGGCTGAAGCATGTATAAAGTGCTTTTGGATATGCTAACAACTCAGTAGTGTTAATTAAAGGCAATAATATGCTTGGCTCTGATTTAGAGAGTTCCTGCTTGGATGGAGACAATACTGAAAGTACAAACAGAAAAAAAAATCTGAATTTTGAGAATTTTTCTTATATAAGCAGAATTCATTGGTTTCCAATTTGAAGCCATGTAATCTCCTGACTTATATATATATGAAATTCTTATGAATTTCCATGAAATTCTTATATCTTCCAATTTATGATGAAGATGGGTGTAGAGGATAAAGTGAATTAACAATAAAATCTCTTTATTTACTGATAGAAGAAATTTTTCTACTAAACTTTCCTAAAATTATGAATTTATTTCTTTAAAATGGAGGAATATATTTTTAGGTTAAAAAAAGTTACCATGCAGTACTATATAAAATGATATATAATGCACATGAAATTGGTTTGCTAATTATATTCTATTCTGATTATGGATGAAGCCTCTAAAAGATAATCCATTCAGGAGAGAATTATACCAATGTTTTGTTGGGAAGAAAAGCAACATTTGGGCTCCTTCCATAATTTGGCTATCATTGATAATGCTGCTATAAACGTCGACGTGCATGTATCCATTTGAATCAGTATTTTGTGTCCTTTGGGTAAATAGCTAGTAGTTTAATTGTTGGATCATAGGAAAGTTCTATTTTTAACTTGTTAAGAACCTCCATACTGCTTTTCAGTGGTTTTACCAGTTTGCACTGCCAACAATGTAAGAGGATTCCCCACTCTTCTCATCCTAGCCAATATCTGTTGCTCCGTCATTAATTTTAGCCCTCTGACAAGTGTGAGGTGACATCTTATTGTAGTTTCCTTTGTATTTCCCTGATGATCAGTGACACTGAGCATCTTTTCATGTCTCTATTAGCCACCTATATGTCTTCTTGGAAAAAAAATGGCTATTAACGCCTTCTGCCCATTTTTAACTAGATTATTTGTTTTTGAATGTTGAGTTTGGTAAATTCTTTATATACTTTGGATACTAACTCTTTGTCAGATATTTCATTTGCAAATATCTTCTTCCATTCAGCAGGTTGCCTTTTGGTTTTGCTGATTATTTCCTTTGCTGTGCAGAGGCTTTTTATTTTGATGAACTCCCAATAGTTTATTTTTGCCTTTGTTTCCCTTGCCTCAGGAGACATATCTAGTAAGAAGTTGTTATGGCTGAGGTCAAAGAAGTTACTGCCTGTGTTCTTCTCCGGGATTTTGATGATTTCCTGTCTCACATTTAGATCTTTCATCCATTGATGAATGAATAAAGAAGATGTGTTATATATATACAATGGAATATTTCTCAGCTGTAAGAAAGAATGAAATCTTGCCATCTGCAATGACATGATTGGATCTAGAGAGTATTATAAGTGAAGTAAGTCAGCCAGAGAAGGACAAATACCACACGATTTCATTTATATGTGGGACATAACAAACAAAATAGATATACACAGGGAGAAAAAAAGAGGCAAACCAAGAAACAGACTCTTAATTATAGAAGACAAATTGAGGGCTACTGGAGGGGAGGTGGGCATGGGGGTGAATTAAATAAGTGATAGGTATTAAGGAGGACACTTGGTGTGATGAGCACTGGTTATTGTATTTAAGTGTTGAATCACTAAATTGTATACCTGAGACTAATATTACATTTTATGTTAGGTAACTGGAACTTAAATAAAATTTGAGAAAGAAAAATAAATAAAATAACACTAAAAATAAGAGAAAGAATAGCAATAGACTGCTTTCTGTCTTCCTGGGATGGATAGAAGTCATGTTTAATTTTCTTTTCCCCCCACACACACCTCTTCCTTCTTCCCTCCAATTCTCCTTTCTTCCAAGGACAATTACTACAGATTCACTTCTATCAATTACTACTAAAATATCCCCAGGCATATTAAAAATGGCCAATTTCTTATTTATTGTTTATTATTACTTTTTTTAATTTGTTTATTGATTGATCAATTGATTTTTCTAATCTCTATACCCAGCATTGGGCTCAAACTCATGACCCCAAGATCAAGAGTCAAATGCTAGCTTCTAACTGAGCTAGCCAGACAGTCTTACTATTAATTATTCTTAAAGGATAATTAACAAAGATTTGTTATAGGATTTCAAAGAGAAAAGAAATATTACTCTAGTTTTCTGTATTATATGATCTAAAGATTTCTAACTGCAAATTTATATTCAGAAGATTCTGTAACTTCTCTTGTGGCATTAAAATCTATGGGAATATGAGCAGCATAATCTACTATTGCCTAAATTCCAAAGGAAAGCATGTGAGAATTCTTCATATCTTAATTTCCTATCATCCTTACACTTTGATGTTACTATTTCAGTGGTAATGAAGAAAAGAAATGGATGGGAAAAAACCTGCAATTATTAATCAATGAAAAATTTGAAAATAAAGATGATAATGATATTCTATCATAAGAAAATTAAAGAAAAGATATTTGGTAGATTGGTAGATTCAACATGATGAGTGACCAGTAACATAAGAGGATTAGATCGGCTTAACAAATAAAAGATTTCCTAACGGGGACACTTGGGTGGCTCAGTCAGTTAAGCTTGGGATTTGGGTCCAGGTCATGATCTTGAGGTTCTGTGAGTTAGAGTCCCACATCACCAAGCTCTCTGCTGTCACCATGGAGCCCACCTTGATCCTCTGTCTCCCTCTCTCTGCCCTTCCCCTGCTCGTGTATGCACTCTCTCTCAAAATTAAACATTATTTTAAAAAAAAATAATAATTAAAAAAAATTTCCTAACAAACTGAGAGCAAACTTTGATCACATTTCTGTGAGAATCTTTTTGTCAAGACAGCTACCCCCCTCACTAAAGACCATTTGACCACAAAATAGCAGCCTAGTGATCTCCACTTGTTCCAGGAAATTGAATATTGACCAATTCTTTCTTTTTTGAAATGCCCCAAATTTGCTTCCTTGTCCCTTTGCAGCTAACCAATGACTACCAAAGATACCTGAAGATCAGTTATAGAGTCTCCCCCTGCTTGCAAACTTTCTAACTTAAGGGAACACTTGACAGGGGCTGTAAGTGTTTCCTTTTTTTTTTTTTTTTTTTATAACTCTATAAAACTGATTCTTCTTTCTAACTCCTTTTACATATAGAAGGTAGAGTGCCTTGCTTGAGATCATATAAACTATTTCAAAATCTAATTTGGGGATTTGATCTCTAATCCTTCAAATATTTTAAATATTCTAGCTTACAGACCCATCTGGATGTTTTACCAAAGTTAGTAACTCTGACCAAATCAAATAGGACTAATGTCATATACTTGACTCTTCTAGATACCACAGTGGACCAAGATAAAATAAGTGAAGAAAAAAAAAAAAAGTATGTCTCCCTCCCAGCCCAATCCTTAGATCTGAAGTGAGCATCCTGCTGGTGGTACAACTATTTGAAAAGGATTTCACTCCATAATTTGACTGATTGAAACCCAAAGGTTTCATAATTTGACAGATTAAAACCCAAAGGCAGAATCAAATCAGTAGTTTAACATGAAAAAGTCAGATCTGGTAAGTGATTTTTCAAACCCTAATATTGTGTGAATGTGCACATATGCACACACAAGTATATAAAGGAGGAGATATTGGAGTTCCTTCAAGGGGAACAAGATCAGAAAACCAAGTGAAATGAAGGCAGAGGATCTTGCTGAGGGGAAAGAGTGCATCTAAAGAAAAGAGGGAATAATCTGGAAAACAAACAGTTTAGGAAATTTTAACTTTGCTCTGGGGTTGGTTGTGTCTTCTTTTGACCCCCTGGATTATTGCTTTGGTCTGGTCCCTGGATCCCCTCCTGGTGCCATTATAGGCTTCCTCCATCCTGTAGCCAGAGAATTCTACCTAAAACTTAAACCTGACCATGCACGTTCCCAAGTTAAAGCCTCTTTTATTGGTTCCCAGTTGCTCTTAGAATAAATCTACCTCCTGTCTAGCATCTTCCCAATACCCTCTCCATCTCCCCAAACTCTACCTTGCTCTCTCTTGCTTCTGGCCTCTGCACCTGCTGCTCCCTCTGCTTGAAATAACCACTGACCCACCTGCCATTTCTTCTCCTATTCTTTTCAACTTACTGCTTAGAAACCTCTTTCTGGAAAGCCTCTTACATCTGCCTCCCTCCAAGTATTCTAGGTGGTCCAGTAGCATCCTGCAGTTATAAGCCCCTGCTTTATAGGGTGCCTTAGTGCATTCACTTGTTTCCTTGTCTATAAGATCCCCTAGATTGTGAGCCAGCCTATAATATAGTCTGGTGTCCATCTTACTCCTCATTATGCAAATAGTATTTAACAGAGTTCATGGTATAGAACAAATAATTAACAAGTATTAAACTAATGATTAAATACATTTGAAAGTGACTTAAATATACTTTAAAATTAGAAAGAAAAATACATAAAAGATAATGGGTTACAATTTTTTTTCTAAAATGAGACTTAAAAATAAACTCATATCCTCAACCTCCTTTTGAAAGCTTTTAAGACCTCAGTAAAATATAGCCATCCTGATTTGTGATTATACCAACAGTACAACAATGATATGTGGTCCACTGACAAAATGGAATGCTTTGCAGAGCTAGAAAATTAGATTAAAACAAAACAAACTGATTGGATTTAAAGATTATATGGGGTCACAGTCTCAAGACTTGCATTTGAGAATTGCCAGTAGTGGGAGTATTATATTAACCATAAATCCATGTAAAGCAGTACATGGTGTGAGCCAGGCTGATGCTGTTGCAGCTCATATCTTTTGAGAAGAGCTCATATCAGCACATGATGCTAATGCAAGTTATTCCATATTATTTGGATGCTATATTATTATTTACTTAGTAATTCCAAAGGAAGTAAACATAAAGCATGGTGCTTGTCATGACAGTTATGTTTCAAATATAATAATTCTTCTGCTCAAACATAATACATACATGAATTAAGAATGACTGAATGGTTAGCACACATACGACATATTCTTAAGTGGTAAAATTCTGGTCAGATATACCTAAATAGGTTTATGTAAACTCTATGCTGAAATTCTTATCATTTATAAATTTAATTTAATGCATTCTAACTTCTTCCACTTCTTGCTCTAAGAATTTGAAAACATTTCAGTCAACAAAACAAAACAAAAACAAAAACTAGCATGTTCTCAGTGAAATGAGAAGCAGCCATTAAAATCTGTCCATTAACATACACACACACACACACACACACACACACACACACACAAAACCCTTCAACTCTAAGAACTCTACCAAATTAAATTTTCTTAGTTTTTGTTTTCCCTTACTGATGGTCTTAATTGTATGAACTGTTATATGATTGATATTTTCCATGTTAAAATATGGATTTTAAAAGAACTGCCTCTAGCAAAGCAACATTTGGGTAGGGCAAGAGAGTTATAGATATGACCTAAATATTTTTTAACATTTTGGGACAAAGCTAAAAGTGAATTATCTGTCTGTGGAGAGCAACTTATATTTGTTGTTCCAAAGGGAGAGGAAAGATTGCTCTAAAACTTCTTGTCTCTTATACTTCCTTTACCTCCAAAGAGGAAAAAATATTATATTATATATATATATATATATATATATATATATATATATATATATATATGGTAATATATTATATTATATTATCATATTACAATCCCCTGCTGTCCAATTTTGACATTAAAAGATAAGATTATTACCACTGTTTTACAGGCTATCATGAAAATACACAGTCAGTTGTCTTGGTATTATTAGAAAACTTGTATACATTATTTTGAGTGTTAAAAATAAAGCATTGTTTACTAACTGTAAATATTAATAATAATATAAAGAACTACTTAAAGAATTAGGAAAGATTAGGAGGGAAGCAAATATAGGGTTTAACTATAAGAATTTTCCATTTTTAAATGACCTTCTGTATTACACTGCATATTAAAGATATACAGAAATGAGAAAAATGGAAATTATTAAAGTTGGATCAATATAAAAATATTGAATTTTTTCAGGATTTCGAATCCTATTTTCTGTAAGATTTCTTTTCCTCCATTTTCACAGATCAAGGGATAAAAATCTATTTTTCTATGCCTATCAAGTTTATAGAATAAGGTCAAATTTTGAAAGGTTAATTAGAAGAAAACTAATATCCTAAAGGAAGGTCAGGTTTTAAGCGGGTTCTCTAATCCTTTGCTCCTCAAAGTATGGTCCTTGGACCAGCAGCATTGGCAATACTGGGGAGATGAGGAGAAATGCAGAATCTCCAGGTACCACTCTAGACATGCTAAATTCTCATCTGTTTGGTTACAAGATCTTCTGGAGATCTGTATACACATTAAAGTTTAAGAAGGCAAATTCTATTACACAGGTGCCTGTAATTCATTCCTCCTCAAAGTTTGGGGAGTTTTAGCACAGCTCATTTTCACAATGTTTTTCTTGATAGGAAGGGGGTATGTTTTAATTTTATAGACAGCAAATATAGTATGAGTACATGTCGATGAGCAATTAATATTAAAATGATTTCTTCACATTATTATGTAACTTGAAGCTATAAAGGAAATCCTGTTTTAGGTAATAAAACCAGACTCTTGATAACCTCATTGAGTTTTTATAGAATTAGAAGTCGTATTCTATATAAAGAGAACAATTTCCAGAATGAGTTTACTTTGTACGTTCTTTTTCTTATTAACTATCAGTAATTAGAGCTTTATAAATCTATGTGATTGCAAAATAAATGAAGCTTTGTGCTTTTTTACTCCATTTTACTGGTGACAATTTCTCTCATTTTATTATACCATCCCCCCAATCTGAATACTTTTGTCATTTTAATAAGTTTAATTGATTCATTTCATTGCTTTTCATGCTTAACTCTAATAAATAAATAATAATTGCTCTATACTTGCTAGGACAAAGCACATTGTGGGGAATGGTGTCTACTAAATGATGAATAAGATACAATCTCTGCTCTCAAACACACTCCAGTTCATCAGGGGAGTGAAGACATATACACAAATAACCATGATTAATTTCAATGACAAAGAAAATGCTGTGGGAACACAGAGAACAGTCACTTCTGATTTGTGGAATTAGCTAAGACTTCTTGAAGGAGAAAACATTTAAAACTAGGCCATGGAGGATACCTGAGATAACAAGAGGAAAAACTTATAAAGGGTAGTTTTTGTGTGAAGAGAGTAAGAGTATCTCCATGTGTCCAGGGCATTATTACAAAAAGTGTCTAGGGAAGGAAGGAATCAAACAATTTTACTTACTTAGCTACTTGCATTAAAGTATACACAGTTTAAAATATGAGTGTTGAAAAAATATATATGATGAGCCCCTGCAGCACATTTTTTTTAAGTGAATTAATGAGGGAAGTGGCAACATGATAAAATCCATTCTAAGGAGAGTAAAATAGGCTGCTTAACATAAAGTCATTAGGGGAAAAATCTCAGGAATAATGTTCAATATTAGATACAAAGTTGGTTAATATCCTTTAGGGCAATAAAAATGTAACCTTTGGGGTAATCTTTTCCAGTGGACAGAAATCATGTGTTACTTATCTATCTTCTAAAAGTTGACATCTAACTTTACAGTCTGGTTCTGATTAATACTAAAACAAAGGTACAATTCCCTAGGACATCAGCTGACTCTCAAGTGAAGTGTTTAATAACGCTCTGGTAGAACTTCAAGAGGGCACATCTAGATAATTTTTAAATTGATTTGTCAACACCACCCAGTTAAGTAGTTATTATCACACCCCATTTGTAGAAGAAACTGAGTCTTAAAGATATTAAGCAAATTTCCCAAATCACACAGCTGATACACTGACAGAAGGAAGATCTTAATCCAGATTTGTCTGATTTCTAACCCATAGCCTTTGAACTACACAAAAGGAACAGTTAATACTTACCGTGTTCCAGGCAACATCTAGGTGCTAAACTAAATAAATTAATTCAATATTTAAAATACCCCACCCCCATACACACACACACACATACCAAACCGTGAAACTGTTGGATTCCTACTGCACAAATGAAGTGACCGGGATCCAAAAGAGCAAAAGGACAAAGGGAGGGTAAGGTAATCAGTGGTGAAAGACCTGGGAAAGCAGCAAGGATTTCAAATTCTAAGTGTGTGTGTGTGTGTGTGTGTGTGTGTGTGTGTGTGTGTATTTATATATTGCTCAAAGAATAACACAATTTAGTGTGTCCTGAGGATAGGACAGACAAAAGTTATGGAATCAAGTAAGTGTGAATGGAGCAGTGCCTGGGTGGCTCAGTCACTTAAGCATCTGTCTCTTGACTTCAGCTCAGGTCATTATCTCACAGTGCATGAGTTCAAGCCCAACATGGGGCTCTCTGCTGACATGTGGAGCCCACTTGGCATTCTTTCTCTCTCTTCCTCCCTGCCCCTCTCTCTTTCAAAATAAATAAATAAACTTAAAAAAAATGTAAGTGTGGATGGAGAAGCTCTTTGCATTCTCTGCTTAAAGAACTTGAATTTGATTTTTGTGATTCTTAACCCTTTTGGATCAGATATCAATCTGTGATTCAGAGAAAGTATGGAGACTTTCTGCTGAAATGTGCATATCTATTTACACACAAAATTTTTCACTTTTTAAAGATGCTAAATATTTACTTCTACAAAAGGATACTAGTAGGTGGTGAGAACACCCATAGCTGTTTAGACATTAGATTAATCTTCCTATGTGTTGTTTAAGCACATCCTTCAACCAAATGGGGTTTTGACTAAAACAGGTAAGATGAAAAATAGTGCATTTCTTATCTTCTTCTAGTTAGCACCAGGAACAAATCCCTACTTCACACTGATCCAATTCCAGCCTCATGATTTCATTAAAAACCCACCTTGAGGCACCTGGGTGGCTCAATTGGTTAAGCTTCTGACTTTGGTTCAGGTCATGATCTCTCCATTTGTGAGTTCAAGTGCCACATCAGGCTTTTCATATGGAGCGTGATTCAGATTCTGTATTTCCCTCTGTCTCTCTGCCCCTCCCCTGCTTGTGCTTTCTCTCTTTCTTAAAAATAAGTAAATACACATTAAAAAAAAAAAAAAAGAATCCACATCTTCCCAGGTAGGACTGAAAAGTCATGAGCATAATAGTGTGGTTGAAGGCATAGACTCTGAAGCCAGATGTCCAGGTTTAAATATCAGCTTCCCTCACTTCTAGTTGTGAGGGATTTTTTCTTTTCTTTTCTTATCTTATCTTTTCTTTTCTTATCTTTTGTTTTTATTTTCTTCTTTTTTTTTTTGAAAATTCTCTGTTTTAGTATTCTTATCTATAAAAGGAGAATAATGACAGTACTTTCCTATTATGAGGTTTCAATGAGTTTGTATTTGCATTTATATAAAGTGTTTAAAGCAGTGTTTGGCATATAAGCTTTTTGTGAATAAGTAAGTGTGCATACACTCCAACTTCTTCCATTTTCTTTTGCTTAAAACATATAAAAACCATGTCTATTAAATACCCAGAGTCTGCAATATCACTTCTTAGGGACTATAAAATTTCTACAACTGTATTTTGAAGGATGTAACTACCTCTCTATTCTTTTAAAGATCTTAAGAATATATAAATGACACTCACTGCTGATTAAAGAATATTAGCCTTCTGAAATGTGAAAAAAATATTTTTCCTGTTCCTAAAATGGAGATATCAGCTATAAATTACTTTTTGTCTCTATAGGCTGATATAATTTCACTTAAAGTTTCTTGGTACTTCCTGACTAGTTAATTATGTAATGTTAAATATGAGTTCATTAGAAAAATATATACCTAATGTATATTCTCAACTGCTAACCATTATCTTACTGTACTTTGTCTTTTGAATTATTAAATTAATAAACTCTACCGTTATCTTAATTGGGGCTTTACACCTTGATGATTCTATCTCATGGAATTAATTACCATTTTGTTTCTCAGCATCTTGGTATAAAAAATCTCCAAGTCCCATAAGTACTCATGGTATTTCGTTGAAAATATAGTTTATGACTTCATATTTTGGTTTTTATGATATAATCATAATCTTAAAAATTCTATAGTTTTAAGCAAGGAGCAATCTGAACTTTATGCATTATTCCAATTATAGGAAGCATTTCCACTCACTATATTAATTTTGATAAAGAAAAACCTGTCTCATAATATCCAATTTGACCAAAAGCATACAAATTTGCCTTTCAGAACATTTTCTTTTGTGGGTTTAATGCTGTATTAGTACGTCTGGGTTTCTTTTTCATAAACTTGGATAATATTTAACATTTATTTAACTCACTCAGAAAATGTGAGTCCTCAAATATTCTAAAGATGAAAAGACCATACATAATTTCACAACCCTATGCAAACATGATATATTGCTCACCTTCTGGAGTTACAAAGCACATAATATTTTAAGCCTTCTTTAATTTTTACTATGTAAAATTTAGGATGTTTCTTATTATATTATTTTTGAGAAGATTTGTAATACAAATTAATTAGGAAAATAAGATACGGATAAAGTGGGGACAAAAGTAGAATTTGAAGCAAGCATATTTATAATTCTATATATTTTACAAAAAATAGATTTTTAATATTTAAGGAGCAGGGATATAAAATTAGATAGATGACTTTCAATGGGCACAGAGTGAAATTCCTGTTACTGGTCAAATTATAAATATATCTCATCAGGCTGCATGTTTCTAAACCAGATTGCCTTCCTAAATTAAATTTCAATAGGTATGCTCATATTTGACCAGTAGAGGGAGCTCTGAAAAAGCTTAGTAAATAGAAGAAAAGTTGAAGTTAATATAAAATTCTAAGTAAAAATTATTAACAATACTTGGGTCATAAATTAATTAATACAATTTTACCTTGAAAGTCATGTGTCTTTTGAAATCCTTTAGATGGTTAATATGCTTTCTTTATTTTATATATATTTAATAATTATTTTATTTTAAAGAGCTTTAGATATGTATGTCATTTGTTATTGTCTGTATATCCCATTAAATTTATATATAAATTTATTTAAACATATCTAGGCTTTTATATGTTATTTTATATTCTTATCCTCTGTTTTATGTATGCTATATTTGCATTAACAGTTTGTAAAATGTGATACTATTAAGTCATCAGGAACTTTATTGTTTTAAAGTTGTGCTTATTGACCCAGTGGGTCTAAATAAAACTGGACTAGAATAAACATAGTTATATAAAAGTTTAGAACTACCCAATGGCTGTGGCTATTTGATAAACAGTTGATATTTAGTGAGTATTTATTGGAGTCTTAATGTTGTACTGGGTACCCTAATAAATATAAAAGGGATACAACCAAGTGAAAGTATTCTTAGCAGCACAGAGTATCTGTAAAGGCAGAAAGAAAGGATTTAGGACCAGAGCTTGGTTTCTGGGAGTTGTGTTAGAGGCTTTACTTTTGAGATAAACATCTTATTCAGATATAATGATTCATGGATATCAGGCTCGATTTAAGGATTATAATACTGAAGGCAAATTTTCCTAACCTGTTGCTGAATCCCAAGTATTCAATAAATAACCCCCTTTTCATGTATATACACCAGAGCTAGTAAACACACACAATTCATAATCTATATTTCCCAAATCCAAACATTTCTGAAAGTTGATATTATTTTCCACATAATTCACTTTATGGTGAACCTAGACTGACCCACACTAATTAAGCAGTAAGGTGTGACTTCATTTGAAATGAAGTTACCTATAGTCACTATATTTTATACCATATAAACATCCATCTTTTTTGAGAAATGCTTTGAACCATTTATTTTGCTTATATTCCTTCTTTTACATAAGCACGAACAAAATACATAATTTAAAAGCCGTGTCTACAGTGTCCAAGAGCTTTGTCACTAAAGGTACAAGAACAATTTTAATGTCTAAGAAGCAGGGGGCTCTGTAATGCTAAAGATCATCCACAATAAAAGACTTTAAAAAAAAAGAAGCATTAGGTAACAGGAGAATTGGAGGACTTTTTCTTTCTCACTGGTATGTAAAATAATGTTCTTACAGCTGATGGTGACTAGATAAAATAAACATTTAAGGATCACTATGTCATACCTTAGGAATATATTGTCTATCAATTTCAGTCAGAATATGACTCAAAATCAAGTACAAAATGCCATATTTTCTTGACTGTGAACACCCATCATTTTGCTGAACATTAACATGCTTGATTATCAGGTGCTCATACAGAACCCCATGTGGGTGTTATATCACATCTAATATATGTATCCCATTATAGTTCTACACTCTGGAAACTTCTGAACTCTAAAAAATTTGGCTACTAGGGTTTTGGATGAAGGATTGTGGCTGTATGACCTATACCTATCTCTAAAATTTTTCAAGTATAACATGATGATCATGTTTAGTTTATGAGGCTAGAAATTATATATGGGTACCTACCATACGGGATTGATATAATGCAGGAATAACCAATCATTAGGTAGACTACTGTGGACTGTTTGAGTCCCGCCCCCCTAATTCATTAAAATTCTAACCCCCCATGTGATGACTTTAGGAGGTGGGGACATTGGGAAGTGATTAAGATAAGATGAGGTCATGATGAGCCCTCATGAATGGGATTAGTGTCCTTATGAAAGCCAGGAGAGGGTTTGCTTCCTCTCTGTGCTTTTGCTATGTAAGGAAAAGAGACAGTCAGCAGTCCCCAACATGGAAGAGAGTCCTCACCAGAACTTGTCCCTGCTGGCATCCTGATCTCAAACATCCAGCCTCCAGAACAGTGTGAATTAAATTTCTATTATATATGAACAATCCAGTCTATGGTCCTTTGTTATAATAACCTGAACTGACTAAGGCACAGAGCAACCCACATGCCACAATTTATTCCTACACCAAGCCACTTAATTATTAACATCTAAATTATATAAACATTATAACAGCATTATGGGGAACAGCTGTGAATTCTTGCTAACCATAGAGACTACTTCTTTATGAGATGATGACAACTTATTTGGTTGTAGATTTATCCCATCAATTCTGGCATCAATTTACATCATTCAGTAGAACATGGAATGATATAGGTTCACATATCATGAAATACTGTAAAATCAATTAGATAATAGGTGACAAAGCAAAGAGAAATGATTCAGAATAATTGTAGAGTGAAGGCTGATGATAAAATAATTTATAATATATGTCATAGATTTTTTAATGATCCTTGTTCTTCACCAATGATTTGATAGATAGGGCAACAGAAATACCACTTGAATGTCTCCTAAAAAGTATAAACACTATATTTAAGAATAGCAATGTGGAAGATTTTCTATTCCTGAAAATGAAACATAAGAAAATTGGAGAAAATAGAAACACAGATGTTAATTAAAAGGATCAGTTTAGACTTTAGGAAAAACAATTTTCTAGTAGTTCAGTAATATACAGGTACTCTACAGTTCAAATGTCTTTAATATATGTGTACACCAAGAATTTTTGATACATCATTAGTACAGCCTAAAACACACACCCATATTATTTCTTTCTTGGTCCACAACAGACAATTTTCCCACCACCCACCCTCCTAGAATTTTTTAATGGCAACATTGAATACAACCCTAAATTTACAGTTTCAATTGCTATGTACAGAAAAAACTGTTTCACTACTTTTCTAATGGTAACTGAGATATTACACCAAGATACATACATTTCCAAAACAAGATAAGTATAGCACTGACAAGGCATGAAATGGTATAAAAAGAATGGCTTATTAAAGGAAATTTATGTATATGAGCTCAAAATCAGAAACACAGAATAGAATGTGTGTGAGTAAGCCCAACATGCTGAATAAATATTTTCTCCTAAAAGCTCAGTCATTCAATTTTCATTAAATACAAAACTTGCAGTTATTTCCAAGGTTACCTCTACTTTTCTTCTTCTTCTTTTTAATGACAGACTGCTTTTGTCTTTTCTTTGTCTCACTTCTTTTCCCACTGTGGGACTTGCTTATTTTCTGGTCACAGTTTTATTTTGGTTTTCCCTGCTGTGTTGGTGTTAAAACAAATTAGTTTAATATATTTTCCTAAAGGTAGCTGACTTAGATTTTTTTCTTTCCTATGGATAAAGATAAAAATGGTTTAATAAATTTATTTTAAGGTAGTTGAGTTTTAGTGCCTCTGTGACTTACTTCCTGCTGAGGAATCTCAGTGTGCCACAGTGACATATTTTGAAAGATGCCTGAAGAGTTGGGCTGTTGTTTTATGTGATCAGTATACTGAAGTCATGCAGAGTTTTCTTCACTTTTCTTCTTTTTACATTTTCCTTCCTTTCCTTTCCCTTCCTCTTCTCCCCCTCTTTTTCCTTCACACTCCTACCTACAAGAACCGCTTGTGTTAGGTTTTTTTTTTCCTGTCTTCCATTTACTTAACTAATAGAATTATCCTCAGTAAAGAGCATATAGATTTTTATTTTTATTTTTTAATTTTTTAATTTTTTAATTTTTTTTATTTATTTTTGAGACAGAGAGAGACAGAGCATGAATGGGGGAGGGTCAGAGATAGAGGGAGACAGAATCGGAAGCAGGCTCCAGGCTCTGAGCCATCAGCCCAGAGCCCCACACAGGGCTCGAACTCACAGACCACGAGATCGTGACCTGAGCTGAAGTCGGACACTCAACCCAGTGAGCCACCCAGGCGCCCCAAGAGCATATAGATTTTTAAAACTGACCTACATTCTTTAGTAAATTTCTACTTCTGATCAGGCTGACATGGGGATTTCTCAAGATGGTGTTTTGAGCAATAGAAAAACAGAGAGCAGAGATTCTAGGCACTATTCCAGCCTCAGGAACAACAGGCCAGAGTAGTCCCCTGGCCCAGGCAGCAGGTACTTGGAACAGAATGATACACCATGGGAATGATAAGGTCTCTGTACAGTGCTTCATGCTTCTTCTCTGCCTGTGCTCTCATTACAGCCCAAGTAAGTCTAATTTTAGAACCCTCCTGTTTATTACACTTCTGTGCAAATTATAGGCATTCCTTGCATACATGATTAGGAAGATTCCTGAGAAAACTGTATGTCAGAACTTTTCACCTCATTCCTTTGGAAAGTTTCTGGTATCCAACTCTCTACTGTGTCTACCAGTCTCAAAGTTCTCTTGTTCTAGCCTTAACATAGAATCCACCCTTACAGGACAAGGTACAGTCCTCAGGACCCCCTAATACAAGCAATTTACTGCCATTTCTACATTGAAGTAGAAATTTGTCTAGCATAGACAAGCACATACAATTCCCACATTCTTCTGCTTTCCTGCTAAAGCCCACAAGAATGCTCTCCCATGGCCAAATCCCCACCCCTGTATTCTCTGGCTGCCTTGCTAAAATCAATAGTTATGCCCAGACCAAACAAGAGACTCTTATAAATCACCTGGCTCTAGTGGTCAGATGGGCTTCTATTCCTGTATCCCGGGCACTATAACAATCAGAGAAACTTATTGGTAGGTTACCATCAATATGGCACAACAGAGACAGCAGACTAAAATACACCCCCAGTATTCCTGTGAAAAAGATCTACTTACTTATCCTGGAGCTTCCGCCTGAAGGGTAGGCTTCAGGTTTGTCACACATATAAAGGCTGTTGAAACACTCCCAGGAAGTTTGAGTTGGGAGATGCCATAATTTTGCTATTCCTAATCTTAACTTGCTGGTACCTCCCAGAAAAAAGCCCATATACTCATCTAAAATCTTGATTATTTTTTGTAAGAGTCATCCAGGGTATACCATCAGATTACTTAGTCTGGAGGCTAGAAGAATTTACAACTAATATCCTACATGATGTATATTTTCCTACCTTACAAGCTGCACTCTGAGGATCTGGCTCCCAATCAGCCTGAAACTAGGAGCTAAATGAGCTCTCTCTGTCTGGAACACCAGGGATCTTAGCATACCCTCAACAACTGGGACTTTTTAAGAATAAGGCAGGATGCTTAGACAACCACAAAGTTTCAAGAGACAACCAAGAGTTAGGTCAATGTTGAATGGCAATATTCATCTTCTATACAAGGTGACTCTTTTAAGGCTGAGAGAAGTAGCTGTTTCACCTAACACATAGAATCATACACAGAGAGTAAATAAATAAACTTTAAAGAAAGAATCAAACACAGAAAATCAAGCAAAATGAGGTAACAGGGAAATATGCTCCAACTGAAAGAGCAAGATAAAACCTCAGAAAAACAAAACAAAAACAAACAAAAACCTTAATCAAACATAGATAAATAATTTACCCAATAAACACTTTAAACTAATAGTCATAAAGATGCTCACTAGGGGCGCCTGGGTGGCGCAGTCGGTTAAGCGTCCGACTTCAGCCAGGTCACGATCTCGCGGTCCGTGAGTTTGAGCCCCGCGTCAGGCTCTGGGCTGATGGCTCAGAGCCTGGAGCCTGTTTCCAATTCTGTGTCTCCCTCTCTCTCTGCCCCTGCCCCGTTCATGCTTTGTCTCTCTCTGTCCCAAAAATAAATAAAAAACGTTGAAGATGCTCACTGAACTGGGGAGAATAGTGGATGAACATGGTGAGAATTTTAATAAAGATACAGAAAATAAAGGAAAGTACCAAACAGAAGTTATGGAGCTAAAAAATACAGTTAAATTGAAAAATATCCTTGGCAGGTTTAATAACAGATTAGATGAAGCAAAAGAAAGGATGAGTGAGCTAGAAGACAGAGCAGACAGAACAGTGGGACATACTCAAATTGAGTGACAAAAAGAAAAAAATATATATATAATGAAAAAAAAGAAGATAGCTTAAGGGACCAATGGGGCAACATCAAGTGGAATAATATGTGCATTATAGGAATCATAGACATAGAAGAGAGAGAAAAGGGGGCAGAAAATTATTTGAAGAAATGGCTGTAAACTTCTCTAACCTGGGTATGGAAACAGACATCCAGATCCAGGAAGCCCAGAGATCCAAATAAGATGAAGATAAAGAGATTAACACCAAGATGTAATTAAAATGTCAAAGTTAGAGAAAGAGAGAATATTAAGAGCAGCAAGAGGGGGTTCCTGGGTGGCTCAGTTGGTGAAGCATCTGACTCTTAATTTCAGCTCAGGTTATGGTCTCATAGATCCTGGAACTGAGCCCCAGGTTGGGCTCTGGGCTGACAGGATGGAGCCTGCTTGGGATTCTCTCTCTCCCTCTCTCTCTGCCCCTCCCCCACTCATTCATGCTCTCTTTATCTCAAAATAAATAAATAAATAAACTTAAAAAAAAACAGCAAGAGAAAAACAACTTGTTTCATACAATGGAACCACTGCAAGACTATGAGATTTTTCACCAGGAACTTTGAAAGCCAGATGGGAGTGGTATGATATATTAAAGGTGTTAAAGAGACTTCTTAAAGCTGAAAACAAAGGCTGTAATTAGTAATAAGAAAATAAAGCATATGAAAATATACATCTCACTGGTAAAGGTAAATATAGAATAAAGGTAGTATATTAACCACTGATAAAGCTGGTATGAAGGTTAAAAGACAAGAGTAACTTAACTATGATAGTTAAGGCATACCCAAAATTAAAAAAGATATAAAATGTGACAACAAAAACATAAAATGAGAGGAAACTAAAGTAATACATACTTTAGACTTAGACTATACTTAGACAATACTTAGACTGTTATATAGAGAGAATATTATATGTGATCATCCTGGTAACCAGAAAGTGAAAACCTATAATAGTTATTCAAAGAAAATTGAGAAAGGAATCTAAACACAACACTTAAGTCATCACACTGCACAGGAAGAAAGCAAGAGAGTAAGAAAGAACAGAGAGAAACAACAAAACAACTAAAAAAGAACTAAACTGCAATACGTACACACTTATCAATAATCACTTTAAGTGTAAGTGGACTAAAAATTCTTCAGTCAAAATACACAAAGTTGTTGAAAGGATTAAAAGTAAAGAAAACAAGGCCCATCTATATGCTGCCCTTAAGATATATATGATTAGATACAGATTATAGATAGATATATAGATAGATATAGATATAGATATAGATATAGATATAGATGATATAGATAGATATAGATATAGATATAGATATAGATATAGATATAGATACAGATATATGCTGCCCACTTCAGATGTAAGGACACACACAGACCACAGACTAAAAATGAAGGGATGGAGAGATATTCCAGACAAATGGAAATCAAAAGAAAGCTGGGGTAGCAATACTTACATCAGACAAAATGGACTTTAAAACAAAGACTGTAATAAAAGATAGAGTATTATATAATGATAAAGGGACCAATCCAATAAGAGGACAGAATAGTTGTAAATTTTTATGCACCTAAAATAGGAGCATTAAATATATAGAGCAAATATTAACAGATCTAAAGGGAGAAATTGATGGCATACAATAATAGTAGGGGACTTTAATAACCCATTTACATCACTAGATAGATTATCCAGACAGGAAATCAATAAACAAACATTGGGACATCAGCCTTAAAGAATCCATTAGACCAGATGGACTTGATAGATATATATAGTACATTCCATCCCAAAACAGCAGAATACACACTTTTCTAAAGTGCACATGGAACATTCTTCAGGGTAGACCATATGTTAGGACATAAAACAAGTCTCAGTAAATTGAAGAAGATTGGAATTCTATCAAGCATCCTTAGTGACTACAATAGTATGAAACTAAAAATCAATTAGAAGAAGAAAACTAGAAACAAATCACAAATATATGCAAATTGAACAACATGCCACTGAACAGCCAGTGGGTCAATGAAGAAATCAAAAGAGAAATTTAAAAAAATACCTTAAGACAAATTAAAATGAGAATACAACATGCCCAAATCTATGGGATACAGCAAAATTAGTTCTAAGAGGGAAGCTTGTAGTGTTACAGGTCTACCTCAAGAAAAAAAAAAATCTCAATAAAATTTTACACCTAAAAAAAAATACCACAAAAAAATTAGAAAAAAACAAAGTCCAAAATTAGTACAAAGAAGGAAATAATAAAGATTAGGGAACAAATAAACAGGGATACCTGGTTTGCTCAGTCATTTAATCATCTGCCTCTTGATTTCAGCTTAGGTCATGATATCACAGTTTGTGAGATCAAGCCCCACCTCAGGCTTTGCTTGAGATTCTATCTCTCCCTCTCTCTCGGCCTCTCTCTTGCTTGTGCATGCATGCAAGTTCTCTCTCTATCTCTCAAAATAAATATGTAAATAAATAAATAAATAAACATTTAAAAAAAGAAATGAATGAAACAAAGACTAAAAAGACAATTGAAAAGGTAAATAAAACTAAAAGCTAGGTTTTTGAGAAGATAAGCAAAATTGACAAAATTTAGCTAGACTCACCAAGAAAATAAGTGAGACGGTTCAAATAGATAAAAACAGGATTGACCCCACAGAAATATAAACCATAAGTGACCATTATAAACAATTATATGCCAACAAATTGGATAACCCAAAAGAAATGATTAAATTCCTAGAAGCATACAATCTCCCAAGACAGAATCAAGAAGATAAAGTAAATTTGAATAGACCAATCACCAACAAGGAGATTGAACCAGCAATAAAAAAATCTCCCAATAAACAAAAGCACAGGATTAGATGGTTTCATTGGTGAATTCTACCAAACATTCAAAGATTTAATACCTATACTCAAATTTTGCCAAAAATTTAAAGAGGAGGGAACACTTCCAAACTCATTTTCTGAAGCTAGTATTACCCTGATATCAAAAACAAACAAGTATACTTCAGGAAAAAAAAAATTACAGGATAATATTCCTGATGAATACAGATGCAAAAATCCTCAAGATATTAGCAAACCAAATGCAACAATACTTTAAAAGGTCATACATCATCAAGTGGGATTTATTCCAGGGATATAAGGATATTCAACATCATCAAATCAGTGGCTACCACCCAACAAGATGGGTTTAGAGGGAACACACCTTGACAAAATAAAGGCCATATATGACAAGCACACAGCTAACATCATACTCAATAGTGAAAAGCTGAGACATGGAACAAGACAAGAATGCCAACTCTCACACTTTATTGCACATAATTTTGGAAATCCTAGCCAGAGCAATTATTGAAGAAAAAGAAGTAAAAAGCATTTAAATAGAAGAAAAAAAAGAAGTAAAATTATCATTATTTGTGAACAATGTGATTTTTCATATCAAAAACTCTAACAACTCCACCAAGAAAAACATGTTAGAATAATAAACAAACATTCAGTAAAATTACAGGGTATAAAATCAACATAGAACAATTCCTTTTACATAGACATCAATATATATATATACACACACACACACACACACACACACACATATATAGACAGATATATACACAGATATATATATATATATATATATATATATATATATATTATATATATCTGTGTGTATATATATATGTGTATATATATATATGTATATATGTATGTATGTATATATATATATATATATATATATATATATATATATAAAACCAAAGATGTGAAAGATGTATACACTGAAAACTATAGAAACTTGATGAAAGAAATTGAAAACACAAATAAATGGACAGATAGTCTCTGCTCATGGGTTAAAGAATTAATATTGTTAAAATGTCCATACTACCCACAGTAATCTACATATTCAGTGAAATTCTTATCAAATTTCCAATGACATTTTTCACAGAAATAGAACAATCCTAAGGGTTTTATGGAAGCATAAAAGATCCTGAATCAATAAAGCAATTGTGAGGGAAAAAAAAAAAAAAACAAAGCTGGAGGCATTATGCTCACTTATTTCAAATTATACTACAAAATCATAGTTATCAAACAGTATGGCATTGGCATAAAAACAAACACATAGATTATCAGAACAGAATAGAGAATCCAGAAACAAACCATCACTTATATGGTCAATTAATTTATGAGAAAGGAGGTAAGAATATACAATGGACAAAAGACGGTCTCTTTCATGAATGGTGTTGGGAAAATTGGACAGCTACATGCAAAAGAATGAAACTTGACTATCTTACACCATACACAAAAATTAACACAAAATGGATTAAAGACTTAAATGTCAGACCTGAAACCATGAAACTCCTACACAGGTGATAAACTCCTTGCCATTAGTTTGGTGATGATTTTTTGTAGCCCTGAAGAAAATGAAAATGCTAATTTGAAAAGATATATATATATATATATATATATATATATATATATATATATATATACCCTTATGTTCATTGCAGCATTATTTACAATAGCCAAATATGGAAACAACCCAACTGTCCATTGATATATAAATGGATAAAGAAAATGTGCTATATACATACAATGTAATACTACTCAGCTATAAAAAAGAAGGAGATCTTTCCATTTGTGACAACACGGATGGACCTTAACGGAATTATGCTAAGTGAAATAACTCAGAGAAAGGCAAATACTGTATGATCTCACTTATATGTGGAATTTAAAAAGTAAAACAAATGAACAAACAAAATTCACGAATACGAAAGATAGAGTAGGGGTCCAAAAGGTACCGAATTCCAGTTGTAAAATGAATAGGTCACAGGGATGTGATGTGCAGTGTGCTAACTAAGTCAGTAAATTATAGTGCATGTTTGAAGGTTTCAGGGAGAGGGGATCTTGAAAGTTATTTCAAGAAAAAACTTATAACTTTTTATGGTGACAGATTATGACTAGACTTGCTGTGGTGATCATTTTGCAGTGTACCCAAGTGTCAAATAATTACATAGTATACCTGTAAGTAATATAATGTTTTGTGTCGGGGCGCCTGGGTGGCGCAGTCGGTTAAGCGTCCGACTTCAGCCAGGTCACGATCTTGCGGTCCGGTCCGTGAGTTCGAGCCCCGCGTCAGGCTCTGGGCTGATGGCTCGGAGCCTGGAGCCTGTTTCCGATTCTGTGTCTCCCTCTCTCTGCTGCCCACCCCCACCTTCTCTCTCTCTCTCTCTCTCTCAAAAATAAAAAAAAAAAAAAATAAACATTAAAAAAAAATATATAATGTTTTGTGTCAATTATATCACAATTAAAAAGAAAAGATCAGGTATTATGGATTGAATGGTTGAATCCCTTGAACATTCATATGTTGAGTTCCTACCACCAATGTGATGATAATAGGAGGTAGAGAATTTTCAACATATGACAAATTTAAATGTAAATCCAGTTTTCTTTGGTTTGTAATCTCCAGAATGAGGGGGAGATGGGAGCATTCTGTGCTCTAATTATATTGCAAATAATTACTATGGGTACCTTTATTAAACTTGATGCCATGCAACTGGAATCCAAGAGTCAGAATTTTTTCGCTACCCACTTCACAGTGGATGAATGTTTATGAGAAATTTCACGATTCTATGGCTATTGTATGCCAATAACTACACACACACACGTATTTTATTCTGAGGTTAGTAATTCATCTTTTCAAATATTAATACATTATTTCTATTGGGATTAAGTTCCTGTTTTTAATTTTACTTATTTATTTCTTTAAAATTTTTTAATGCTTATTTAATTTTGAGAGAGAGAGACAGACACGCAGACAGAATGGGAGCGGGAGAGGGTCAGAAAGAGAGAGGGAGACACAGAATCTGAAACAGGCTCCAGGCTCTGAGCTGTTGGCCTAACATGAAGCTTGAACTCGGGAACGGTGTGATTATGACCTGAGCCAGAGTCAGACACTCAACTGACTGAGCCACCCAGCACCCCTTTATTTATTTATTTTTAATGTTTTTTATTTACTTTTGAGAGACAGAGAGAGAGCGTGAGCAGGGGAGGGGCAGAGAGAGAGGGAGACACAGAATCTAAAGCAGGTTCCCGGCTCTGAGCTGTCAGCACAGAGCCCAATCTGGGGTTTGAACTCAGGAACCCTGAGACCATGACCTGAGCTGAAATTAGATGCTTAACCCAGGCACTGCTGGGATTCAGTTTCAATTCTACAAAAATGGAAAAGCAATTTATTTCATAAATATGTCAAATTACATGAATTGAATGTTTAATAATACATGTGAAATTTTTCCATGCACCACTCTTAGACAGCATAAGGAATCGAAATCTCATTAGAACAAAGAGGACAAGTAAATACTCATGCAGAATGGTGCCACCTTTACCCATGTGTGATATTCCAAGTCTATTTTGGCTTCAGATGGCTGATTATTAAAAGGAAAGGGTCAGGAGGTGTCTCACCTTGCCTGGATGATCATGACTTACACCATGACCCTGACTTTAGTGGACTCCCTCCCCTTTCAATCTCAAAATCATCCAATTCAGAAAATAAAATAAATGGTCACCCTATATATGACCCTTTTTACTAAGTAAACATAAAAGAAGTTGTAAGACAAATACTGTCTCTGAGCAAAAGACAAAGTAGCACACTGCCAATAGTGCATTACTTGAAAATAACAAGTAAGGGGAAAAATCTGTTAAATAGGTACATTTGTGTTGTGAAGATAACAGAGGTTATCAATTTTCTGTTTTTTCACTGTTCAATGTTTTACTGATAATTTGGCATACTTAGAGCTCATACTAAAAATGACAACTTGTGCTAGAGAAATGTGAACTGTGAAACCTAAATCTGCTATTTTCCCACCTCTGTATGCTTGGGGGATGAAGTAATAGTTCCAGGATAGGAAGGTTCCATTTTGGTGCATTCACAAAGGTCATGGCACCACAGAGCCTGAAAAGGTTAACATGCGTTCAAAATCTGGGCCATTAACTTCTTGCTCTTTGACTGACATGTGGGAAACATAAATACAATTTGAATAAAAATATGAGGGCAAAACTCTTTTGATGGACCTGTGACTGTCTTCCTTGTTGAAATTATTCCATGTTACCACAGGGTCACTGCAAACTGAGCAAGGGGGTAGTGAATTACTGTCATCAAATATGCGTAAGTGGAGTGCAACTGTCCATGGCAAATAAGATGCTCTTCATTTATTAGTATTTATATTTTTCTTTGGCCTATTGAAGCATTTAAGGGACTTTACAAACATCAAATTAAAACATTTTTCTATGTAAAAGACGTGGGTATTTGGAAATATAAGGATATTGTAATATTCAATGATAGCCCATTTTTAGATCATATCTACATCTTAAAAAACTTTTTAAAAACACAAAGGTTGTTTATAACCTGGATTAAAAAAATATCCATATCATAGAGGTATAATTTAAAAAAAAAACATTGCTTAAGACACAGTAATTAACAGTGTAGGCACTGACCATGTGTTCTCTTGTGATAACATACATTATGTCATATGGAAAAAAATGATAGCACTGTCTCTTAGGGATATACTAGCTGTGTTCAAAAGCTCAAGTGGATCACAGTGAACATATGTGAGTGCTAGGTAATTGATACCAAGCACATCAAAAAATTTTATACCATCAATATTCAATAAACAATTGGCAACTAAGAAACAAATAAAAAAGATATGGGGAAATAATTAGTTTGAGTCCTCAGATTAAAATGAGCCCATCGGGGGCGCCTGGGTGGCGCAGTCGGTTAAGCGTCCGACTTCAGCCAGGTCACGATCTTGCGGTCCGTGAGTTCGAGCCCCGCGTCAGGCTCTGGGCTGATGGCTCGGAGCCTGGAGCCTGTTTCCGATTCTGTCTCCCTCTCTCTCTGCCCCTCCCCCGTTCATGCTCTGTCTCTCTCTGTCCCCAAAATAAATAAAAAAAAAAAAAAATGAGCCCATCGGTGATACAATTTAGCATTCAATGAGCACTTTTCAGTAATGGACAAGAATAATAATAGTTTTTAAAAGCCCAAATTTGTCCTCATGAAAAATTAACGAGAAGCATTTTAAAAGTTCTGAAAAAGCAGCAAAAAACGTTTGGAGCTACCTAACATGGAAAAGGTATGGTAGGTTAAAATCCATTAATATATTCAACAGCACTATTAATAAAACTTAGTGAGGAAAATCTCATTCATAAAAGAGGTCATGTGCAGGGTGTCCGATGATATATAGCTTAAATATCACATTTGGTTTTGCAGTAGAAAAATAAGTTTATAAACTGATTGCATTTTCAAATTTCTCAGGTTTCAGCACAACTTAATAAAAGATTTATCAGATAGAGGAAGAGTAGGCAAACTTCTAGAGATCATGGAAAGTGTTCCCTACTCCTTGCCTTTTTATCATCTATCTAAGCAACCACTACTTCAAGTATGAACAGAAAGGGAAGCAAAGAGTTGAGGGAAGAGAGAAATAAGGAAAGAGAAAGTGTAGGAGAATCAGTGCTGCTCGCTCTATTATGAACATATATTCACTGAATTAAGTATTTTCGTTGAAAATATGTATTTCATCACAGAGGTAGAAGATAGGTGGAATTAGAAGAGGTCATGTAGTCAAAAACCTTATTCTTAGTAAAAAGCATAAAGGAAAACATGACAGATGTTTTTTTCAGGTGTGATATATTAGACAGCATGGGTAGTATAAGTTCAAGTCCACAGGAAAAAATGAATCTGCTTGATTAGAATTGATGAAGTTAAAGATGGTAATTTTTATCATCCATTTGTTTGAAAGAGTAGAATAAGAATGGTTACATGGACAGGGAAAACCAAACTTAAAAAGGGGGTCCGCCTGGAGACCTAGTTCACACTGTCCTGATCTTAGTAACAGACAGAATAAGGAGAACCCAACTGATGAAAAAAAAAAAAAAAAAAAAAAAAGCTATATGTGACTTAAGAAGATACATCAGTAGGAAGTTTGAAAAACACAAAATAGTCTTGAAACATTTATGACTAACTCAGGGAATGCATTCATTCCCTCTAATCATAGTATCAATGGTTATCAATTATTGAGTATCTGCTATGTGCCTGCCATATAGTAAATGTTCTACACCTATTATTTTCAACTTACTAGGAATCCTACAATGAAGACAGAATTATGTTGATTTTAAAGATTGAGAAACTAAACCTCAGAGAGGTCAGATATCACATCCAAGTAAAAGCCGGAAAAAAAAAAAAAGGAATCTAGGACTGGAAATGTAGTCTGTCTGCCTCTGCTATGATATGAATTGTCAGCTTCTGATCTGTGACTAGATGTCCCAGATAGACAGTTAGATGCTGGGCTCGAGAGATAAATCAGGTATGTCATTAAATCTCAAGAGATCTACACTCTAATAGATATAAATGACAAACACAGATGTTGCCAGCTCACAAAGATATATGACAGGAAGATGACAGAAGGTCTCAATGAGAAAAGTTTCTTGAAAAAGGATGTGTACTGTCCTAAGTTATGGAGAAGGTCTGGCAAAGTGAGGGGAAAAGAGGACTGAAAGATGTAGATCTTTGGGTGAATGAACAGCATGGAGGAAAAGCTTGACAAGTCATTGTCTGGGGGTTTAAGAACATTTGCCTTATTTGGGTAAGAGAGGACTGTATCCAAGGGTAATACATAATAAGAAGAATTAAAGAATTAGTGAATTTTAAATGTAAATCTCATTCTTGCTTACTTTCTGAATTCTAGCCTTATTTCAGCCACATCAGAATGTTTTTAGCCTCTGAGCTGAACTATATTCTGTGTTTTACAGCTTGCTTGGCGCACAGATGCTTTCTTATTCTATGTTTAAGTGCCTTTTGACCCCAGCCAGAGTTTATATCTAATCATTTTTAATATTCCTAATTTTGTCTTTTACAGGCACTTAAAAATGACCTGTTGTTTATGGTTATTATATAAAGCAGAAACGTTTGAGTTCAGGTTGATCCTATTAAGGCAGAAAGGAAGAATGTTTGCTTAATGTTTGTTGATACACCATATTTCTTAAAAGTTATAAGTTTGAGGTGATAACAGTTTTATTTTTAAATTTTGTTTATTTTGAGAAAGCATGTGCGCATGCATATGTAGGAATGGAAGAGGGGTAAAGGGAAGGAGAGAACCCCAAGCATGCTCAGTGTGGAGACCAAAGAGGGGGCCTTGATCTCATGACCCTGGGATCACAACCTGAGAGGAAATCAAGAGTCCAACACTAAACCAACTGAACCGGCGGCCCTGAGGTCATAACGGTTTAAAGAAAAATATTATCTACACTGTCAGAATTTTCTAATTTCATGTTTCTAAGGCAAGCATAAAGTTTGGTTGTTTTCTCTCTTCATCCTCTCTTCAACCCCATGGATTGAATTAATTTACTTAGGACTGAATCAATTCTTTGTTTTAGTGAGATATATCTATATTTCCCTTCCTTCCCAGTTTTTACCCAGACATGTCATGGAAGGGGTGAGCTATGATGGTTTAAGAAAATTAAGAAGGGATAAAATAATGTTAAATGACTAATTAGAAAGGAAGTTGGTCAATCAATTGCTTTGGTGCAAGTGCCAGAAAATAGCGTGGTGCATTTTTAAATAAGATGTTAATACACAAGTGTGAGGACAGTCACTTTGCAGTCATTTAAAGAGATGTCTTAGAATAAAGCAGCAGCATTCATGGGAGACAAAATGAGGGTTCTTTTTGGCTCTAAGTTTACAGGGAGTCAGTGACATGACATTTTTTTGTCAAATATACCCAGAGTATATAGTGAGAGTAATGAAAACAATAATAAGCAAAGATGGCCATAAGAATAGCCACCATTACGGGATGGCTGCTTTGTATCAGGCATTATGCTGAGCTAATTACATCTCATTTAATCCTTACAGTGAGATAGGAGGCATGTCAGAGGTACTCCAGAAAGCTGAATTGAGGCTCAGGGCAGTGACTTGAAACGTCAAGAAAATTATGCAGCAAGGTAACATCAGAACTGGGATTTTTGTCCAGGTTTGCCTGACTCAAAAACATATAAACTTACAGTATTCACAACCAAGGAGTCTATAGTTCAATCAAGCTTTTTGCTGGTAGATTCAACTACAGGATTTCCTTTAGTACTAAAATGTATGGGTGTTGTTGAATTTGTATGTGTTCTAAAATGTGGCACAAGGATGGAAGTGCTTCAAAGCAGGCTTTGTGGCATTTAGAAGTGTAATTAAAGGAATCAGTGATAGCTTTTTTTCTCAATTATTGTTGAAGGCTAATCATATAAATAGGCATCTCCTGAGATATCAGAACTAGGTCTGATGCAAAAGATTAAGGGAACATAGATTGGGGTTCAACATAAGGAATATTCTGATAACTGCTACTTAGTGAAATTAATTTTTCTGTGTCCAGAAGTAATAGTTCACATTATGCATTGTAATCCAGTTGTGCATTATGATCAATTGGTATATACGTTTTAAGTAGCTGATATTGATCAAATATGGGAAGTTCAGAAAAGAGTGTATCATTTTTTAAGTTTATTTATTTATCGAGAGAGAATATGAGACAGACAGAGAGAGAGAGAGAGAGAGAGAGAGAGAGAGAGAGAAAGAGAGAAAATCCCAAGCAGGCTCTAGGCTGTCAGTGCAGAGCCGGATGCAGGGCTAGAACGCATGAACTGTGAGATCGTGACTTGAGCCAAGATCAAGAGTCAGATGCTTAACTGACTGAGCCAACAAGGCACCCCCAGAAAAGACTGTATTCCTTTTTTAAAATTATTATTTCTTTTTTTCATTTCATTTCATTTTGTTTCATCTTATTTATTTTAAATCCAAGTTAGTCAACATATAGTGAAGAGTGTATTCTATTTGAGGGGGACAGGCATCCATTTTAGCTTGGAGAAAAAAATAAGAGAAATCCAATTAGAAAAGTAAGGAGAGATTATGCAGTTCTTATAGAAAGGAAAAAAGGCCAAAAGGAGAGAAAGAAATCCAACCTAATAATTTGCACTGTATTCCTCCTCAGAAATTTAAATGTAGAATTAAGGTCTGGGAGAACTACACAATCCCATTCCCAGGTGCTCTTGCAAGGAGAGCACCCCCACTCTTGGTAACAGCAGTACAGTGAAAAAAGAAATTGAAATAAACAGTACTTGAAGGCAAGCCCAAGTGTGATTGGTGGGGGGAGGGGTCTCAAGAGAAGTTCTACTTGATGGGAGTAGAATGAAGGCACGCTGAAGCTTAAAAATTATAACACAGCGTGCCGTATAAAAAATGAAATCAACATAGGTGATAAATTCATAGTGGATATTATATCACCCATACTAGTGGTTTACATTTCACAAAAGGAATTCTCAGGAGCACTAGTGCCCTGGACCAGTGGGCCTAGAATAGCTATTACAGCCATTGTTTGTACTGCTCATCCTGACCTTACCTGCCATCCAGCAGCTTTTGGCCCAAGAGTCAGAGAAAGGAGCAGAACAGGTAGTAAACACTCAAAGTAAACAGCCAAATGGCTATTGATTTTTAAAAGTTTGTAAATGACTATGTTATACACCTGAAACTAATGGAACATCATGTGTCAACTATACTCCAATTAAAAGAGGGCACCTGGGTGGCTCTGTTGGCTTAGCTTCCAACTCATGATTCTGGTTCAGGTCATGATCCAAGGGTCATGGGATTAAGCTCAGTGTTGGACTCTGCACTGAACACTGAGTGTGGCGACTGCTTGGGATTCTTTCTCTCCCTCTACCCTCTCCTACACTTACTCATTCTGTCTCTGTCTAAACTTAAAAAAAAAAAGATTCACAGATGTAATCACCATGAGACCATCACTAATTGACATGTATGGATGTACACACCATGCAGAAAAATCAGACAAACCTTTCTGGTGGTTTTATACCCTGTGCCTTGTGTTAGGAGGTGAGAAGAGGGGAAGGGTTCAAAACTGCATATGTCCATGGGAGTGCTCTACATGTAATCATCATCTATTTTGTGTATTGCACTTAAAAATAAGGATTGACATAGTTGGTTAAGCATATGACTGTTGATTTGGCTTAGGTCATGATCTCACAGTTCTTGGCCCCATGTTGAGCTCTGCACTGACAACACAGAGCCTGCTTAGATTCTCTCTCTCTCTCCCTCTTCCCTGCCCCTCCTTCTCTCTCTTTTCCCTCTCTCTCTCTCTCTCTCTCTCTCTCTCTCTCTCTCTCTTTCCAAATAAATAAATTAATTAAAAAAAATAAGGATTGAATATGTTACTCTGGATCTGTGGTCTTTATGAACAGGGACCTTGCTTTGGTGCACTTTACATCTTTTAGCAATGGCCCAGAGTCTGAGATACTCAATACCGTAACAAATGTTTGTTGCACTGAATCTATCCCTATAGGTGCTTAAGCAGAATCTTGACACCTTGGCAGGAATGTTCTCATAAGTTAAGTTTGTTTCTTCCAAAAGACAAAAACAAAAACAAACAAGCAAAAACAACTTTGATTAATTCTATTAGTCAATATGGTATGTCTTTATATTACATTGTTCAATATTTCAAAATATTTCAAAAAATGTTTTAACATGCCTCATTGTTACCTTGTAGGTATTGCTTGCCCAAAGTGAAGACATTTGGTTGCATCATCCCTAATATGTTTGGAAGAGAGGCAGCCCATTATCATATTTTTAAAAAGTAGGTTTCTGGAGGACAAAGTGTAAATGCAAAATTATAAACACAACTTTTATTTTGGATGAAATGTAAGTTACTTAGAAGAAGGGGAAAGACTCATATTACTTGTAAGAAATTGTTTTTAAAGAAGGAGCATCATTACCCTAATGATTCAGTGTGGTATTATAACATATAATATTTCAAAATCAGTATTGTCATAGCTTGGAGCAACTTATAGCTTCATTATGACATTTTCTTCCTCACAACACAAGCAAAATAGGTTTTTTTTTCCTTCTAACATAAGTGATTTTGAAACTCCCCAAATAGTACTTGAAGATTTTCATGCTTCTTGGAATAAATTATGTTCTTTTATTTCTAAAACATGATGCAATTCTTGAGAAGTGTCAGAGGAGAAGTAAAACCCTAGGGAAGCTATTAAGAATTCATCATTTCTAATTCATACGGGAATGTGAATTCCACAAAGTGCAACTATCACAACAGAGTTGTTCTTAGCTGGGTTTATTTGAATACATTATCTTAAACAGCAAAAGAGGACATGTAGCTTCACATTTTTGTTGTTTTTACGGCAATTGCTATCAAGTTCGACAGGAATTAGTTCAAACAGTGTCTACCTCTCCATTATCAGTATACCAATTATTTTGAAGCTTTGATACTCAATTGCTATACTCAATTGCTATATTTACACAAAGTAAACTAGAAGATTTTAAAAATCTAGCAACAAAACTGAAAATCAATAATGAGGAAGGTATAAGAGGGGCACCTGACTGGCTCAGTCAGTGGAGCATGCAACTCTTGATCTCGGGGTTGTGAGTTCGAGCCGTGTTTTGGGTGTAAATATTATTTTTTAAAAAAGCAGAGGATATAATACATGGTAGAAATAAAACAGGAATTCTTTAAAAAGGAATTTCAAGATGACAGAGTAGCATTGAGTAGTAAGTCTAGGATAATTGTCAGATCAAATTAGAATAAGAGGTCAAATTCCAAGAATATAATAAAACAGATGCCATGCATTAATTTTGATGAGAATATATCAGCTTGGGAGCAAAAGGGGAGATCTATTGCTTCTTAAAGTAAGAAAAATGGTACCAATTAAAAACTTAAAAATCAAAACTTAAAAATCTCCCCAGAAAGTCCCACTCCAGGCAGGAACTAAATTGATTGAGGTGTGATTTAAGAAACTGACAGGATATTAAAAAAAAAAAAGACTCCATTTGACTTTGCTTTAAGTTAGGATCCTTTGAGTGGTATGAGAATCATAATATTAAGCCCATAAAACATGAAGCAAAATCCTACCACACTAATTTGCTCTGCAGAGGCAATATTTAAATGGTTATAACTCTCTAGAGGCTTTTTGACAGATTCTAATTTTTAGAGTCAAGCTTGAAGTCAATCACTGCAAGTTTAATTATGGCTACCATAGACTATAGATGTCATCAACCTTGACAATATAAAATTAAAAGTATACTGTGGAAGTGGGAATGTGAGGGAGGAGAGCTTGTAAGATAGATGAAATAATAGGATGCTAGTATTATTTTCCTACATGGTGTATGGGTTCAGACATGCTTAAAATATGGAGAAGACAAAAACATAGGGTCTTTGTCATATTATTTAAAGCCATATAATAATCAGTGGAAAGATTAAAATATTGAAAAAAGTATGTAAAAACTTGTAGCAAATAGAAGGTGAAAGTGTACATAAGCTTAATACTTATCTTTTAATACAAGAAATAAAAAAAATCTAAAGATAATGTAATAAAAGCATAGATTGTTGTTAGAATTATGGAGATGACTATGAGAACAAACAAAAAAGGTGAAAATATGGTTTCTATTGGGATGGATGTTGGGTAGAGGTTAGGTCAGGCTTTTGTTTGCCTGTTCAGGATTTACTTAATAAAAATAATAATTAGGGGTGCCTGGGTGGCTCAACTGACCATCTGGCTCTTGATTTCTGCTCAGATCATGATCTCAGGGTTTGTGGGATGGAGCCCCTGCATCAGGTTCTGTGCTGGCAGCATGGAGCCTGCTGGGATTCTGTCTCCCTCCCTCTCTGCCCCTCCCTGGCTTGTGATTGCTCTCTTTCTCTCTATGAAAATAAATAAAACTTAAAAAAAAAATTCTATCCCTTTCTCTCTCCCCCTCTATCCCCTCACACTCTCTCCCTAAAAATAAATAAACAAATAAATAAATAAATAAGAAATTTATAATAAATAAATATAAGAATTGTATATTCTTATACAAATAAATAAGAATTGTATAATAATATAATGTGAATTAGTACACATTCCCCTAAAATGCAGATCTATGACATACACGTGGATTCCACGCCTACCAAAGCTGATGTCACATTATCTTCTGAGATAACTAAAGCTTTTGATAAAATGAACATATACATTTTTTTAGTTACATGGAATAATATCAGCCATGGAAGGAACTAAGTTCATCAGAAAAAAATCAATTAGTAATGCTTAAATATCCTACCCCAAATCAAACACCACCCATTCCATTTACTGACCACTTGTAATATGCATGTGTATCGATTATCACAATACAGACATATTCACTGAATCTAGTATCCTGAATCACTCATGTATATTTTGGCTTTCTTCCCTTCACATTCAACAATAAGAACACCCTCTCCCCCTTTTTATACAAACAACTTACTGATTTTGGTTTTTATTACTCTTTTATTTTTAGTGAGTAAAAATACCTAACTTTCTTTCCTTTCAGAGGGTTAAGAGTTACAAAGTTACATACTCACCTGCCTCCAATTTCTTCATGTCCAAGGGGGAAAATTAATGAATGATAAATTTCTTCGTTAATACAGATAGCTTGGAAATAGGCTACTAATTGCAATAGTGAGAATTCCTAGTAGGAGATACGAATGTCTTCTGAGGGCTACTGTAAGTGAGGTTCTCTCAGGGTATTAAACTACTCTTCTCTTTGAAAAGCCATTAACAAATTACTGGCTGCCTTGACCACACTGATATGATAATGACTTTTAGAAAATTAATAGTATCTATCCTAGGTGCCTACAAAAGAGTAAAAAGGTCAGCCTAAACTTCATTTTTTAATTTAAGTGATGGGAAATTTACTGAGGCATCTTAATGAATTTTAGTCTTTTTTTTTTAAATTTTTTTTAACGTTTATTTATTTTTGAGACAGAGAGAGACAGAGTATGAATGGGGGAGGGTCAGAGAGAGGGAGACACAGAATCTGAAACAGGCTCCAGGCTCTGAGCGGTCAGCACAGAGCCTGACGTGGGGCTCGAACTCACGGACCGCGAGATCGTGACCTGAGCTGAAGTCGGACGCTTAAACAACTGAGCCACCCAGGCGCCCCGAATTTTAGTCTTTTTATAGGTTACCCCTCTGCAAAGCATTTGAGGTTTAATTCCAACTGACACTGAGCATAATCCATATACTATGTTCTCATTTCTTGCCATTTACAACCAAAGATGAGGTAGGTGTGTGTGTGTGTGTGTGTGTGTGTGTGTGTGTGTGTGTGTGTGCGCGCGCGCATGCGTGCGCGCACAATATGTCTTGGGCACCTCTCCATAAATCTTGTCCATGTCCTTACTTTGGAAAACTCATCTGATCCCTTGATAAGTGCTCTGAAAAAGCTGCATGCATTTGTAATCCTATCCCTCTTTCCTATACTTCAAATTGTTTGCATAGCTGCTGGAATAGACGAGGTATTTCATATCATCTCAATTAAATTTACTCTATTTCATAGAAAATTTAATAGTACTGACCTTGATTTATTTATTGTTCATTTTGGGCAAATATTTTCTATACAACAAACATTTTACACTTTTAAATATAGCTCATTGTTTTCTGGTGACAAAATTAGATTTGAACCACCTGCTTGTTGTGTGCAAGCATCAACATCAAATTCACAGTTCATCATGCCATAAATACTCATGCCTTGGGAACTTGCCAGACACATGCCTTTTCCAGTAATGTGATTTCACCCGATTCCCTACTATAAAATTGTAACTCGAGGAGTTAGCTAAACCATTCAGAGCAGACACTTAGAAATGTGCCTTTTGATATAAAATTGTGCATAAGATGAAGGCCTTGCTCAATCTTAAATAAAATTAAATCAATTAAATACCCGAAGCCTATCATTATATAAAAGAAGTTTCCGTACACAGTTGTCAATCTCATTTCAGGTGAATACTAGATGATGGAGCTTAAGAAAGTGGGGCATACTGTAAGTAGGGGAAGATAAGAAGGCTGTGTATAAGCAGTTTACACAGTGCTGTTTTCCTTTAGATACACAGTTGCAATATAGGGCAGCAAAGTGGGACACGAAGCAGGAGACAGTGAGTGATTATCCGGGGTTTTAAATAAAAGCATATGTTACAAGACATATACCTTTGTTTCTATTTTCATTTTTGTTATTCCAAAAATAAAACATAGTCCTGTTTTAAAAAAAAAAGTGTAAACAGCAGAAAAAAGCCCCCCTCTCCCAAATTAAATGTCCTGCTGTAACTCACATCCTATCTCTTCCTAATGGTATTTTTTATTAAGTTTCTTTCCTGACATTTGCTGATACATGTGTATATAATTACTTTTCTTTAAAGAGGTGGGGGGACCCTATTCTTTGCTCTGCCTTTCCAAAAAAGAGTCCCCTTTTCTCTAAGATTTCTCCATATTATTTTTACAGATTTAGCTCATTCTTTTAAACAAGCCATAAAATATTTCATTGTATGCCTCTACCAATAATTGTTTAGCTAGCCCCTCTAAATAGATATACAAGTTTGCACGTGATTTACAAACTAGGCTAAAATAAAATGTTCGTGTATGTCCATGTTTTTCTACATGTTAACCTCCTTGTAGTAAAATTTCTGGGTCTCCTGCTGTGTGTATTTCAAACTTCAGTAAATATCCCCAAGTTCTTACACTAAAAAAGTCTAACTGCCTGTCCCATTGTACTCCAGGGCTGTTTCTCATACCCATGATGGTAATGAATATTATCAAACATTTTAATATCTGCCAGTCTGATATAGAATTTCATTGTTTAGACTAATGGGGAAAACTTACCATATTCAAAAAGTTCATCAAGTTTTAATACAACAACCTCCTCTTAATCTATTAGTGTAAATGTGTCTCCTCACATTTACATTGAATCAGAAAGGTGTTTTTTTTTTAATTTTTTTAACGTTTACTTATTTTTGAGAGAGAGAGAGAGACAAAGCATGAATGGGGGAGGGGCAGAGAGAGAGGGAGACACAGAATCAGAAGCAGCCTCCAGGCTCCGAGCCGTCAGCCCAGAGCCCGTCGCGGGGCTCGAACTCACGGACCGTGAGATCGTGACCTGGGCCGAAGTCGGACACTTAACCGACTGAGCCACCCAGGCGCCCAATCAGAAAGGTCTTAAGGAGGGAAATCTATACACTAATTGGCTGAAGATAACAGATTTATTCTGATAACTTTAAATGTATGAGGACCCATAGTGATTGAATGATTTTAACATTGTTTCACATAAAGGTAATAAGATTTAAGATTTTCAGAATCCTGGTCAATGTCAAACAGCTTATTAGTAAAGAAGACTTTAATACCCAATGTCACTTTTTCTGCTCAGAAATATCTTTTTACTGACCCCAACACTCCAATGAAACTCCAAGTTCACAATGACCGTCTTGTCATTAAATCCGTAGGGCCTTTTTACACTCTTATTAAAATCTTGGTAGCATGTAACACCATGGTCTACTCTCTCCTAGAAAGGCACCTGCCCTTGGCTTCCATGTTCCATATTTTTTGGTTTTCTCCTGCTATTTTGGTCACTCTACTTGGGATCCCCCAGAGATACCTCTTCTCGTGCCCATCCATAAAATCTTGCTGCTCCTCAGTGCTCTTTTTCTTACCCCTTTACCCACTCTAATTACAATTCTTAAAAGATTGTTTCCAATCTTTGAGTCCTTCATATATATTTATATGTTGATGGCTCATATTTATATTTTTATCCAAATTCTCTCTCAAGACGTTACATTGTAATTATGTCCTATTGTCACATCCAAATCAAGTCTTTTCTTACTAATACTCTTCAGTATCTTTCTATTGCTATTAAAGTCTGAAGTTACTTAATATGTTTCCAGACTAATCTCTCCTGTTCCCATTACCTAAACTCTTAGTAACAAAACTAAACAGAACCAAAAGGAGCTACTTTCAATACCTCAAATATCCATGCTTTGATCCTTTCAGTTAAATTGGGATATCACTTCCTCTGAGATCCACTCAAATATGGGTTATCTATTCCACATGGGTTCGCAGTAGTGTTTATAATATGATGGTTACCATACTACATGTAATTGCTTGCTCAAGTGGGGTTTTTTGTTTGTTTGTTTGTTTATTTATTCGTCAGTTTTTACTCCTCTCAATAGACTAAGTCTGTAAGAGACCTGTTGTTGTTTTTAACTCATTATCATACGATGAAACATAAATGAGTTGTTCAATCATTTGTAGTGGATTAATTATATGAAAAAGGAAGCTGAAGCTGAAACTCCACACCCTCAACAGTCTTGGGCTACTTTCTCTAAGCTGGTTGTCACCCAGACAAATCCTTCCATGTGTGTAATAGCACTACTTTAAGGGTCAGAATAAGTGTTATTACCTGGGAACCTGGGGGTTCAGTTGATAAAGCATCTGACTTCGGCTCAGGTCATGATCTCATGGTTTGTGAGTCTGAGTCCCACTTCAGCCTCTGTGCTGACAGCTGAGAGTCTGGATCCTACTTCAGGTTCTGTGTTTCCCTTGCTCTCTGCCCCTCCCCCACTTATGCTCTGTCTCTCTCTCAAAAATAAAGAAAAACATCTTTAAAAATGTTATTACCAAGTGAATTCTAGCTAATACACTTCAAATCTGGATTTTTTTTTATGAATTACTTTATTCATTGCATGTTACCTAGGAAGATTGGAAGATATTATCACCAAAATATGTTATTGCTTCTAATTTAAGTTTGTTTTCTTCCCTAAATGCTGTGAATGAATTCTTGAAAGACTGTATGCATTAAACATGTGACACATGAGAGGGAGCTCACATTTGACACTGCAGTGTTCATTTTGTAAAGGAGACACACAATAAAGGTTTATCAACTACTATGGCGAAGATACATTGTGAGATACAAAGAAAGCAATACTAAAATATAAGGAGAAACCACAACAAAACCATACAGGGAGTCTACATCAAGAACTTTATAAATTCAGTCATATGTTGATTACCTTATGTATATATAACATTGAAAAAACTGTTAGATTATGCCAGGAAAGATTCTACAACTACACAAAGAAGGAAAGAAGGGAGAATAATCTTTAGAGTAAGAGAAAACATATTTACTTTTACCCATATGGAGCTTGAAATGATAGTGGAACTTGGTAAGTTTTTCAAATATTTGATAACTGTCAGATAGACAGGCCACATCTTGGACTAAAATTGGGGAAAGTTTTAAGAAGCCCAGTGCCAATTAAGCCTGAGGAAGAATTTTCTATTAAATGAGTCTATCTGAAAATGAAACAGGCTGCCACTGGAGGAAGTGATCCACTATCACTGATGATGCTTCAGTGCATTGTTGATGGCCACTTATCAAGGTTGATGCAAAGGAAATAGGATAAGCAAGAGGAAAGTGTTTATTGATGGGATATTCTGAGGTGCAAGGATGTTTCCTGCTCTACTTGGGTGCATTGAAATATCAACTCGATTACAATCACTAAGTAATTTAATTTTAAAATCCTAGGAACAAACAGAGCATTTCCACAGGAGAGTTGATGGCTTTCTCCCTGCTGTTGCATTGGGCATGGTCTCAGGAAAAATCTCTATAGAGGCTATGGGATGGCAATGCAGTTAGTTTTAATAATTACATGTAGAGGCAGTAAAATTTTATACCAAAGCTATTATGATCTGCTCTTTGGGACTAAGATTATAGAAAAGGATGGGGATCCTGAGTAAAGACTTTGGGGGAAAAGAATTCAAGAATTTGATTCATTTGCTTCTGTGACATTTAAGATTTGGAACAAATTTGCAATTCATGCCAATTTTGAAAAATCTCCAATTAAAAGTTGCAATGAAAAATTGCATTTTATAAATAACTTGACACTATTAAGTATCATATTTAAAACATTAAGTTCCTATTTTTAAAATATTCCTCTTGCACCATGGCAATATTGTGAGATTGAAAACCACATTTATTAAGAAATATCTTGATATGTTAGTGATCCATAGTGTCATGAATATCTGTGAAACTTTTTCAGAGAATTTTTTAAGAATTCACTCTTACGTTGCTGTACTATTATCTTCATAATTATATTCCATCTTATGTTGTTACTACACTTTGTACACATTAGAAAGTTGAGAATTGACCCAAGTGTTGATTTACGTACCTCCTCCCCCCCAATCTCCACTCTAATCTGAAGGAGGTTATACATCCATGGTTATGGAGGTTATGAAGGAGATTATGCATCCATGATCATATTTTATGACAAGTGAAAGCTCTTATTTAAACATTTTCCTCAATTTTTTTTGTCACTGGTGCCCTCTCCATCCCACACCCTCAATTTCTCAGTATAAGCAGACAGCAAAATCCTAGATATGGTGAGAAATGACTGTTATCTGTCCCATCTTCTCTATAATTTTATTGTTTCCTCCTTGACTTCTCCACTCAATTTTACAAAAATCTCCCTCCAATTACCACCAATAAGAATGATAGATGATGAACTGTTTTTCTTTCTATATTTGCTTCCATATTTATTTTTTATTCTTTTTATGAAATGTCCACTCTTGACCACTGCCAGTGATAGGTGTCTGGAACTCTCACTTGTCATCTCTATTGTCCACTGGTGTCCTTCTCTTACCAACTCTCAAAGACAGGGTACAACCTACTCTATCTTCCAATCCTAATCTCTGCCTCTCAGTATTTACAGGGCTGGAAGCTGATTCAATTAGAAAAACAAAAATAAAAAACAACTCAGAATAAACATTGACTACAAAATTTCATTTCGTTATCAGAGTCTAGAAAATGTCAGCACCATAGTACGCTCTCAATGAATGTTGAATGAATTGAATGTGAATAAACACTCTCCTTTTAACTACTGTTTCTCTCCAACTGGGAGATGGAGGAATCAATACCAATTAAAAGAAATATTCTGAACATCCAAACACAACATGATAAATTTACTGAGGCCAGTAATAAAGTAGTGATTTTTGTATACACACCATTCTAAAGAAGTGAAAAGGTGATTGATTTAGGAATATGGCATGTTATTAAAAAGATACCGATCTCTATCATGTGACTTGCTTTGCATGACATTAAAACAAATAATCCAATCTTACCAGGCCTGTAACAGCAATCATATGATGTCCATCATAGAAGATGTGCAGTTCTTATCCCCATAGCAACATCTGTAGTACTTATGCTAATCACTTTAAATTAACCTTGATATGAAAAAAAAAAAAAGTACCCTAGGGATATTGCTGTTGTTGTGGCAGTTCAGATGAGTAACGTGATTTTCTCATAAAACTCCACAGCAAAATTAGGATGATAACAAGATCCTGTTAGCAAAATTTTTAAATATGCACTGGTTAAACCATAACAACAGTACTAGCACATGGTAATTAGAGGTATCACAGATAATGAGCTGCTTTATTGATTATTGCCCTTGTATAACCCAGCATAGTTTAAGTAGAGGAATGTGTTTAGGGTATTTTGTACTTTAAAACCACGAGATAATGATAATTTTACATTTGTAATGTTAAGTTTCAGTATGGATTTAGTGCTCTCTCTTTTTTATAGGAATATTTTCTATAGTCATCAGAGCTTAAAAACAAATTTTACCCAACTAGACATAGATCTATGGGGTTAAAATAACAACAAAAATAACAACAAAAATCAAAGGCTTGTTTTGTGAAATATGCATCATTATACAAATGAAGTAGTTAGGCTTTAGGGGAAAGGCACACATTTTCATTATTGGTCCAGTGAATTATGATAGTGCTTTTAATGTAATAATTAACAACTTATTTGGAAGTTTATACACAAGAGAAAAATAAGTATGCTATCAGATTTTGTAAAATGCCTAAGTGGGAGACCATTTCATTTTATTATATGTAAATTATGGAATTTCTTACTAAATATCATCTTTATTTTAAAATGTATTTTAAGGGGCGCCTGTGTGGCTCAGTTGGTTAAGCGTTCGACTTCGGCTCAGGTCACGATCTCACAGTCTGTTAGTTTGAGCCCCGTGTCGGGCTCTGTGCTGACAGCTCGGAGCCTGGGGCCTGCTTCACATTCTGTGTCTCTCTCTCTCTCTGCCCCTCCCCTGTTCATGCTCTGTCTCTCTCTGTCTCAAAAATAAATAAACGTTAAAATTTTTTTAATGTATTTTAATAAAATATAAAATCAGACAAGAAATTTTGTGTAGTTGAACTGCAGCAACCAAATTAGAAGGAAAGAGTATTTCTGAAAATAAATATAACTGCTTCTGTGCATTGAATTTTGAAAATTCCCTAGAGTAATTAAGTAATTAGGTTTTGCTTCTGAACTGGATTGCTTAAATATGGGGTAGCTAATTTTCAAAATTGTGAATCCAAGTGCTACTTGGCCCAAGGGACTAGCACTTAAGAGGAAATATCACCTTTTGGGTAGTTTGGATTTGGTCCAGATCAATATATCAAAGACATCAAGATAGGTGAAGTTTTGTATAGAGTAAATCAAGTTGTTAGAATTCCTTGTGGTGAAAATAAAAAATAATTTACTGTCAAGCACTAGAGATGGTGGTGATGTAGGGTTGGAAAGTATATTTATTTCCTATTGTTACTATGAAAAATTACCAAGAATTTAGAGGTTTAAAATAACAAAAATTCAGCATCTTACAGTTCTAATGGTAAAAAGTCCAAAATGGGTCTCACGGAACTAAAATCAAGGTGTCCGCAGGGTCACATTCCTTCCTGAGGCTCTGGTAGAAAATCCTTTTATTTATTTATTTATTTATTTATTTATTTATTTATTTATTTATTTATTTTATTATTTTTTTTTAATCTTTTTTTTCAACGTTTTTTAATTTATTTTTGGGGCAGAGAGAGACAGAGCATGAACGGGGGAGGGGCAGAGAGAGAGGGAGACACAGAATCGGAAACGGGCTCCAGGCTCCTAGCCATCAGCCCAGAGCCTGACGCGGGGCTCGAACTCACGGACCGCGAGATCGTGACCTGGCTGAAGTCGGATGCTTAACCGACTGCGCCACCCAGGCGCCCCTCTGGTAGAAAATCCTTTTATGTGCTATTTTTCAGATACTAGAGGTCATCCACACTCTGTGGCTTAATTCTTCCATCTTCAAAGGCATCAAGAGTGAATGCAGTTCTTTTCAGTCTGCCATCGTTACTACTCTCTTCTGTCTCTCTTTCCCCACTTAGGGACCCCTCTGATTATATTGCGCCCACCTAGATAACCCAAGCTAATCTCCCTAATTTATAGTCCATTAATCAGCAACCTTAGTCCATCTGCAACCTTAATTTCCCTTTGTCCTATAACCTCACTTATTCATGGCTTTGAGCATTAGGACATAGAAATCTTTGGGCAGCCATTATATTGTCTACTACTGGTGTAATTGTCAAAAGGTGGGCAAGTAGTAAAGAATTCATAAAGTCATTTTTTTTCATTTGCTCTGTGATAGGAAATGATACAATAATCTTCCATTGAACTAAATTCCAGTTGTTGAATTATACTGAATGAAATTGGCATAACACAATGAATGTCCAACAACTATTTAGATTTCTGATTCAAGAAATAAATTTTTTCCAAGTTATACTATTTATGTATAGTTTACCCCACAACAATTCAGGGGTTGGGACATCAGTCCCCATATATTCAAAACTTCACAGATAATTTTGATTCCCCAAAACTTACCTGATACTAGCCTATTGTTAACTGAAAGCCTTACCACTAACATAAACATTTAATTAACACATTATTATGTGTTATTATAACATAATTATATTTATATAATTATATTATATATATAATTATATATATATAATTATATTATAACAAAATTATAACATAATTAACATACATGTTATATGTATTAGATGCTGTATTCTTACAATAAATAAAGCTAGAGAAAATAAAATGCTATTAAGAAAATCATAAGTGGGGGCACCTGGTTGGCTCAGTCGGTTAAGCATCCGACTTTAGCTCAGGTCATGATCTCATCGGAAGGTTCATGAGTTCAAGTCCCAGGTCAGGCTTTGTGCTAACAGCTCAGAGCCTGGAGCCTGCTTTGGATTCTGTGTCAACTTCTCTCTCTCTCCCCTCTCCCACTCACGCTTTGTCTCTCTCTCTCTCTCTCTCTCTCTCTCTCTCTCTCTCTCTGTCAAAAATAAACATTAAAAAATTAAAAAAAGAAAGAAAATCATAAGGAAGGGAAAATACATTTACAATACTGTACAATGTTAAAACAAATCGGTGTATCAGTGGACCTGTGCAGTTTAAACCCATGTTGTTTAAAGGTCAACAGTATAGCTTTGTAGGTAGACCACTCTTAAAAAAACATGCTTAGTTGAGAATTTGGAACTGTTTTATCACGGAACCTCTAGTTATAGCCAAGTGAAGCATAATACTACCTTTACAATAAAACTACAGATATAGGGGTGCCTGGGTGACTCAGTTGGTTGCATGATGGACTTGATCTCACAGTTTGTTATTCGAGCCCCACATTGTGCTCACTGCTGTCAGTACAGAAAGAGCCCACTTTGGACCTTCTGTCCCCCTCTCCCTGCCCCTCTCCCACTCACTCTTTCCCTCAAACAACAAAAACTACAAACATAAACTTAGCCATTGTCACTTTACTTTGTGAAAAGTCAGAAACATAAACAACAACCAAATAACCTCTTCTGTTATATGTATTTTTAAGTCACCTTAAATACTTTTCAGAACATGGAAAGACATTCCTATTTTAATAAACTAAATCTTGCCTTAATCAACATGTTTTAGGGTGAATAATTACTAATTAAGTATATACACAGATGACACTAATATACTAGTAGGTAGAAGAAGACATTAATTTGAAAGAAGAAAAGATTTAAAATAAGACTTCCCTTTTTGAAGAAGTATAATAGGATACATTAGAAAATACAAAACATATTCAAGAAGAAAGATCATCATAACCTTGGATAATTGAAATCATCTTATACTATGAATTTCAATTTATGAAAGTAGAAAGGTATTTTGTAGGGATATATTTCACTAGAGTCGAAGTTAAGGCTATAACTGAACACAATTAGAACATAAAAAATTAACAATGTTAGAATCATTAACAAAAGGGCTATTGAAGACAGCACACATAATTCTTAAGGCTCAAGGAGAATCATTTTAGTTTCACTAGTAATTACTTATAAGTCTTATCTTAAGAAAACGTTCACATTTTCAAAGGAAAATGTATATCATTTTGACAGAAACATGAAAAACTCTTTTGTCTAAAGATTTTAGATGATGACTGAACTGACAACAGATATGCACTATTAAGGTTTTCGATAATCAACTTGGGCCTTTATTTGTCCTGTATAGATAAAAATAGACCCTAAACTTCATTTTACTTCTCAATGAACCACATGCATTTCAGGAAGTAAACTGTACACAGAAGTTGCTCAATCATTTTACAAGGCCAAGTGCCCTAAAAAAAAAAAAAATCCACTGAAATTGTATCTCTGTGCCATAGACTTCTGTGATGGTAGAAATTGCAGGATAAGTTCAATTAATGTTATTATTTAACACGGTATGGAGAGAAAAAAAAAATCCAGTTTGTTTGAATCCCTTTTCTATATAAGTGTAGGCCTAACATCTGCTATGTGTGGGATGTGAGGGACAGTATTTCTTGTCCATGAACTTAAGACAAGTGGATTTGTACAATTGTATATGGAAACATCTGAACCAGAAATGGAATCAGTTTCTTGAATCAACAAAGGGTAGCAGTGAGCGTTTTAAAACAAATTAAATAGTCATTGTTTGTTGAGTTTTTACTATGTACCAGCCTCTTTTCTATTAGTTTTATATCTTTTGACTAATCTAATGGTGACCTTGACACTGTGTGGTTGCTATGAGGAAACAGAGGCACAGCAGCTTGAATTATTTGCCTGAAGTGACCCACTACTAAGTAGTAAAACTGGGATTTCAATCCAGAAGGTTTGACTCTAAGTTCATACCCTTCTTTGTCCTGCGTGCCTCTGATGTGGGCACTAGGTCCTAATAAAGTCACTAACTATGTGGACAAATCCATTCTACAAATATGATTATTTTAAACTGCATAAAGTCATTTTTTATATGTAAAAGTAGATAGATCTATATAGAAACTACTTTTGAACTTAAAAAGCCAAACAAAGAAATGGCCAGAGAAAGATTTTTAAAAGCATACTAATTTATGCAGCACCTGGGTGGCTCAGCTGGTTAAGCATCAACTTTAGCTCAGATCATGATCTTGCAGTTTGTGAGTTCAAGTCCCACATCAGGCTCCCTGCTGTCAGGGTAGAGCCCACTTCAGATCCCCTATATCCCTCTCTCTCTGCCCCTCCCCTAACTCGCACACCCTCTCTCTCTGTCTCAAAAATAAACATTAATTTTTTTTTAAAAGACGTTTAAAAAAAGCATACTAATTTAACTCAGATAATACTATAAAACCTCAGTCAAAATAGATTTATTTCAATATAAAGAAATGGCCAAATTAATTAGCTTTGACTTTCAAAACAGATATGCATTTTCCATTCTAATTTTTTTAATTTTTATTTTTTTTTAATTTTTTGGAATTTATTTATTTATTTATTTATTTATTTATTTATTTATTTATTTATTTTGAGAGAGAGAAAGGTTGCAAGTGGGGCAGGGGCAGAGAGGTAGAGAGAGAATCCCAAGCAGCTTCCGCACTCTCAGTGCAGCACAGAGCCCAAAGCGGGTCCCCATCTCATAAACTGTGAGATCATGACCTGAGCCAAAATCAAGAGTCAGATTCTTAACCAACTGAGCCATACAGGCACCCCTGTATTTTCCATTTTTAAATGATTAAATGTAGATGGATCAACATGAAGTGAAAGAAGCCTTTAAACATCATTATCATTAGGACCTTACCAACATCTTTCTCTGAGAACTGACACTTGAGCTGACTTTTGAAGGGTGAGTTGCCATTTTCCAATTGGAAAAAAGTGGGAAGGGTATTCATAAACAGTTACTAACACTTTAGGGCAAGAAGAAGCTGATCATAGTCTGAAAAATTTGAGCTCAGTCTGGTCTACAAATCAGCCTTGTGTAGGGGTCTGTAAGTGAGTGAGAGGCTGTTGGGGGGAATGAAATTTTTTAAATCCTGTCTATAAATCTAAAAATGTTGGATTTTCTTTCATCAAGGCAGTGGGAAGAGTATTAGAAGAAAATGAAGGAAATGTGTCCAGATTTTCTCCTCAAGGTAAGTCCAGCACCTTTTCTAAGGATAGGGTTAAGAGTATGGAATAATTGCTAGGAAGAAAGTTAGAAGGAAGAGATTTTTTTATAGAAATAGAAGTAATAGCTAAGGTGAGTTATGATGAGCACTGGGCAATAATAGCATTGATAGAACAAAAAATGCTCTAGATTCAAAGATATTGTAGGCTATAACTGAGAGGGGGAGGTGATGATTAACCATGATGTTAATATAATAGTTAATATTAATAAATGATTACCCTTTCCTAGACATAGTACTTGCCCTAACAATGACATAAGATAGATATTTCTCTTATCAACACCATTTTCACAGATGAGAAGGTTAAATAATCTGCCATGATGATAGAGCTAGCAAATCGAAGTGTTAAAATCTACACACAGACTATTTATCTGTGAGCCTGCTTTCTTCACCACAGTGTTGCAGCTTCCCTCCTTTGTTAGATCTGGGAGCAAAGAAAAGATATGTCTCTGGGTTTCTGATTTGTTTAATATTATATAAATGGTGAGGTCCAGTAGCTTCTTGCTATGTATGTCCCCTGTGCGTGCACTTTGCTGGTTTCTGTTCCTCTTCTTATAATGACACCAGTCTCATCTGACCTCATTTAACCATAAATGTCTTTAAGTAGCAATTTCTCCAAATCACATTAGGGGTTAAGACTTCAAAATATGAATTTGGTCAAAACACAATTCAGCCCATAATAGTCACTGTGGAAAATTAGATTAATATATCTTATACAGTTAAAAATACAATACTTAAAGGAAAAATTAGGCAGAGGCTTAGGTTTATAAATTATCACCAGTTGACATTATGGATGATACCACCCAAGAAGAATAAGAGGTAAGAAATTAATTAGAACAATCATGAAATTCTGAGAAACACCAGTGTTTCTGAAGGAAAGAAAGAGAAGACAGTAAAGGAGAAGAGAGGCAGTAGGAAAATTAGAATCAATTAATGCCATGGAAGGTGTAAATTTAATGGTTTGTGGAATTGTCAACAACTCCAGATGGTACAAAGAAGTATAATGAGAATTGAAAATGTTGTTTAATTTGGCAGTTTGGAAGCCTTTAATTATCTGAGCAAGTATAGTATCAGAGTGATTAGGGGAACAGGAAGATAGTATTACATATGTAGAGGGAGCAGTCAGTGTGGTTGACACTTTCAAGATCCCTGTAGTGAAAGGAAAGGAGAGAGGAAGCATCTGAGGGAGACAGAGAGAGGTGAGCTGCTCCAGGCTCACACTGAGAGAACAAAGTCTACAGATTAGCCTTAGTTTACTTTTTCTTAGGCTTTCTACTCAGCCAGTAAGCAGCAATGCAAAGATGTAGTGAATATAAATTTGAAAGATCCAGTGAATAGATGCATCTCCTTATGATAATCTCACATACCTGCTATAGAGCGAAACCACCAGGCAGGAGAAACCCAGGGTTTAGACTCACCATCTTTATAGATAAAGGCTGGCAGGGGTGTTGTGGCATGCACAGGGATGCAGAGGGAAAACCAGCGCAGAAAGGTGCATCCTATTTCTATATGAGAAAAGTGCTTATCACTGTCATACACTCTTGAATCATTGGGCTCTACAAGAAATTCCAAAGCAGTGGGTTTGGCAATGACCTAGCACACATGCAAGATTTACCTTATTTCACTTTTTTAAGTAAAGAGGTGACTTGGACATGCTTATAGCTTAAAAGGAAAATAAGGGTAGAGAAAAGAGATTGAAATATAGGAGAGAGAAAGAATACTCTCCATTGAGATCTTCCAGAAGATGGATGGACATAAAACATGGCGATTCAGCTGGCAGTTTACCATAGAGAACAGGGAAGAATAGACAGACCAGTTGGTGAAGGTAAATACTGAGCAAAAGGAGACAAAGGGAGCTAAGAAACTTCACTTTAATTTCTCAAGAAGGAGGTGGCAAAATAATCCGCAACATGGCATTAGTGTGCAATAAATGAAGTAACTGAAGGAGACTGGAGATTATTTGGGATAAAGTGGTGGAAAGGTAGGAAAGGTAGGAAAATCATGGCAAACCAGATGAAAATCAACCCCACAGTGATAGAAAGGAAGGGTGAAACCCTTGGTTTCAAATCCAAACTGTGTTAGTCCCTTAATATCATCCCAGCAACTCGCATACAAGTCTGAAATCACCTCTACTAGGGTGGCTATGCCTTTCCTACAAGGCAGCAGACTGTTGGTGGGGCCCCACAGAATCCTGGGTCTTCTGAGCCTGCCCTGCCCCCTTTGCTTTCTGAAGGCTGTGAGTTCTCTTAAGCCAGATTCAGCCTCCTTTGGACCTCTGGCCTCTCCCACAGGGTCTCCCTGGCCCAGAGCTGTGTGCCGCACAAGTGGGAGACATAACTGCCTTTGTAAATAGACAAGCCACGCATCTTTTCAACAAATTATTTATGTGTTTTACAGAAGTTGGAGCACTGATACTGAGAATAAAATTGACCTAGGAATTGGAAGACTTGAAAATGTTTATTATTTTAGCTAGAGCAAGATAAAACATAGCTGTCCTAAACTCCTACATACATTTGACAAGGATCTTAAATGGAAAGTAATTTAAAAAGGTTTTAAGCTTTTTGATGGCAGGATGCCTTATTTATCTAGCCTAGCACATAACAGTTATTTAGTAATTCTTTATTCAAGAAATGAGTTTCAAAACTGAAATCAACCCTAGTTCCAGGAAGTTAATTGAGATTTAACATATAAATTTTAAATTAAATGAATAATTGAATAAAATACTAAAAATAATGAAATTTCTTATTTTCTATGAGTTATGGCCAATTCCATGGTCCTTCTTTATATTTTGAAATTTAAGGAAAATAAGGAAAAATGACAAGAAAAGGATAGTGTTCACTTCATGGACTTGTTTTGAGGTCCCACTTTAATAGTTAACCTTTTCTGGAAAGGAAGTTTCACATATATGGGATGTATATTAAGAATGAAAAGTGGTTCAGTCTGGGTGGTAAGTTTATGGGGTCTTGAATTTTCTCACTCTGCCTATCTATATGTCCTAGTATTTCTTCAATGGAAGTAGTTTGATATTTGTAAATGAGCACAGGGCTGGAACAAAGGTCAGTTAAACTGTACCACACTGGGTTCCTAAAAGTAAAATTATTCTCTTTACCTACTGCACTAAGTTCCAACTTCTCCACTGAGTTCAGCCCCACCTCCCACTGTATAATTTTATTTCTTATGATTTCACAGGGCCCAACTCTGTTCTAGTTACCATGTGAGCTCTCATTCACCCTGAACTCCCCACATCCAGAAGCCATTTGTCTTGGTCTTCTTTAATATATGTTATCCCCTCCTTCAAGATCTTTGACGTACCACTTGAATCACTCCTCTTCTAAAAAACCTTCTTTTGGTTCCTAATGCATGCTTCACTCTCTGACCGAATGCTCTTTTAGGTGAGTAAGTCCCATTAAAGCTTATGCTGCATTGTCAGAGTCATTTAAAAGGGAAATATCTATATTAAAAATCTTGGCTAGCTGCTCCCCAGCAGGGTCCCAAAACTGGGTACAGAGCTCGTCAGGTATATTCAATTTTTCATGATGCTTTCATTACAACAGGACATTTGCTTGAATGCCTTAACACCAAATGTTCCTCTTTTTCTCACTGAGATGCAGTGTTCTCTTATCCTGTTCTGGATCATTGGCCTGATAACTGAAACTCTGTCAGAAAATTTTTGTTGGTTAAATTTTAATGCTATAAGCTTTCTGACATATGAAAGTAGAAAAACCTCAATAAAGAAAGATGAGAATAGGGAAATGCTGTTACTGTCTGACCTACTAGTCTCTTTATATTTGGACATTTTTTCATAGACTATTTCTAGTAGAATTCCTTTGCCTCACATTCTTTGAGCAAGGAACAGAATCAGATAATTCTGGGTTGTTTTAAAGGTTTAAATATCTAAACTTTTGTACTTTACTACTTAGGATGGGTAATATAACTCAAATATTCTGGTGTCAGGGCGTAAAAATCTGTAAAGATGTTACTTGATTTATTTAGTCTTGAATTTTGTGGTCTCCTATTCATGAGTGAAACACAATGCAGTATTTTTATTAACAGCACCGTAGCACCCTACTGGATGTATGATGAATATGGTAAAGTAAGAGATCAGTTTTCAAAACAAGAAGCTCATAGTTCCTTGGGTGACACAGGTTTTATACATGTCCTGCCTCTGAAGATAAATTACACTAATAAACAATGGTTTGTGACAATAGATGCCTGTTTTAATGTTGTATTGAATTAAAGCTCTCAGTGAGTGGCACATTAACGTTGTAAATTTAGAAAAGGAAAAAAAAATAACTATGGATTGAAAACTTTAAAGGTATCTTCGTGGAAGTTATAATATTAATGGACCCTGTAGACATTACCTCCATGGAAAAGAGAAGGGAGAGGAAAAACCAAGTCTTTTGCAAACTTGTACACAGGTGAGCCAGAATCTTTTCCTTTTCTGCATACATACACTCACCCACTTGTGTATAAATATAGGTGGTGTGAGGGGGGTGTTTGATTTCCCCTCTTAGCACTTTGCTTAATTTTGCTTATGTCTGGATGCCACTGTGCTTCTGTATTTTCAGTCTATTAAGTATAAATAATATATTAACATAATGTAGATCTTTCTTGAGGGAGCGGTGAAAACTTTTTACTCCTGGAGTTATGTACCTGTTGCAGGTCCTGTGAAGGCGGATACTTCATAAGAACAAAGGATAATTAATTTTAGCCTATTTTTCCTCCAGATATCATGTGACTCCTGAGTTGGAAAGTTATCTTCACATAAATAAAAGAGAAGAATACAAAACATTCCCTTAAATTCACATTGTCGGTCACGCACTGTATTTGAATCATCACATCCCAACAAGCTGGGACTTCTCTATACAGCCGTCTAAATTTTGTGACATCTGCACAGTCTAAAGAGATTTCTACCTTAAAAAAACATTTTATTTGAAGGCATGCATAAACTTAAAAGCATGGAAATTCATGACTAAATACTTTTCCCTCTGACTAAATCCTCCTTTAGTAGAATTTGAATATTTCTTTAAAACAGTGTTTAATATAAAATAAGATGAAAGTGACTGGATATCTTCCAGATGAATAGAATGGATTATTTTCTTTCAACACATATCTAAAACTTTGAATAGCTTCTTAGTTTCTCAAATATGTGTTGCATTTCAAAGTTACTTCAACTATGTCTTTATTGCAAAAACCTAATATAAAAAATGATGCTACTATTCTCAAAGCTTATAATGATGTCCATGGGGATGGAATGAGAATAATTTTTACTGGTTTTCTTCCTCAGAGTTATCAGAAGTTTTTTTTTTTCTTTAGTTTTACAGGTGCACAGAATCTCCTTACTCATAACATGCACCTTTTTAATGAAAGAGATATATCACTTTTCCACATGTCAATCATGTTACAAAAAATATTTCAAGTAGCTAGAATAGTTGCCTAATTTGAGAAGAGGAAAATCAGCTGTCACTACTGACAGAGAATATAAAGTGATAAGGTCATGATGGTACATTTTACTTATAAGGCAAATTGTCTATCAGTTGTAGAAAGTTAACAAATTACTGAAAAAACTTTAGTGACAATTTCTTGCTATTTTGATAATGCTAAGTGTAAGTTTAAGGCACAGGCAATGATAACCACATTTAAAACAAATTACTGGTTTCCCACTCCTGGATGATGACGGTTAGCTTGCTTGGGCAACTGTTATGGACTGAACATCTGTGTTCCCCCCAAATCATACACCGAAATCTAATCCTCAAAGTGATAGTGTTTGGTGTTGTTTTTACCTTTGGGAGGTAATTAGGGCATCAGAATGAGCCCACATGAATGGGATTAGTGCCTTTGTAAGAAGAGGCAAGACAGCTAGCTCCTTCCTTTTCCATCCTGTAAGAATGCAAGGGGAGATCAGGATGAGGGTTCTCACCAGAATCTGACCATGCAAGCACCATGATCTCAGACTTCTAAACTCCAGAAAATGAGCAAATACATTTCTGTTGTTGATAAGCCACCCACTTTATGGTATTTTGTTGCAGCTGCCAAGACTGATTAAGACAACAGCCTGCAAAACGAAGCACGTAAGGTAAAGAATTCAGTGTTTCTAAGGCTGTGGGGGAGATGTCTCATAACTACCCTGGGTCATAGTGTTGTGCTTTCTGATCATCTGTTTTCAACTAATTAAAAAGTCAGGTAATGACTCTTTTTTCCAAAAGAGGAGATTATTAATTTGGCATTCAGCTATGAGGCAAAGGCACTTGCTGCTGAGAAGAGGAGAACATATTTTGTTGAGTTGAGAGAAGGCAGGTGGTGGGACCTGTAGACAAAGCTATATCTGGTTTAAGTGAGGCCAGGAGAGTCAGTGTGTTAAAAGAAATAGCACTCCTCATTTACCAAGAACTTAGCTTTTAGCCATAGAGAGGAAAGGCTTAACTCCTGCTCATACTCTGACTACCTACGTGAGGGTTTTTTTTTTTGTTTTTTTTTTTTTTTTTGTTTTTTTAAATACAAGTTAGTTAACATACCACGTAGTCTTGGTTTCAGGGGTAGAACCTAGAGATTCATCTCTTACATATGACACCCAGTATTAATCCCAAAAGTGCCCTCCTTAATGCTCATCACCCATTTAACCACCCGTCCACCCATTTCCCCTCCAGCAGCCCTCAGTTTGTTCCCTGTATTTAAGAGACTCTTATGGTTATCATCCCTCTCTGTTTTTATCTGATTTTTCCTTCCTTTCCTCTATGTTTATCTGTTGAGATACATGACCTTAGGTAAAGTATTTAACTTTGATCTTCCCTTTCCTCAGCTGTAAAATGGACATTATGAGGCCTGCCATGGGAGGTTGAAAAATTAAATATAGTAATGAGGGTAAAATTCCAGTATTAGTGTGCATTTAGTGAATGGTATGTTTAATGTTTGTTATCAAAATAAACTAGGCATTTGGAGAGCCAAAAGTTAAGACAGAAGTGGTAGTTGTTGTTGTTGTTGTCATTGTTGTTTCCCAACACATAGCACTAAAAGTTCAGATACAACAACTTCATTAAACCACTGTAATAAGAATAAGCATGTGCTTAGGACATCAAAAAGAAAAAAAAGCATAAATAAAACAAAAATCAAAACACAGGGATAAGCTCAGAAAAGATATAAAGTTTTACTTTTTTCATGATGTAAGTTTTATGTTGTATTTTAAAATAAAATATTATAAATTAATCTATTGAAAAATATAGGGCAAAAACATAACATTTAAAATATTTATGTCCTTTAAAGAATTTGGCTTCAAATAGGATAAAAATGAAAAGCAGAGAACACCAAAAGGCATCCACTGAATCTAAAAGAAGAGAAATTCAAACCAGATCAAAGTCTCTTATCACTAGATCCTTAGCGACAAGGAAATGAAGAATGTTGTTATCAGAAGCTCATGTTAGAATATTCATAGTGTGTTATATATGCATTTGGTTTGGTTACTGAATGATAAAAATGATACAGTTTTCATTTTAGAGTGTACTTTCATTCACTCTCAATAGATTCTTTTTTCATTTATATAATGTCTCAAGTTCAAGAACCCCTTGATATATACCTAATTCTTTTTGTCCAAGGTGGGGTGTAAAACAAATGACCTATCTTGTACTTAATAGAATTCCCATTCATGACTTTGTTTGCTGCAAAGAACCAAATTCTTTTGGGAGGTAAAACTTTACACATTAATAACCATTTATATCTTAGTATAACTGAATTTTTAAACTTCTATAATGAAAAAAGAGTAGAGCATTGCCATGGAGAATATAAGCCAGGCAAATGGAGATGCTTCTGATAGGAAGGGCAGTGCCCTTGGGAATGAAGGTAAAGAGGGAGACTGAAGATACTTTACAATAATACCATAGTCCACCTCTATTGCTGTCTCTATTCTTGCAGAAGGACAATATTTCTTGAAATAGTATTTGCTCTATATTTTATTTTCTTAATAATTACCATTTTCCCATACTCTCTACACTTTGAAGCTTATGCATTCATTTTATAGACTACAGGGTGGGTAGAGCCTAGGGAAGAAAGGTCAAAATGAGCTTCATTTTTACTTTTTTTTTTTTTAATGTTTATTTATTCTTGAAAGAGAGAGAGAGAGAAAGAGTATGAGGAGGGTGGGGCAGAGAGAGAAGGAGACAGAGACTCTGAAGCAGGTTCCAGACTCTGAGCTGTCAGCAAAGAGCCTGACATAGGGCTCGAACCCACAAACTGTGAGATCATGACCAGAGCCGATGTCAGACACTTAATCGACTAAGCCACCCAGGCACCCCGAGCTTCATTTTTTTTTTTTTAACGTTTATTTATTTTTGAGACAGAGAGAGACAGAGCATGAACGGGGGAGGGTCAGAGAGAGAGAGGGCGACACAGAATCTGAAACAGGCTCCAGGCTCTGAGCTGTCAGCACAGAGCCCAACGCGGGGCTTGAACTCATGAACTGCGAGATCATGACCTGAGCCGAAGTCAGACGCTTAACCGACTGAGCCACCCAGGCGCCCCCCCCCCACCCCGAGCTTCATTTTTAAAAACAAGATTTTGCATGTACTCAAACTAAGGATCACCTTCATGTGTAAAAGCCAAGTAACTTGAGAGTAAAAGAGGTTTGCAGATTTCCAAACCCTATGGAGGTTGACTATGGAGTAAGTTTTAATTGGGAAGTGGAAAAAAGGCAGGACATAATATAGGGAAGTGACCACGATGACCAGAGTAAGATAGAGATGTGGGTGGAGCATTTTTAGGCAGAAAGAGTCCCTAGAATGGTGTTTTCTAGTTAACTGTGGCCCAAATGTGGAATGAGAGAAATCTAGATAATAGACTGTCTGCCAGGTAATCATCAGAAGAATCTATTATGTCTACATTCAAAATACTCAGAAGGACTTTCTACTATCATCGATTCCCCTATCTGGTCCAAACCCCTACCATCCTTCCCTGCATTATTGTAGTTGTTCCAAACTGTCACCCCCTACTTATCTTTCGCATAATCCACCGCATGCACAGCATCACACACAACATTTCTATTAAAGGTAAATCATATTAAGTGATTCCTTTGCTCAAAACTCTCCACTGGTACCCCATTTTTCTATGGGGCAAAGCTGACATCTGGAGTTTACAAATATATTCCCAGTGACCTGAAAAATACCTAGAATCTGGTAGGAAATCACCAAATATTTGTTGGATGAGTTAAGAATAAATAGGTAAATCCCCATCTCAGTCAAAGTAAAAGCTAAGGTCCTTTTTGTGGCCTATCAGGCTTTAGAATTCTGCCTTCCACACTCCCACTTCATGTCTAATTTCTCTCTTCCTCACTCTTCTGGCTAGACAGAGTATTTCCCAGACTAAACAGGCACATTCTTGCATAAAGATAGAAAAACTGGCCATTTCTTTCACGTGAATGCTCTTCTGAAAGATAGCTGCATTCCTCCCTATCTGTCTTTGCTAAAGGCTTTGTGAATTCTTCCCTATTTTATTTAAAACTGTATTGTCCACCCAACCCTCTTTTCTGTTGTATTTTCTATATAATATTTATTATCAGGTAATATGCTATATATTTTACCTTTTAATAAACCATCCCCTTCTCTATCTCCCAAATGTAAATGTCAGTATTGTGGGTATTTTCATTTCATTTATTCACTCCTTTTCTTCCAGTGCCTAGAACAATGGTATTTGGCACATAGTAGGCACTCAAAAAGTGGGCATTGATTCAATGAGTGAATCAATTAATAATATGGAGAAGGCATGGTTTGGGTCACTAAGGGGCAGAGGATGAAAAAAATAAATTAGAAACTTTGCAAGATAAAATGGAAAAATATATACTTGGATATTAGTCCTAATGCTGCCACTAGCGAACTATATCATCTTTAAAAACTTCTGTACTTCCTCTTTTTAAAATTGTAATGCCTCATCTACAAGTAAAAGTTGGGTAAGATGTTCTATAAGATCCTTTGCATCTGTGCTGTATGTTTTTATTTTTTTTATTTTCATGACAGATTCTATATTCTATTCTCTGTCCCATTTCAGAAAATATTTAGAGTTTTTTAAGTATTTATGCATCTATATTAGTCTGAATTTTGTCAGAATTACATGCAACATAGCAATTTCTAAAAGTTTTCTTCTCAAATATAAATAATCACAAAGAAGATATTTATAAATGTTGTTGTTAGGCCAAAGTAATGATGACACAAAGGAGAAAAGAATACAACTCACACACGCTTACAGCTGAAATTTATCAGAAAAGAAAATACAAAGGAATCTCTTCTTCTAGGCACTTTTCCCCAGCTGGTCTAAGGACATACATCATCATGGCTTCTAAATTTTAATTTACAAGGAACAAATATGGTAGTTTTATAGGCCCCTGACCATTATAAAATCACTGATTGCAAGGCCTGTCTCCTCAGAAACTAATCAAAAGGTGACACATTCTGTTAACTTCCTATTATACATTCATAACATCATCTTTCAATCCAATGTCATAAAGAATTTATGTAGGACATTAATCATGCAAGACCACTAAATTGTTCTCATTTCAGTGATAATTGTTTACTCCTATAAATGGCTTGTGTTGAGTCCCAACAAGTGAACTGAATAAAATATCTTCCACTCACCCTGGGTTGGGAAAGAAAATTAACCTACAGAAAGGAAACAACAAACTGAATGTATAATACGATTAGTATAAAAACTAAAATTTTGTACAGGTCTTCTCTCTTTAATAACAAAGACCAAAGGCATCAAGGATAATTCTAGTCTCCAGTAAGAGGAATCTTGAAAAACAAAATGAAATAAAATGACAACAACACCATTTGTAATCAGCAAACATGTAAAACTAAGCCCTCTTTAATACCTACATGGCATGGTTGACTCTAAAATCAACTAAAGTACCATGTAAATGAAACTCAATGCACCTTGCTAGTCAAGGCAACTAAACCTCATCAAATGGGTGTCAATCATTTGCTGGGAACAAAAGAATAGAAAATCTAATGGTAAATTAATTCAATAATGCCTGGTGAAATGGCATGAGAACTGAAAGTCTTATGATCTGACTTCTAATCCTAGGTCCACTAAATGCTTCTATAACCTTGAGATTGACACCTGAACTCCTGTCTCAATTTCCTCATGTGTAAAATGAGAGGGCTGGACTCAATCATCTTGTAGGTCTGTCCTAACACCAACATTTTATGAGTCTATAAGGAAACTCAGCTAATCAAAACTTTGCTTTAAAAAAAAAAAAACAATGATTTGTCATCTGCTTTTAAATTTCCCCACTGCCTACTGAATAGAATAAGAATAGGATCAATTTGAGACAGCCCTTTCAGCCCAAGGGTGTCATAACTAATGGCACTGTCTATTGCTGCTTTCTAAATGGAACCCTACTATATATTTTTTTTCTGTAGTAAAGTGTCTACTTTATGAGCATAATAAATAGCAATTGCCCTTTAATGGCAACTTTAGCTGTGACCATTATGGCACAATTTAAGTGCTTAAAAACACTAATGGGAGTGATACAATGTTAATTATACTAAGGATATGAAGCCTGTACACAAGAACTCCTGAAAAATTAAGTAAAACCCTGGCTAATTCTAATTACAGTCTGTCTAGAAGAGATAAGAGAAATTAAACACCCCTCCCTTTATTAGTGCATTCCTAATATAACAGCACTATTTGCCCACATTGGTTGAGAAAACACTGTAAGTGAATCAGAAAAGTGATATTCGGAAATAAAAGATTCTTTTAGCTTAAAAAGAAAGAAAATAAGATAAATTACAGACACAGAAAATACATCTTTACTTGAAACAATGCTTACTTTCTTGCCTTAGAGAAACCTGCTTTTAAAGAGCTCATTCATTAAATTGTCAGGCACAGATTAATATCATGGGAGTTATTTTTTTCCTGTTTTTTTGGACTATTTAGAACAAATGTATTTGAAAAGCATGAAGACTCGCCTTCACCTTATGATCTATGGAAAAAGTAAAATTTTAAACAATGGACTGGTCATTTTAAGTATTTTTGTTTTCTTTCCAAAATATCTATTTCTAACTTTCCTTTTTCTTTCACTCATTTACTGAATGACTCCTATCTGCTAGTACTGGGCATAAAAAAATGGATAAATGATCTTGCTGCCCTTAAGGGGCTTATAGTCTAACAGAGAAAGACAGACTTGTGAAAACAAAATAACAGTTTATGTTTACACCTTAATATCTCTTATTGGGTAAATAGTTTTTTCTCTTTGTCTTCCAGACTTCCTTTTTGTTTTTCCTTCTTCAAATTCTATTGCTTGACTCATTATAAATTTGTTTATATGGCTCCCTAACTAAATTGAATTGGAGTAGTAGAAATCAAGTTTTGATTTATTTGATTTTACTAATTAGTTAGAACTAAAAAGTTCATAGGTTCTCAAGAAAACCCTGTGCTGGAAAGCCTGGCACATTTCAAAGAGCTATCATTTTAAAACTGACGCAAATGACATGTCATAAATAATGAAAACAATTGGATGGCAGCCTACAATCTTCAATACACGCATTATTTTAACGGATCATAAACCAAGTAAACTAGCATCAGGGTACGGAAAATCCACTCATTGTAAATAACAGTCCTAACTGATTGAGATCATTTAATTTCATCAAAAATGTCCCATAATCTTTAAATTATAGATATTTGGAGGTTAGCCCAAATAGTTATGGCAAGTATCTAGGTGCTTAAAACTTGTAATCTTCACCTTAAGTCATTTATTATCTTTAACAGACTTTCTAATTTGTTAATATATCTAGTTTCAAGTGACCCATAGGGCATGTCAAATACCTGCTTTGGAAGGTTATTTGTCATTTCAGCATCCCTACTTTTACAGCTTTAGGATAGTTTCCATGACATTTAATCTGTGTTCCTTTTGAAAAGTAATTGAGTCACTCCTCCTAAGTATATGTTTCCAAATACAAAATACTTTGCACACTCTGTTTTTCTAATATATGTAGATCTCTCCTGCTTCCAAATCATACTAAAGACAAGGAGGGTTTATATATAAATTCAGTGGTTCCATTGTCATTCCTTATGATCATTTTCTGAAATTGCTTTGTACTGTTCATCTTTTAAAAATTAAAATCTAATAGTAAGACTTTAAGCCTGGAAATAACTTCCTTCTTCTCATATTTTTCTAAGATATTTTTGCCTGGTATGTGAACACACACACACATACACAGACACACACACACACACACACACACACACCCCAAATTCACTAATAGTTTTCTCCCCATTTTCACTCACAGGCTTGGAGTCAATGTTTGTCAGACTGCTCCTACCTGGTAAACAACTTTGCTTCTGATGATATTTCTTTTGCTATTTGCTTGTTGAGTTTTTTCCCCCTACACTAAATGTCATCATTGTGATCATCCATCTTAAATTTCAGCCTCTTTACTGATCACTAAAGCATTTTCTATTTAGTGTTGGCAGCATTTCTCACTGAGGTCATTTATCCCTCTGTTAGATGGTTACTCAATAGGAACCTTCTTCTCATCCCCAGAAAATAGATTTGAAGTAAACAGCTTAGACAAAGCATCAAGGAGAGAAAACACAGTAACATGACAGAGGATCTGGAAGCCACACAGCAATGGACAGTTTGCTGGAGAACAGAGGACCATCCTGAGGAAGCTCTGCAGAGGAGACACAATGCTAGATCACAGGAGCTTGAGATGCGGCTGTGAAGACGTTAGGTGGCTGATATGAACTATGTGAACGTGGCCAGCCAATGCATTTCTCTAGCACTGTTTCCTCAAGTCTAAAACAAATACTTCAGTCCCCTTAGAGGATATTCTCAGAAAGAACAAAAGAAAAAGGCAGAAAATTTAAGGCGTGTTTAATTAACGGAAGATTGGGTCGGGGGAGAGATAAAACTGAAAATAAAATAGGAAAAGGGTCTCAAAGCCTGGTAGCCTATAAACAATTGGTAGTTATAAAAAAATCATCTATAGAAATAAAAAGTATCATTTAGTCTTCTCCTTCTTTAGAGAGGCATATCACTCACATACACACACAGACACACATGCACACACACATACACAAACACATGACCAGGATGCCATTATTGTAGAATCAGTGTATTGCTCTGGGAGTCCTGTAGAAGCTAGGAAATTTAGAGTGCTTAGAATTGATCTTCTATAAAACAAAAGGAGGCCAAAATATTCCATTGGTATTATTGGTTGTAGGTTAGATCAGGAAGAAAAAGTAGAGACCTGGAGACAGAATTACCTATGAGAAACTGGCATAGAACCAACAAGTTCTAGGATGCTCAAATATAATTCCACCTTCTGAGAGAGGAAAGTAATGGGGATCTAGCTTCGAATATTCACTGGAAATTATCTAATTTAGTTTAGGTCAGGATAAAAAGAGGAGAGGGGTTCATGGAAAGAAAAAGACATCACTTGATAATTAATTTTTACAGTTTGCTAGTTCAGCTTATGCTAGTAAGTACTATAGTGTGTATAGCATAGGGAGATAAATTGTCCTCGCAAAATGGAGATGGGACACTCAGTACAACATTAGTTCAATATACCATAAATGTACATTATTTGTCTAATCATATAGCTTCTTTTTGTGTATTGGTATTAGAGTGACTTTTTGCTTTTTACTTCTGCCCTTGAAAATACTGAGTAATTCTCCATATATTTAGAAATCTTTAATAAACAAGAAAATAGCTTATGTTTATGTTTTTAAACTTAAAATTAACTCGAGTTTTACAAGTATTGCCTTGATTCTCCTTTCTGATCAGATATGTTTTATTAAGTAATAGAGAAACAGAGAGTGATAGCACATGGGCCAACAGTTGGAGTTAGAAAATAAGCAGTGGTGTGAATAATCCCAAACCATTGGATGATTACAAAAAAAAAAAATCCATTTGGCTCTTGAATACACACAAAGAGTTCAGGAGAATAGAGTTATTTCTCTAATTACTCTATGTTGTACTTCCGCCAATACTGAAATGATTTTACATACCCTGAGCACACAGCAACTGTTGGAGGCGAGAAGGGACCTATAAACATATTGCATACAGAGAGAAAAACATTTTTGCATACAATCCACAATGCAAAATGCTATTCTTAGAGCTGTGTGTGCATTAGGACAAAACTGGTCATTTTTTTCAATTCAGATAATTAAAGAAATTTTTCAAAAAAAAGAAAGAAAGAAAGAAAGAAAGAAAGAAAGAAAGAAAGAAAGAAAGAAAGAAAAGAAAATCAAGTTGACTTTTTAAAATACTAAATTGATCATTTTAGTAAAAAGAGCTAATCTCAAAGTCACGTGTGGATACAAATATAGTCAAAGTAAGAGCAAATTATATTGCCAAGTCACTTATAAACATTGATCATTTTTCCTACTCTATAAATAAAAAAAATTAAAAATTAGTTTTACCACACTTGTAGTAATGTTGTATAAAGTGGTGCAAACATAGAAAGAAGGGATATTTTTGTAGATCGATGTCAAAGAGAAAAGCAGACAAAAAGGCAAGGATAAACAGAAAATAACATGTTGAGTTACCATCTCTTCAGCATATATTAGGTGCTAAGTATGGTGCTTGTCTAGATACTATATCATAAGTCTCAAAACAATCTCTGAGTGTAGGCATTAATGTTGCTACATTTCCCAATGAAGAATTTGAGGCTCATGGAGTTTGAACAAAACTTATCTTACACAAGATACAGAGTTAACAAAACTTTCTAATTTGGACTCAGATATGTCTGTTTTAAAGCCTTGTTTCCCCTGTTCCTGTCTACCAAAAACAAAAACAAAACCAAACAACAAAACAAAACAAAACAAAAACAAACAAACAAAAAAAGAAAAACAAACCTAAACAAAAACAAAAAACAAAAAGAATGCAACGTTTTGTACAGGTCAGCGGGGAGTCAACTTATCAAAGAAATAGAGCAGTCCAGATCTGAAAGGTTACAATCTGAACCCTTAAACTAAAAATCAGAAAGACCATTCTTAAAACTAGTAGAGTTTTTTTATTTAAGATGTGGATGGTTAGTTAGCATCGTGTAGTGCAGGGGTTTTCTCATGATTGTTTGATTCGTGTAAGTTTCCCATGACAAAAGCAATTTCACATGAAAAGTTAAGGAGAATTAACCTCTAAGTTTGCACAGTATATTAGGCCTAGACTAATAATATCGGAGTCACATTATATGTCTGGAACTGGGGTTCCTCCACAATAAAATGAAAATTTGGCCTAGATTGACTCTTATTTCTTTCTAGCTATAAAAGTCAGTAAATGTTAGCATCCTTGATTCTCAACCCAATATTCTCTCTACCACTACAACCCATTTATCATTATATTAACAAATCCTTCTGATGGGCTGGTGATCAATGATCCAGTTTCTTAAGAGCTGATCAGAACAAACTTGCAATAGAGAAAGGGAACCAACTAAATCTGGTTTTTATATTATCACCTGACAGGAAGAAGGATGAAAGATGTATTTATATTGTGATCACAAAGGAATAAAATTTCCTTATTTGATGCCTGGGTACTCTGAGTTTGTCTTTATGCTTTTGGACTGACAAGCTTATTTTGGGGATATAAATTCCTTGAGCCTCCCTTCTCTGTTCAAGTTGTACTGATGTTTTCAAGTGCACCAATTGCTTCAGAACACAGGGAAAGGGGAAGGACTGGTCCAGGTCAAAGGTACTACTGTACTGTAAGCCAGACAATTTAAGGGGAAAAGCAGTACTAAATAGAAACACATATTTTACAACTCGCTTCCTTTTCTCTATTTCTTTTCTGTTTTATGGGTCTCCTAACAGGGGGATGAAGTCCATGTTTGCCATTTTGGCAATCTCTAATGTCTAATATGCAAATTTTCTGGTACATAAAAGTGAGAAAGGTAGGTCTGGGACATTTGACATTTTTTTATAGGCTACAATGGTGGTTGTTTCTTTCAAGATGTTAAGCGGGTTTATTAAACTTATCCCTTGATGGTAGTTAGTGTGTTTATTCACTTTTAAACTTCCATCTTGCTTTAGGAAGTTTTGTAGCTGTGGCCAGGGAGTCTAGGAAGGGTTGGCATCCTACATTTTAAGGTATTTTTGAAATGATCAGATCATTTTTGTACCTGTGCCAATACCATTGGTCTGCATCAGGATGCAGCAAACTTTTTCTACAAAGAGACAAATAGTAAATATTTCCATCTTTGTAGACCATACTATCTCTGCTATGACTGCATAAGTCAGCTGTTCTGTGAAAGCAGTTATAAATATTTTTATAACACAATGGGTGTGGCTATGTTCCAGTGAAACTTTATTTACCAAAACCATGCCACAAATCAGATTTAGCGGTAGGTCGTTGCTTGATGATACTGATCTAGATCTTTGGATTTTTGGTCATTCATTCATATTATAATTGCATATTGAACATACATATATAACATTACGTACTACGTATCATACTATCATTACATTTTGAACATAAGTGGATATGCGATAATGTTTTGTAAACCTATAACTTCTGTGTGGGTTATTCTTTCCTCAATTTGCAGTGAAATCCTACTCAGCTTTCTGATTCCTGATTACATTGCATCTCCTCAGGGAAGCTTTTCCAATCCCTTTTCCAGTCCACCCCAGCTCACAAGTCAGTTTTCCTTTTTTGTATAACTACCACATCTTAAGTATATTTCACATCATGTGATATGCTGAGTTTATATGTCTCTCTTCATCAAAGTGTAGGTTTTGAGAGAAGGATAAACTGCTATTCATCTTTGATCTCTATGGCCAAGGACTAACTTTAGCTTGTAATTAAGTAAGTAACTCAGTAAGTGCTTGTTCAGCAATATGCTTCAGGGAGGTTAAGTCTGTAGTAACATTTAGATAAGACCGAACTGATACAATTGCCTGAGGATATATTTGCTTCTTTAACAAGTAGGAAATTTGAAGATTTCAAACCATCATATAATCTCAGAGCAAAGAGTATCTACCCCAATTCGCCTTCCAGCTAGGTGCTTCCATGTGACTAATTTCTGGCCAATAACATAGGAATGAAAACTGCTATGTGAAACATCCCAGGAGGCTTCTTAAAGAGACCTAACCCAGCTCTGAGGAACACCCCACTGACCTTCCTACCTTGCTCTTTCTTTCTTTCTGGAACACAAAAATTATAAGTCAACTCCCAAGTGGACATTTTGGAGCAAAAATACATACACACACATACACACACACACACACACACACATACATACACACACACACACTCATGCCCATCAAAAAACACTGTACTTGCCATTCACACTGTATGAATATTTTATTACAGGTAAATTGGAGAAAATCATATAAGATTATATAATTTATATACAAAATGTCATATAAATAAATCTATTTTTCACTTAATAAGTCAAACATAATCTTGCTGAAAAGTGATCCTTTATTTCTCATTTCTGTTTCTTAACTGTGTGAAAAGCTCACTATCCCTTTAGAGCAACATTTACTTTTAAAGTAAGGAGAGAAAACCTGAGCTTGACTTAGAGATTAAGCAATAAGCCATCTGCCTCATTACCTGCAGAAACTTGCACACCAGTACAGAATATCATTCTTCCTGGGAAGTTCTCCTTCTAACAATATTTCTATTTCTTACGGATACTGTTTTTAGCCCACAACACCTGTCAAATTATAGAAGATTGAGCCTCAGTTTCATCTCTAAAATAAAGGAAATTGAAAATATGATCTCTCAGGTCTTTTCCAGTTTAATCTATGCTGTATGATTCTCTGGAGATTTGTTTCACTGGAATTGGGTGGCATGGGGTGAAAGAAAAAAGGAAAGATAAAAGGAAAGAAAAAAGGAAAGAAAAAAGAAAAAATTTCCACTGGTAAATTTAAAAGTGGAGTGACAGCCAAGTTCACAGTCCACTGACACCTTGAGAAAAATATAATAAAGCATATCACTTTATTGTTACCACCTCTCCAATAATGAAAGGAAACCTACAACTGAATATAAGAGTGTATGGGGTCACATTTTGAACCTAAAAGTCGTTAATGCAATTTTTGTGGAAACTTCCAAAATCTGGGAGAAGGTCATAAGAGGGAGGGTATTCACTCTCTGCACCTGCGTAGATCCATTCTTGGTCTAAGCAATGATGGACGTGGGCATGGAGGTAGGATGGGAGGAAGGGACACTTTAGGGGCATCTAGTAGATTGGCAAAATCACCTTGTCACGGCATTCTCTTGCCAATCCAATCCCAGTTATAGATTCTTATTATGACACATACATTATCAGCCTAAATCAAGATTGTAAGATATCTACTCCTCACTTAATGTCAATTGCCCAGAATAAAGAGCTGACTCTTAGGTATATAATCTTATTAAAGTTTCAAACATATTGCAGAGAAAACTCCAAACAAACCTACGTCTGTCTATCAGGTGTCTAAATGTAGCTTTTCACCTCTGACTTTATTATAGAAGTGTTATGTTTTTTTTTTTTTTTTTAGTTTTGTTTGTTTGTTTTTTTACTTTTCACTTTCTTAAATGCTTCGGGGCTCTCACTACCACATGCCACCAGCCAATGTAAAACCTGTAAAGGAAATTGAGAGGAAATTGGACATAAATGAATAATCAAGAAGCTGTACATGTTGCTTTGAAGACCTTTTAGTTTTTCTACAAGTGACAGTTGGAACAAATTGTGTTCACCGCAAAAGAAAACGCAATGAATGTTTGACAGAAAAGTGCCCATTCAATTTGTAACTCTTTATAGAGTTCAACAGTATGAAAGACAAAACTTGTTTCTCTCAAACTGTATTCGTAACATGTGACACAGTTTCTGACACAGAATAGATGTGTAATAAATATTTTTAGCTCTTGTTATATAAAGGAGAAAAGAAAACCTTAGGTTTTATGTGCAAATGTATATAATTGAGAGCAAATTTAATGTGTACACACTTGGTTGGGTAAGTTTAAAACTTCCGATATCCAGTTTTGTTTTTGAAAAAAAACTTAAGACTTTCAGGATTTTGCTTCTTTTTGTTTGCTGATAGTTTGGAAATTAAGTATGTTTAAGAATAAAATAATAGGGCACCTGGGTGGCTCAGTCAGTTAAGCATCTGACTTCAGCTCAGGTCATGATCTCAAGGTTCGTGAGCTCGAGCCCCGCTTCAGGTAAAAAAAACAAAAGCCCACTTTAGGTGAGCCCTGCTTCTCTCTCTCTCTCTCTCTCTCTGCCCCCCTCTCTTCCCCTCACTTGTTCCCTTTCTCTCTCTCTCTCTCTCTCTCTCTCTCTCTCTCTCTCAAAAAAAAAAAAAAGAGAATAGGGGCGCCTGGGTGGCGCAGTCGGTTAAGCGTCCGACTTCAGCCAGGTCACGATCTCGCGGTCCGTGAGTTCGAGCCCCGCGTCAGGCTCTGGGCTGATGGCTCGGAGCCTGGAGCCTGTTTCCGATTCTGTGTCTCCCTCTCTCTCTGCCCCTCCCCCGTTCATGCTCTGTCTCTCTCTGTCCCAAAAATAAATAAAAAACATTAAAAAAAATTAAAAAAAAAAAAAGAGAATAACATAATAAACACACCAATTTCATAAAATTACAATAGCCCCCAAATAGGGAAACAAATCAAATGAACTTAAAGCATCAATTTTTCCTTTTATCCAAACAATGTGTTGAATTGCAAAGACTGTTAAGCAATAGAAAGTCACAGAAGGGGCAAGAAGATTTGAAGAAACCAAATTTAAAATTGGGCTAAAAAATAACTATGATTAGCCAGAAATTAAGAAAAACTGCTTATTTGAACACCCCAGATTAGAAATAGTTGCTCTCACAGAACAAAGATCAGCTATTAAAATGCTCATTAGTGTCGAATAGAAGGTCAGAGAGAGGATAGCACCATGAAAGGGCAATTCTGAAATAAACTAGCAATGAACAAGCTATGGGGAGAAAAAATGTTGTATTTAGGTTTTTTCTTAGGGAAAAGCATGCAAAATAATAACACCCCTCAGACTTGTGTGTGTCTCAAACTAAGGGCTGATCTTTGCTGTCATTAGTCAGAGGTCGCTGTTGAAGAACACTGAGGAAGAGAGAAAAAAGGAAGGTTAATAGTTCATTCTGATAATCATCTATTTTCTGGGTTTTCCAGAAATAAGCAAAAGCAAATTTTAAAATGTTCCTTTCATGTAGAATATAGTCTTTGTGTCAATCTGCTGGCTGGAGAAACTGAGTTGAGGGTAAGATATCAGGAAAAACTAACATTCAGAAGAGCTTTATGTGAAGTTATAGAAAAAGAAGTACGACTTAAAAAGGATAAAATGAACTCTCCAAAGGCATTAACAATATCTGTCTATGATTTTTCAATAATAAAGATTAAAGGGCCAATCATAACATTTCTTCAACAGTACATTTATTCAATATCTGTAAGTAAATAGGTAGAATTCTATATTTCTACATTTTTATAAATGATATTTTCCAAATTCATACAGGTTATAATAATGAAGAGTACCTTGACACATTAATGAAGCACAAGCAGTGGGTTTTTCTGGAGACCAGAATTTTTTTTTTTTTTTTTTTTTTATGAATGGAAGACAATTGTTAGCCGCTTCTGTGAATTGTATGAGTTTATTCTCAAGTGTGGGATTGCATCTTACATAATGCCTAAGACTGAGGAGGTGAGGAGAGCTTCAGGTGGGCACAGACTTAACTGTGTGGGAGTCTTAACTGTGATGGAGTTCCTATAAAACTGGGAGAGACTCTTTTTTTTTTTTTAAGAGAGAGAGAGAGAGAAAGAGGAGAGAGAGAGACAGAGAGAGAGAGAGAGAGAGAGAGAGAGAGAGAGAGAGAGAGAATCTTAAGCAGCTTCCACACTCAGGAGGATCCCACGACCGTGAGATCATGACCTGAGGAGAAATTAAGAGATGGACACTTAACCGACTGAGCAACCCAGGTGCCCCCAAACTGGGAGAGAATCTTAAATAAGGTCTGATCCAACTTCTAGATGTAACTCCCGCTATTTTTTAAAATACAATAAACAGAGAAACGTAAAATTATACCACAAGGATGAAATCATTGAAACGTAGTGTGTGGGGGAATAACAGGATAAATGACACCATTTGTGAATAAATAAATAGAATTTACTTTTTTTAACAAAAAGCGTGACTGATAGATTAAAAGACACAGTGAAATATCAAGAAAATATAATGAGTAAACCTTAAATACGAATTCAAATAAACCAGTTCTAATAACACATTTTAAGACATTTGGAGAGATTTGAGCATCAGGTATTTCTTACTGATAATAAGCTATATTTCAAAAAGTTCTTATATTCTGAAATTTTTAAGAATGAAATGTTTAGGGATTGTTTCAACATTTCCTGAGATTGGAGGTAAATTGGGTAAGCTTACTTACAGCTGAAATAAGATTTGAACAGTTTATTTAAGCCGGATAATGGATACATGGAGTTCCTTACACTATTCTCTTGACCTTTTTTTTTTCTTTTTTTACATTTTGAAATTTTGCAAATTAAAAAAAAATATTAGAAGTCAACGAGAGCTATAAAGATGATATTAAACAAATTTACTCCAATGACATATACAATTACACTCATTTGATCTATACTTATTTGTTCTAAGTTTTCCCACTTTAAATAATTCTTAATAACTTGTATATTTGTCATCCTTCATTTTGAGAAAGGCAAAGTTTGATGTAAAATAGGAGAGTTGCATAGAGTTCAAACAGAAGTTAAAACCATGGAGTCTGCTTCCCACCATGTGTTTTCAATCCCTCTTTGCACGACACTCATAGTCCTTATGATGGCTCCCGAGGACTCATGATCTACCCCTAGTTACTGCTCAGGTTGCCAGAGACTTCCATGATCATCTTTTCTAAACTGGTAGTACCATTACTCTCAACTCCTTGGTCAGGCTTTATTTTTCTTATAGCATTATCACTAAACTAAACTACGTTATGTATCTCTGTGTTTATTGGTTTTCTTATTCTCTTTCTTTATTGTAATATTCATAACAATGGTATTTTGCTTTATTTGTGGCTGTAACCCTAGCACTTAAAACAAGGGTTAGCACATTATTAAACACTAAGTGACTATTTGCTGGAAATGAATTCTGATTTCCAAACACAAGTATTTATGACAGATAGTGACCTGGACTTTGCTAGAATAATTTTTGTGACGGGTGCTCACAACTTCATAAAGTGTGCATTCCATCACTGCATAACCGTGATTGTTAGGTTGAATGTTACATGTTCTACTTTCTACCTATTGCTCTTATTTTCTCCTTCAGGTGCTATGTGAGCATACTCTATCTGCCATTGAGAAAGGATGAGCTCTTTTCCTTATGAAAGCTTGGTCAAGGTCATGCTCTTGCTTGGAGTGCTAGGACTGAATAATAGTGTTTATTTCAAACCCATAGCAGTTATCTCAAGTCAAGCTGCCACCCTGGAGTGCTGCCAGAACCAGGTCTGTTATCCACTGAATCTCTGCCTCTTTTCCTTGCCCTGGCTCCACTGCATCAGGGATAGGCAAAATTCTTCTGCAAACCCTTGAAACAGAATGGGTGTGATTGAATCTCCTTTCCCAGAAAGTAGAGCTATCCACCACTGCAAGCCAGCTTTTCTCACAGAAGCAGCCCTAAGATGATACTATTTTGGCCCATCTTCTCTTTTTCAAAAAAAATCTACCCTTAATCTACAAAGGCAACTTTTCCTCTAATGATAACAAAGGTGATTTTCTGATACTAATCTCATTAGAGACAAAACAAAGTAAAAATCCAATTCACCACGTGGATATTGTATGTGATTTCAATATGTGCCTTAATAGAAAAACTAAAGCTTGTTCAGATTCACATCTCCCCATACCCACTGTACAGAAGAAAGGAGTCATTTGTCCCCAGTGGGTGAAAAGTCTACATGAGACCATTGTGACGGAGTTAGAATCTGCCACTAACATACTCTGTTAGCAAATTCAGAGCTATGTGATAAAAAGGAAGTCAGAAGGAGGGTTCATATCAATAATATATTTTGGAACAGAAATAAAAATAGGTTTTGGTTTCTAATGAATTTCCAGAATCTTTGGAATTTTCCAGAATGTTTGGACGAATGCCTTCACATTGTTTTTAGAGCGGTGGTAGGATGAATATGCTTGTTGCATAAGAAAATGTCAACCCAGGGGCGCCTGGGTGGCGCAGTCGGTTGGGCGTCCGACTTCAGCCAGGTCACGATCTCGCGGTCTGTGAGTTCGAGCCCCGCGTCGGGCTCTGGGCCGATGGCTCGGAGCCTGGAGCCTGTTTCTGATTCTGTGTCTCCCTCTCTCTCTGCCCCTCCCCCGTTCATGCTCTGTCTCTCTGTCCCAAAAATAAATAAAAAACGTTGGAAAAAAAAAAATTTTAGAAAATGTCAACCCAAAGGAACCCTGGATTACTACATTTATACGCAAAAAACTAGATTAATGATCACTTGAATATTTTTAAAGCCTAGATACGCATGTTTTGCTTAGCTAATGTTTCATAAAAGAAATTTGTCAACAATTTTACCCTAGTATAGCAGACAAATTTCCATTGTCATATGAATGAGGAAAGGAGAAATAAAAATAGAATTTTGAAAAGCTCCAAATGGTTTCAGGCTCCAAAATAGATACATGATCTCTATTTTACAAATAAGGAAACATCAATTAAGAGTGAAAATTGCCAATGGCCACATAAATAATTAACGATGGATTTGGATTTGAACCTATTTCCAATTAGTTCCATTACAATTTATTGGCACACTAGTGCATTTAGTGGAATATTAAAAATGAGCATTTTAGAGGTAACATGTTCAAGATTTTAAAAGAATTAGAAATAACAAAATTAATCATGACAAATTTGTGAGCAAGTGTATGCACTTTATTTATTTTTGGTTAACTGAAATTCACACAGTACTTTAAAATGTATAGAAGCTGTGGATCCATACTGTGGCTACATAATAACATGGCCTCTATTTTTGACGTTATCCTGTTAAATGAAAAACCTACGTGCATGAAGAAAAAGACATCCCAGGGAGTGTCCAATGCACCACCATTTGTAAATTGTTCCTTCTGGAATCTCATGTGCTATTAGAGGATTGAAACATATGTGTGGCCACATCTTTGAATTCCTATGAAGGAGAGAGATAAGAGAGTTGCCCTTCTAAAACCAGGAGGGCTCTGGAGAAGAATCATAAAGGTAATGCATTCTAGACCCGACTCAAATTCTGTTCTCACCACATACTAAATATGTGACCTTGGTGAGTGACTAAACACTAAGTAAGCAAGTTTCTCCTTTTGTGAAATATGAATACTAACAGTACTTGTCTCATAGGGTCATTGTGAGGATTACATAAATGAATATGTGCTAAACACTTAAAATAGTGCCTAACATGTATTAGATGCTATTTAAGTGTTAGTTGATATTATTACTATTATGCTTTTTTATGACTGGATCCAAAGAAGATTCTATTCTAGTAGAATGAAAAGAAATTCTGCATGAAGGGAACTTATGTTTTCCAGTTGCTCCAAGTATTAGATTTAACATTTTATGTCTCTCACACTAGACTTTTCTTTGAAAATCAACTTATATGTTTATTAATAAACATTTTTTCTTATAAAGAATTCATATAAAACTTCTATTTGGTAAAGCAGCAAGGGCTATGTTGGTAGGGTAATCTTTTAAAATTACAAAATAGAATTCAGTCTTATAAATAACTCACTAATTGTGCTATTTGCACTTAGATTTTCTAGACATTTAAAACATATTATCTTTATGGAAATTAGAGCAGATTTCTATTTCCATGAAAATAATTCTTTCTTCTGACACAAAACACTTAAGTCTACTTTAATTTATGTACTTTACACAATTTTTATTTACGTTGATTTGTAAATATTTGTTTATTAATCAGCAAAATTAACAGAAATTTATAATCAAAGATTTCATTTCAAACAATCTACATTTGTTAAAAATTGTCATTAATATTTCCCTGACATCAAAGATTCCAATTTGAAATTCATATTCTTTTAAAAAATTGTAAATCTTATTTTCATAAATTTATTAGGATGTTCTTGACCAACATTACCAAAAATTAAAATAGAGCACTCAACTTCTTGTTTTTAGATATTGTAAAGAACCCATGCATTCAGTTTTACAAAAATTCCTCACTCAATCATTTATTCACTCACATGTTTATTAATCGCTGATCATAACTTCTTTTTTTTTTAATTTTTTTTTAACGTTTATTTATTTTTGGGACAGAGAGAGACAGAGCATGAACGGGGGAGGGTCAGAGAGAGGGAGACACAGAATCTGAAACAGGCTCCAGGCTCTGAGCCGTCAGCCCAGAGCCCAACGCGGGGCTCGAACTCACGGACCATGAGTTCATGACCTGAGCCGAAGTCGGCCGCTCAACCGACTAAGCCACCCAGGCGCCCCAAGAACTGTCACTTTTAAATGAGAGTGGATTGGTCTAATGGGTCTCATAGGTCTTCAGTCGTTAGGTGGTGGCCATTGCTTTCTGCAGCCTTTTCTGTCTCTCACATTTGCGACTGATTCTTGTTTAGGTCTCTTATCAAGTCACAGTTTATTTTACACCAAAGAACTAGCACATTCATGCAAGTGCTCAATTGTACAGTGAACACTGTAAGCACTGTCAAATATTGTTTCACAGATATTGTTAAAGTGTCCTCAGAGGCAAAACATCTAATGTGAAAAATTTATGCTATGCATACTTTCATTACTTACCATTTGATCCATAATTTAAATCACTGACATTTGCCAGATTAGCAGATGAAGAGAAAGAATGATATAAGGAATGTTCTGTTTATACATCATGGCAAATCATGATTACTCATTTTATGCAAGAAACAGTAAATTCTTGCTTAACTCCAGATATTGACATTAATGGTTCTCATGATGCACTTCAATACAAAAAGAAGAAAGTAACAAAAACTTGATGTGCTGAGTGAATTAGTTGCAATCCAAAAATTTTAAGGACACTGTTAGAGAATATATTGTGCTCAATCATCTATGGCAAAGTTTGCCATTTTTCACTGTTTGGTTTAATTCATTTTTTTGTCATTGTTTATAAGTACTATATACCTTTCTGCCTCTCTTTGTAGTTATCTGCAAATGGGATTTTGTCTTACTCAAACCACTACACGTCCATTTTTGAAATATATAAAGCATATCCCATTTTTTCCCTAAATAAAATGCCAATTCTCAATGTTAGCTTTTATTTTATTTATACAGGTAGGGCACTTGTCACGTTTATCACAATAATAAGTTTAAAACAATAAGCTTAAATCATTCCTAATTCAATAGTACACAGGCAATTTATATTTTAGGTAGAGCATAAGAAAAGGAATATTTGGTGCAGATTGCCACAAACTTGTTCAGGTGGAATGGGGTTGGGTGACATAACAGTGAAGCAGCAGAGATGGTGAGACAGTTTATTGACAATGAAATCAGACTTGGAAGAGAGGAACAGCTGTATTCTATTGTATCCTGCAATTAAAGCTATTAAGGTAGAGGGAAATTATCATCACTTCCACCTTCATGATTCTGGGCTGTTTCTCTTCATAGTTCTCATAAAGTCTGATGCGTTATGTATTTCATCATGACAAAACATGTCATGAGCATTTTAAAATTATCACTGTGTAATGTATTCTTTTAAGAACCACTGTTTTTATTATTATAAATTATTCTGAATTATATTGGAGATCGTGAGAATATATTTTTAAAGTGTTCTCAGTGGCAAAATGATTCATTTCGAAGGCTAACTTTTAATTAATTCCACAAGCATTGAAATTTCATTCCCGTCTCTTCCAGAAACTATAAAAATAACAGCTTCTCATTTGTGGTCATGAAAGATAAAAGCCACAACAAGTCAAACATTGCGTATCATTCAGAATCCACTTCCATAGTTATAAAAATTACTGCGTAAAAAATCGGGGGCAAATGGGACTTAAGACATAGGCCACTTCTATCCCCTGAGTACACATAGCTTCTCTTTTGTGCCCTCTAGATATAACACATGAGAAAAATGATAGCCCTATATTTAATACAGAGATAAGTTTTTATAATTAAAAATTTCCATTCATTAGGAGGAAATATAATTTAAGATAAAGAAAAAATATATATACAGGTTCTGAATTTTGGAGAGACCTGGGCTCAGTCTAGCTCTGTCATTTATCAGCCATGTAACTTGATCCAAAAAAAAAATAAAAAGAAAGAAAAAAAGAAAAAGAAAGAAGAAAACAAATTGTCACAGTCTTAGCTTTGGGGTTGTTTTGTCCACTACTGTCCCATTTACCAAGAACAGCTCCTGCACACACTGGACACTTACAACCTCCTGTTTAATAGAAGCATGAATGAATGGTTAGGCTCAGAAAAGAATGTAGCATGGGATTTGTAAACTCCTTTATGTTAGGGTCCTCTCTGACTTTGATTCTTCATATCTCCTTTATTTTCTGCACTAGCAGATTGGGATGATATAGTATACTGAAACATCAGTATTGGAATATTTGTGTTCAATTATTATATGTAGCAGTCTTTAATTCACCCCTCTAAAAGACAAACTAACAGTAGACATATTTCTATAAAATGTAATGAAAACCATGATCACCCCCCCCCCAATTTTTAAAAGAACTTTAGGAGAAATAGTTCACAATTCTGTCCAAATTAAAATTACTTTTCAAATTGATAAAATCTAGTGTAAAGTATAAATTAAATGATTCTGATACATAACAGTAGAGAGAAAAATTTACACATAGGTGCAATAATAGCTTTTATTTTTATCACTTGTTTTTAACCTTTGTGACATTTTGCAGAATAAGTTATGAATCTTGTGACAAATATGTGTCTCAACCCTCCCTATGGTGTCCAGCCAGGCCTGCTAGAGTCATGACTCAGTCTGGAAGCTGCTGTTTTATAGTACAAGTCAAGGGATGATTTAGAGCCCCTAAGAAAACAGTATTTCTTTTAAGAAAAACTATCCTGAATAACTACCATTTTATTAAAAATTCATGCTGTTTTTGTTATTTCCTTGTTCAAAATTAAGAGAATTTTGAATCATGCAATCATCATGCAAAGATATCCAACTCTCAATTTTATCTTCTAGAACTGACTTTAATAAAATAAAAATTACCTTTTATCTCAAGATTTTGACTCATGCACAGAACTTTCCTGAGCTGTCACTCTCTCGCTCAAAACTAATGTGACTCCCTTTGTGAAGAACATAACCAATGTGGTCCACCCACGTCCTCTGCTGCGGAGGAATTTACACTTTACAGGAAAGCAGGGGCCTCGCTGCTGACTTTGTTTTACAGGGTCACTCCTGTTCGCTCTAAGGTGATTAGAATTACCTCACAACTGTCCTTATATAGTCATACAATGTCTTCCATATTTTTCTCCAAAATTAACCATGTTAGCTGTTTTGTTCCTCCCTCCGGTTTTAAACTAAATTTTTCCCAGTGCATGGGTGTTTGACTCTCATTCCTAGATTGAGACCTTTGGCCAGGTCTTTGAGTAGATAAGAATATTGTGTCTGTCTTTTATAAGGTCTAGTAAAAGGTCCTGTTTGTTTATATATCAGTAGACAGCTGGGCTGGGCTGGATGCCATAGTAAAAAAGGCAAATTCACAGTTTACAAAGCAATGAAAAAATCTGTCTTCATTGCGAATCTGAGGGGGGATTTTTGGAGATGATGTTGATTTTAGGAAATAGTTTGAATGGATGCTGTTTGAAATGTGTGCTTAATATGCATGTGTGCCTGCACACAAACATTTGCTAACTCTGACCCCTTTCACTCAGTGCTACCCATAAGAAGAAGGCTACAGAAAGAATGAGCAAGGTACATAGTCATCAAAGAAGTCTGAAGGGCAACTGATTGGGATGTTCACAACCTACAGCTGATGTCTTTTTCATAATGACTGTTTAAAATGAATAATTTAAGAGCTTAGAAATGTACTGCTGAGAGTCCAGAAATACATGGGTAGGAGGCAGAGTGATAGGAGTAGAAGGTGGAGTACACTCCCCAGCCGATGGAGAGGTAGAATGTTGGACACCAGGATAGAGAAGCAAACTCAGGACTGAGAGCTGTTGGACTCTAGGAACAGGCATACTTAGCATACAGATTTAAGTGTTTTTCTCCTATATCATATATTTTCCTACTTTTTAGTAAAGGGCATTATGCACAGAGCCTTATGTGGGAAGGAAATTGAGGGAAACGAAAAAGGATTGTGTGGAATTCTTAACATGAGCCCCCCACGTGCTTGTTTCGGTAGCATATATACTAAACATCAGCTTTCCGATAAGGTCAAGGAGGTGATTAATTCTGGACGTCCAGGTGATGATCAGAAGTAAAGCCTAGGCAGATCTTGGAATGGCAGAAAGGAAAAATAAATAAGTAGAAGTGAATGGGGGTGAATATAGACCTATGTACAGAAATGAGACAAAGTCCCTTTATTTCCTAAATGTACTAGCACTTAAGGGGGAACATGTATTCTTAGTTACAAATGCATCTTCCCTATTATTAATTTCTCTTTATTAGTTAATTTTTCCAGTTTTATTGAGGTATAGCTGACAATGCTGTATGTAGTAAAAGTACACAATGTGATGATTTGATATATGTGTATATTATAAAATGATTGCCACAGTCACATCCATCACCCCACATAATTATCATTCTATTTCTGTGGTGACAACACTTAAGATTTACTCATTTAGCAAATTTCAAGTATACAATACAATATTATTAAATATAATCAACATGCTGTACAATGAATGCCGGAACTATTCATCTTTTAATGGAAATTAAAACCTCTCCCTGTGCCCTTCATTCCCCAGCTCCTAGAAACACTAGTCTGCTCTCTGTTTCTGAGTTCAACTTTATTTATTTATTTATTTATTTATTTATTTATTTATTTAGATTCTACATGAAATTGAGATCATACAGTAGTTGAATTTCTCCTTCTGGTACTGATGCATAGGGGCACTTGTACCCCAATGTTTATAGCAGCACTCTCAACAATAGCCAAATTGTGGAAAGAGACTAAATGTCCATCAATTGATGAATGGATAAAGAAATTGTGGTTTATATACACAATGGAGTACTACATGGCAATGAGAAAGAATGAAATATGGCCCTTTGTAGCAACGTGGATGGAACTGGAGAGTGTGATGCTAAGTGAAATAGGCCATACAGAGAAAGACAGATACCATATGTTTTCACTCTTATGTGGATCCTGAGAAACTTAACAGAAACTCATGGGGGAGGGGAAGGGAAAAAAAAAGAGGTTAGAGTGGGAGAGAGCCAAAACGTAAGAGACTCTTAAAAACTGAGAACTGAGGGTTGACGGGGGGTGGGAGGGAGGGGAGGGTAGGTGATGGGTATTGAAGAGGGCATCTTTTGGGATGAGCACTGGGTGTTGTATGGAAACCACTTTGACAACAAAATTCATATATTGAAAAAAAAAATGAATTTCTCCATCTGACTTATTTCACTTAGCATAATACCCTTCAGTTTCATCCACATTGTTGCAAATGGCAGGATAAAGAAAATATGGTATAGTTACAGATATGGATATATACAATGGAATATTATTTACTTATTAAAAAAGAAAACTCCACCATTTGCAACAAATACATTTTAAAGTCTGGTAGAAGAAATGCCCACTCTAAATAAAGTATAGCTTATGATATTTCAAAACTCTTGTGCTTAATCATTGATTCAATAACAAATAAGGTTGGTGTATATATATATATATATATATATATATATATATATATATATGTATATTTGGCAAATATATGCCTATGATTTTTCAGAGTGCTAGAATTACAACAATGAATATAATATTGAAAATTTCTTCCTTCTTGAGTTTATCTTTAAATAGACCATAAGTAAGTAAACAAAGTGTATATCAAGCAGAGTTCTCCAGAGAAACAAAACCAGTAAGACAAACATACACACATAATGAGAGAGAGTTATTTTAAGGAATTGACTCATATGATTGTGGGGCTGGCAAGTAAGAAATCTGCAAGGAAGACCAATAGGCTGGAAATTCTGGTAGGAAGTGATATTATAGTTTTGAGTTGGAAGGCAATCAAAGAAGAATTCCTTCCTCTTTGAGGGAACTGTCTTTTCTCTTAAGGCTTTTGACTGATTATATGAGGCCCACCCACACTATGGAAGGTAATCTGTTTTACACAAAGTCTACTAGTTTAATTGTTAATCATATTTAAAAAATATCATCAAATCGACATCTAGACTAGTGTTTAACCAAGCACAATTACATAATAGCCTAGCCAAGTTGACACATAAATTAACCATCACAAAGAGAGACAAGGGTATCATTTTAGAGAAGATGATCAGAGAATTACTTTTAGGGAATGGAACATTTAAGCTGAGATATGAAAAAAAAAATGTAAAGGGAGGGAGCCTTGAGAATATCTAGAGGAAGATCTTTCCAAAGGAAAAAATATGTACAAAGGCCCTGGGGCAGAAGTATCAGACAGTGTTTGAAGAATAATCATATGATATGCACGATGGCTATAGTTCAGAAAGCTAGGAAGAGGAATAATATTAAGAAGCAATAAGGGGCTATTTGACCTTTTAAGAACTTTCCTGTTTATTTTAAGAGCAATGAGAAGCCATGTAGGGTTTTAAGAAATAAACTGCATCATCTGACTGAACTATTAAGAAGTTGATTCTGGCTATTATGTGATGAATAAACCATGGAGAGGCAAAAGCAGAAGCTAGAAGATAAGCCAGGAGTCTATTGAAATATCATCATGGTAGGTAGGGTAACATGTACCACACCATGGTAACAGTCTAGTTGGTGAGACTTGGTCTGATTCTGGATGTATTTGTAAAGTAGGCAACAAGATTTTCTGACATTTGAATAACAATTGCAAAAAGTGATAGATAAATAAAAAATGATTCTAAGGTTTTAGGCCTTAACAAGATGAATGGTATTGCCATTTATTGAGATGAGGGAAACTCAGAAGGAGGCTAGGGAGTCAAGATTTCACCTTGGAACATGTTAGTTTTAACTTTGGGATACCTGTTAGATATCCACATTGAGAAATCCAATGGTCAGTTAGATATGAGTCTTAGAAACAACAGAGGTAATTTTGGCAGTCTTTGAAATATAGAAGAATTTGAAGACTTCAGTAGTAGATGAAATCATCTAGCAACTCAAATTGGATGGAAAAGATAAAAGGTCTGAGAACAGAATCTGAGATACTCACACATCATTTATTCTCCTACGTGAAATTTACAAACATCATCAAGGTCCAAAAAATTGGATTTTTATTGAAACTACACTAAATGTATAGATTAATGAGGGTCATCCTCTGTCTTTTACATCCATCTATTCATTTTCCTCCTGAAATGGGATTATATTTAAGTTGGTGTTGCAGAATTTATTACCCTAATACCCGGGATTCATTGTCTCACAGCTTTAAAGAATGAAGAGGTGGACACAACGTGAGCAGCAGGCGAAAGTTTTTTAGGGCACAAGGTTAGAAAGGAAGAATAGTATGAAAGATCTCTTAATAGAGAGGAGACATTCAAAAGTGAATGTGCCCAACTATAGGCAAGGGTCCTTGTTTTATAAGGTTCCTGTCACCCCCAGCCCCCCTCACTATCTCCCTTGTTCCTTTTCAGGTCCCACCCTTATTGGTTTGATAACTCTTGGTGCTGTGTTGTCCATTCCTGACTGATTCGATTCCATTATGTGAGGAGTCAGACTGTTCATACTGTCCCTTGTATAACATAAGTTTTATGGAGTAGCTAGGTATTTTGATTGTCAAATTCCTGAAGGGAACCTGAGGGGGAGTAGATGGTGTGTCTGTTACATTCCTAAGAGGGACTTTACTCCGGAGGGGTTTTTCTATAGTTAGATATTCCCAGCATTGTGCAAAATATGTGTCTTTCCACTCCCAGGGACCTCAGGTCCTAATCCTTTCCCTCTCTGTCTATTTTATCCTGTTTTTCCCAATCGTATTGGGATTTAAAGAATGAACAGTGAAATTCAACAGGTGAGGATATAGACGTCAACACAGAATTGGGCAGTATGGCAGATATATTTCTTATATGAATTTGTATAACTGTTACAACAATCTTGGAATTGTAAGTGATCCCCATTTTACAGATAAGGAAAACTGGGGGCTTGGTAAAGTGAAGCAGTTTGCTTAATGTCACAACATTTTGCCTGAAATATAAATGAAAATTACAAAGACAATTTTAGAAGTGCTCGCATTATGCAATGTTTCTTTGCTGACCTCAAGGATTTTACAGTATGACTGTGAACTGAATTCATTATGAAATATTAATAGGCATATATTTTATGAAATATTCTACTTTAATAGAAATATAAAACCATGGATAATTTGAGTAAAGAAAGCCCATAGCTTTTCTAAATTCTTGATATAAAAGTAAAACCCAGACAGGTGCTGGATTTATTTCACATATGAATTTTATATTTTGTATTCTGGAAACATTGGTGCTCTTCTTTACAGGCTATATAAGATACCTGCTTTCAAACCCCATTATGTGAACATTCTCACCCAATATTCAAGGACTTTTATGACATAACTGGTTGACCATATGTTTCTTCCATATGTTTGATAATGCTTTAAAAAGAAAGAACAGAGCACATAAAATCTAGAGCAACTAGAAAATGGTCTACAGCCTAAATGATCCAGAAATATTATAACATATTTAACACCAGAATGAAGAAAGATTCATGACTGCCAATGAACAAATGATTAATCGGTAAATCATATCTAAGTTTGTAAGTACTTGAGTGGTAAGACATCTAAGTTTTAATCACTTTTCACTTACTGAATGTGAGGCTGTTTGGAGGAATTAAGACATGACAGGGCATGTTTTAGTACTCCATTAATACACAACTCAGGCACTCTCAAATATCTTCAACCACTTAAAGCAGGTGTTAATTAACCAATAAAACATAACCTGGAGCAACTGAAGGCTATTATCTTCTTTTTGTGTCTTAAACTCTGAAATCAGATGGGGGGGAAGGAATGAAGGAAAATACAGAGTACTGTTAAAAAAGACAAATTAAGGGGGAGCGTAAGATGGCAGTGTAGGAGGACGCTGGACTCACCGCGTCCTGTGGATCCCTTAGATTCCACCCACACCTGCCTAAATAACCCAGAAGACCACCAGAAGACTAGCAGAACAGATTCTCCGGAGCCAAGCATAGACAAGAGGTCCACGGAAGAGGGTAGGAAGGGCGGAGAGGCGGTGTGCACTACATGGACTGGCGGGAGGGAGCCCAGGTGGAGGGGCAGCCTGCCAGCAAAGCAGAGCCCCCGAGTCTGGCTTGCAAAAGCAGAGGGGCTGGACCAAGCCTGTTCGGACAGCAAGCAGGACTTAACATCTGGAAGGTTATAAGTTAACAGCTCTGCTCAGAGAGCGGGAGGGCTGGAGGACAACGGGAGGGACAGTTGTTGAGCCCCGGACGATAGAGCGCAGCTTGGCAGGGAACAAAGGCACTTGCCAGTGCCATCTCTCTCGCCCATCCCCCAGCCAAAATACCAAAGGGAACCAGTTCCTGTCAGGGAACTTGCTTGCACCGTGCAAACACCCATCACTGTGCTTCTGCGAATCCATCCCTCTGGCGGCGGGTCTGACTCCCTCCTGGTGCCTCAGGGCCCCTCACGAAGCGGATCACCAAAGGAAAAGCGAGTTGAGCCTGCCCCTCCCGCCCGCCTGCACCTTGCTGATCCACCCCAGCCAATACGCCAGATCCCCAGCACCAAAAGCCCTGCAGTGTGCAAGTAGCCCAGACTGGCCACACCACCCCACAGTGAAACCCGCCTCTAGGAGAGGGGAAGAGAAAGTGCACACCAGTCTAACTGTGGCCCCAGCAGTGGGGTGGGGGCAGACATCAGGTCTGACTGCGGCCCCGCCCACTAACGCAAGTTATTCAAGACAGCATAGGGGAAGTACCCCGAAGTTCCTCACCACTCCAGGGACTATCCAAAATGACAAAACGGAAGAATTCCCCTCAAAAGAATCTCCAGGAAATAATGACAGCTAACGAACTGATCAAAAACGATTTAAACAATATAACAGAAAGTGAATTTAGAATAATAGTCATAAAATTAATCGCTGGGCTTGAAAACAGTATAAAGACAGCAGAGAATCTATTGCTACAGAGATCAAGGGACTAAGGAACAGCCAGGAGGAGCTAAAAAATGCTATTAATGAGCTGCAAAATAAAATGGAGATGACCACAGCTCAGATTGAAGAGGCAGAGGAGAGAATAGGTGAACTAGAAGATAAAATTATGGAAAAAGAAGCTGAGAAAAAGAGAGATAAAAAAATCCAGGATTATGAGGGGAAAATTAGAGAACTAAGTGATGCACTAAAGAGAAATAATCTACGCATAATTGGTATTCCTGAGGAGGAAGAGAGAGGGAAAGGTGCTGAAGGGGTACTTGAAGAAATAATAGATGAGAACTTCCCTGATCTGGGGAAGGAAAAAGGCATTGAAATCCAAGAGGCACAGAAAACTCCCTTCAGATGTAACTTGAATCGATCTTCTGCACGACATATCATAGTGAAACTGGCAAAATACAAGGATAAAGAGAAAATTCTGAAAGCAGCTAGGGATAAACGTGCTTTAACATATAAAGGGAGACCGATAAGACTAGTGATGGATCTCTCTACTGAAACTTGGCAGGCCAGAAAGGAATGGCAGGAAATCTTCAATGTGATGAACAGAAAACATGTGCAGCCAAGAATCCTCTATCCAGCAAATCTGTAATTTAGAATAGAAGGAGAGAGAAAGGTCTTCCCAAACAAACAGAAACTGAAGGAATTCACCACTAAACCAGCCCTACAAGAGATCCTAAGGGGGATCCTGTGAGACAAAGTACCAGAGACATCGCTACAAGCATGAAACCTACAGACATCACAATGACTCTAAACCCATATCTTTATATAATAGCACTGAATGTAAATGGACTAAATGCACCAACCAAAAGACATAGGGTATCAGAATGGATAAAAAAAACAAGACCCATCTATTTGCTGTCTATAAGAGACTCATTTTAGACCTGAGGACACTTTCAGATTGAGAGTGAGGGAATGAACTATTTATCATGCTACTGGAAGTCAAAAGAAAGCTGGAGTAGCCATACTTATATCAGACAAACTAGACTTTAAATTAAAGGCTGTAACAAGAGATGAAGAAGGGCATTATATAATAATTACAGGGTCTATCCATCAGGAAGAGCTAAAAGTTATAAAGGTCTATGTGCCAAATATGGGAGCCCCCAAATATATAAAACAATTAATCACAAACATAAGCAACCTTATTGATAAGAATGTGGTCATTGCAGGGGACTTTAACACTCCACTTACAGAAATGGATAGATCATCTAGACACACGGTCAATAAAGAAACAAGGGCCCTGAATGATACATTGGATCAGATGGACTTGACAGATATATTTAGAACTCTGCATCCCAAAGCAACAGAATATACTTTCTTCTCGAGTACACATGGAACATTCTCCAAGATAGATCACATACTGGGTCACAAAACAGCCCTTCATAAGTATACAAGAATTGAGATCATACCATGCATACTTTCAGACCACAATGCTATGAAGCTTGAAATCAACCACAGGAAAAAGTCTGGAAAACCTCCAAAAGCATGGAGGTTAAAGAACACCCTACTAAACAATGAATGGGTCAACCAGGCAATTAGAGAAGAAATGAAAAAATATATGGAAACAAACAAAAATGAAAATACAACAATCCAAACGCTTTGGGACGCAGCGAAGGCAGTCCTGAGAGGAAAAGCCATTGCAATCCAGGCCTATCTCAGGAAACAAGAAAAATCCCAAATACAAAATCTAACTGCACATCTAAAGCAAATAGAAGCAGAGCAGCAAAGACACCCCAAACCCAGCAGAAGAAGAGAAATAATAAAGATTAAAGCAGAAATAAACAATATAGAATCTAAAAAAAACTGTAGAGCAGATCAATGAAAGCAAGAGTTGGTTTTTTTTAAAATTTTTTTTTTTCAACGTTTTTTATTTATTTTTGGGACAGAGAGAGACAGAGCATGAACGGGGGAGGGGCAGAGAGAGAGGGAGACACAGAACCGGAAGCAGGCTCCAGGCTCCGAGCCATCAGCCCAGAGCCTGACGCGGGGCTCGAACTCACGGATCGTGAGATCGTGACCTGGCTGAAGTCGGACGCTTAACCGACTGCGCCACCCAGGCGCCCCAAGAGTTGGTTTTTTGAGAAAATAAACAAAATTGATAAACCTCTAGCCAGGCTTCTCAAAAAGAAAAGGGAGATGAGCCAAATAGATAAAATCATGAATGAAAATGGAATTATTACAACCAATCCTTCAGAAATGCAAGCAATTATCAGGGAATACTATGAAAAATTATATGCCAACAAAGTGGACAACCTGGAAGAAATGGACAAATTCCTAAACACCCACACACTTCCAAAACTCAATCAGGAGGAAATAGAATGCTTGAACAGACCCATAACCAGTGAAGAAATTGAATCAGTTATCAAAAATATTCCAACAAATAAGAGTCCAGGACCAGATGGCTTCCCTGGGGAATTCTACCAGACGTTTAAAGCAGAGATAATACCTATCCTTCTCAAGCTATTCCAAAAAATAGAAAGGGAAGGAAAACTTCCAGACTCATTCTATGAAGCCAGTATTATTTGATTCCTAAACCAGACAGGGACCCAATAAAAAAAGATAACTACAGGCCAATATCCCTGATGAATATGGATGCAAAAATTCTCAATAAGATACTAGCAAATCGAATTCAACAGCGTATAAAAAGAATTATTCACCATGATCAAGTGGGGTTCATTCCTGGGATGCAGGGCTGGTTCAACATTCGCAAATCAATCAACGTGATACATCACATTAATAAAAGAAAAGATAACCATATGATCCTGTCAATCGATGCAGAAAAAGCATTTGACAAAATTCAGCATCCTTTCTTAATAAAAACCCTCGAGAAAGTCGGGATAGAAGGAACATACTTAAACATCATAAAAACCATTTGTGAAAAGCCCACAGCTAATATCATCCTCAATGGGGAAAAGCTGAGAGCTTTCCCCCAGAGATCAGGAACACAACAGGGATGTCCACTCTCACTGCTGTTGTTTAACATATTGTTGGAAGTTCTAGCATCAGCAATCAGACAACAAAAGGAAATCAAAGGCATCAAAATTGGCAAAGATGAAGTCAAGCTTTCGCTTTTTGCAGATGACATGATATTATACATGGAAAATCTGACAGACTCCACCAAAAGTCTGCGAGAACTGATACATGAATTCAGCAAAGTTGCAGGATACAAAATCAATGTACAGAAATCAGTTGCATTCTTATACACTAATAATGAAGCAACAGAAAGACAAATAAAGAAACTGATCCCATTCACAATTGCACCAACAAGCATAAAACACCTAGGAATAAATCTAACCAAAGATGTAAAAGATCTGTATGCTGAAAACTATAGAAAGCTTATGAAGGAAATTGAAGAAGATATAAAGAAATGGAAAAACATTCCCTGCTCATGGATTGGAAGAATAAATATTGTCAAAATGTCAATACTACCCAAAGCTATCTACACATTCAATGCAATCCCAATCAAAATTGCACCAGCATTCTTCTCGAAACTAGAACAAGCAATCCTAAAATTCATATGGAACCATAAAAGGCCCCGAATAGCCAAAGTAATTTTGAAGAAGAAGACCAAAGCAGGAGGCATCCCAATCCCAGACTTTAGCCTCTACTACAAAGCTGTCATCATCAAGACAGCATGGTATTGGCACAAAGACAGACACATAGACCAATGGAATAGAATAGAAACCCCAGAACTAGACCCACAAATGTATGGCCAACTCATCTTCAACAAAGCAGGAAAGAACATCCAATGGAAAAAAGACAGTCTCTTTAACAAATGGTGCTGGGAGAACTGGACAGCAACATGCAGAAGGTTGAAACTAGACCACTTTCTCACACCATTCACAAAAATAAACTCAAAATGGATAAAGGGCCTGAATGTGAGACAGGAAACCATCAAAACCCTAGAGGAGAAAGCAGGAAAAGACCTCTCTGACCTCAGCCGCAGCAATCTCTTACTTGACACATCCCCAAAGGCAAGGGAATTAAAAGCAAAAAGATAAAAAGCTTCTGCACAGCAAAGGAAACAATCAACAAAACTAAAAGGCAACCAATGGAATGGGAAAAGATATTTGGAAATGACATATCAGACAAAGGGCTAGTATCCAAAATCTATAAAGAGCTCACCAAACTCCACAACCGAAAAACAAATAATCCAGTGAAGAAATGGGCAGAAAACATGAATAGACACCTCTCTAAAGAAGACATCCAGATGGCCAACAGGCATATGAAAAGATGCTCAACGTCGCTCCTCATCAGGGAAATACAAATCAAAACCACACTCAGATATCACCTCACGCCAGTCAGAGTGGCCAAAATGAACAAATCAGGAGACTATAGATGCTGGAGAGGATGTGGAGAAACGGGAACCCTCTTGCACTGTTGGTGGGAATGCAAACTGGTGCAGCCGCTCTAGAAAATACTGTGGAGGTTCCTCAAAAAATTAAAAATAGACCTACCCTATGACCCAGCAGTAGCACTGCTAGGAATTTACCCAAGGGATACAGGAGTACTGATGCATAGGGGCACTTGTACCCCAATGTTTATAGCAGCACTCTCAACAATAGCCAAATTGTGGAAAGAGACTAAATGCCCATCAACTGATGAATGGATAAAGAAATTGTGGTTTATATACACAATGATGTACTATGTGGCAATGAGAAAGAATGAAATATGGCCCTTTGTAGCAACGTGGATGGAACTGGAGAGTGTGATGCTAAGTGAAGTAAGCCATACAGAGAAAGACAGATACCATATAGTTTCACTGTTATGTGGATCCTGAGAAACTTAACAGAAACCCATGGGGGGAGGGGAAGAAAAAAAAAAGAGGTTAGAATGGGAGAGAGCCAAAGCATAAGAGACCCTTAAAAACTGAGAACAAACTGAGGGTTGATGGGGGTTGGGGGGGAGGGTAGGTGATGGGTATTGAAGAGGGCATCTTTTGGGATGAGCACTGGGTGTTGTATGGAAACCAATTTGACAATAAATTTCATATATTAAAAAAAAGACAAATTAAGGGCACTACTAAAATGAAGATTCCATAGGCTATTAATATATTTATCTTTATCTATTTACAAATGTTGACCCCAAACATGTATGCACAAGTATTTTCCCCCTCTACAAAAACTGAAATGGTGCACCTGGGTGGCTCAGTTGGTTAAGCATCTGACTTTGGCTCAGGTCATGATCTCACAGTTTGGTTTGTGGGTTCACAGTTCAGAGCCTGGAGCCTGCTTTGGATTCTGTCTCTCTCTCTCTCTCTCTCTCTCTCTCTCTCTCTCTCTCTGACCCTCTGCTGCTCATGCTCTGGCTCTTTCTCCAAAATAAATAAACATTACACAAATGAAAAAAAAATAAATGAAATTCAAATAATAAAGAATTAACCATTTTGAAGCACACAATCCAGGGCACCTGGGTGGCTTGGGTGGTTCAGCATTGAACTCTAGATTTTAGCTCAAGTCATGGTCTCTCAGTTCCTGAGAATGAGCCCTGCATTGGGCTCTGTTCTGACAGTGTGAAGCCTGCTTAGGATTCTCTCTCTCTCCCTCTCTCTCTGCCATCCCCTGCTCACGAGTGCATAGGCACACATGTTCTTTCATTCTCAAAATAAATAAATAAACATTAAAAAAAAGTAAGTGTACAATCCAGTGGCATTTTATGGATTGGGAAGCCATCACTTATATGAAATTCCAAAACATTTTTATCAACTCAAAAGCAAACCCTGTACTCCTTAAGCAGTCACTTATTGCCTATACCTACCAGCCCCTGGCAACCACAAATCTGTTTTCTCTGTCTACAAATTCAATCATTCTAGGTATTTTGTATAAGTGGAATCATATATTTATCCTTTTATGTATGATTTATTTCATTTAGCATAAAGTTTTCAAGGTTTTTCCATGTATCAGTATTTTTTAAATATTTTAAATATTTTAAATATCAGATGTATCTTTTTACATCTGAAAAATATTTCATTGTATGTAAATACTTCATTGTATTCATTCATTCATTGATGGATACTTGGTTTTTTTCCATCTTTTGGCTATTGTGAGTAGTGCAGCTACAAACATTTAGTTACAAATATTTTACCGGTTTTCAATTTGGGGAACTATATACATAGGAATGGAATTGCTGGATCCTGTGTACTTTCAAGGTAGATTTCCCCTCAATTTTGTGTTAAGTATTTCCATATTGTATTCCTTTATTTTTGGGACAAATTTAAGAAATCAACATTTATTTGAAAAAGGAAACTAGTGGTGCCTGGGTGGCTCAGTATGATAAGCATCTAATTTTGGCTCAGGTCATGATCTTGCAGTCTGTGATTTCGAGCCCTGCATAGAGCTTTGCACTGACAACACGGAGCCTGCTTCAGATCCTCTGTCTCCCTCTCTCTCTGCCCCTCCCCCACCTCTCTCTCAAAAATAAATATTTAAAAAATACATAAGAGAGAGAGCGAAACTAAAAATTGTTTTCTACTACACATATTATTCATGTTAGCTTTAAAGTTGAGGAGAAAAAGGTGATCCATTCAGCGACCTTCAGTGGTACAGAAAAACTTATTTTCGATGGGGTATCAGAGCCAGCAATGGAAGTTTGTGTTCTAACAGCTTTCCTAGCTTGGGTTATAGACTAAGGGTTAGTGATGAATAAGAACTGAGTGGATGAGTGTCATCCAGAGAAAAGTTGAAGGCTTTACAAGATGTAAGGTGTAAAAATAAAGGGTATAGAATTTGAAAAAGTAAGGAAACATATTTGACAAAACAATAATGTGTTTAGTATTTAGTGGAAAATCATTGAACTTCCCAAAATAATTGAATAAGGGTAAATAAGAACAGGACAACAGTCTAAAGCTATCTTCTGGTATTTTGATATCTTGACCTCAACAAAGATTTTATTGGATAGACTTTTCTTACTTTAACTTAATTTTCCTTTCCTCTGCTCTTCTCTCCCCTCCCTTCCCCTTCTCTTCTCTCCAGTCCTCTCCTCTCCTCTCCTCTCCTCTCCTCTCCTCTCCTCTCTTCCTTTCCTTTTCTTTCTTTTTTTGATTTCTTTTCTTTAGTCTAAATTTTTGGGATTTAGGTACAAAGATATATTAACATCCCAGGTTTGTTTCAGAAAGACAGTGACAAAGGGTGCCTGAGTGGCTCAGTTGGTTAAGCATCCGACTTCAGCTCTGGTCATGATCTCACAGTCCATGAGTTCGAGCCCCGTGTCAGGCTCTGTGCTGACAGCTTGGAGCCTGGAGCCTGCTTCAGATTCTGTGTCTCCCTCTCTCTGACCCTCCCCCATTCATGCTCTGTCTCTTTCTGTCTCAAAAATAAACATTAAAAAAAATAAAAAAGAAAGAAAGAAAGACAGTGACAAAATACAAAGTGCCAAGTGCCAGGAAGACTTGTGTTGATGAGTGAGGTTAGCAACTTCAAAAAATCCAAGGAAATAAAAAACGAGATGAAAGTGTTATGGTCGACAGCAATAGTCAAATAGATTTTACCCACATATAAATATTGAGACAGCCACAATGCAATGCAAAAACATGTCCAAAACATGGGCAGCTTTATTGCTTTTTTCTGATTTGAATGTGGATGTCTTTTCCAATGAATTTAAACACTCAAATTCTAAAGCATTATAGTTTAAACTGGTGGTGCCCGAGGGGAAGCTGGGGGGTGATGGGTAAAATAGATGAAGGGGATTAATAGTACACTTATTTTGAAGAGCACTGAGAAATGTATAAAATTTCTGAATCATATTATACAATTGAAATAGAAAATTGTATGTTAATTGTACTTTAATAAAACATTAAAAAACAAAAACAACAAAACAAAAAATAAAGCATTATATTTTTCAATTATGTTATTAAACATTTTAATTATATAATGACAAAATTATAGAACTTTTTTCTTTAATTTTTTTTTAATGTTTATTTATTTTTGAGAGAGAAAGAGCATGAGCGGGGAAGGGGCACAGAGAGAGGGAGACACAGAAACCAAAGCAGGCTCCAGGCTCTGAGCTATCAGCACAGAGCCCCACACAGTGCAAAAACTCAAAAGCAGCGAGATCAGGACCTGAGCTGAAGCCAGATGCTTAACTGAGTGAGCCACCCAGGTGCCCCAAAGGTATAGAAGTTTTAAAATTAAATTATAAAATTACAATTTTATGATTATATATGATTATAAAAACTATTTAGAATTATTAGAGAAATTATTAAAAGGCATGTAACAATAAACAGTTATTATGTGTTTGTAAAGATATAACTACAAACACACAAACAGTAACAATATGTTAAAAATGTATATAACTATAAAATATAAAAAACACCCATTCTTACGGTTTGCCTCCCAACTCTTAAATACAGAGAACAAACTGAGGGTTGATTGGGGAGGGGGGAGGGGAAAACGGGTGATGGGCATTGAGGAGGGCACTTGTTGGAATGAGCACTGAGTGTTGTACATAAGTGATAAATCATGGGAATCAACCCCCAAAACTAAGAGCACACTGTATACACTGTGTGATAGCCAACTTCATAATAAATTTTATTTAAAAAACTCATTCAATTATGTTCTTTCTTCTTATTTATTTTAGTGGTGAAAAGCAGATAATTGATCACAAATTCCAAGTTGGTTGAATATTCTCTTTTTTTTTAATTAAATTTAATTTTTAAAAAAAAATTTACATCCAAATTGGTTAGCATATAGTGCAACAATGATTTCAGGAGTAGTGTCCCTTACCCATGTAGCCAATCCCCCCTCCCACAACCCCTCCAGTAACCCTCAGTTTGTTCTCCGTATTTATGAGGCTCTTCTGTTTTATCCCCCTCCCTGTTTTTATATTATTTTTGTTTCCTTTCCCTTATGTTCATCTGTTTTGTCTCTTAAAGTCCTCATATGAGTGAAGTTATATGATTTTTGTCTTTCTCTGACTAATTTCACTTAGCATAATACCCTCCAGTTCCATCCATGTAGTTGCAAATGGCAAGATTTCATTCTTTTTCATTGCTGAGTAATAGTCCATTGTATATATATACCACATTTCTTTATCCATTCATCCATCGATGGACATTTGGGCTGTTTCCATAACTTGGCTATTGTTGATAGTGCTGCTATAAACATGGGGGTGCATGTGTCCCTTTGAAACAGCACACCTGTGTCCCGTGGATAAATGCCTAGTAGTGTAATTGCTGGGTCGTAGGGTAGTTCTATTTTTTGTTTTTTGAGAAATCTCCATACTGTTTTTCAAAGTGGCTGCACCAGCTTGCATTCCCACCAACAATACAAAAGAGATCCTCTTTCTCCGCATCCTTGCCAACATCTGTTGTTGCCTGAGTTGTTGATGTTAGCCATTCTGACAGGAGTAAGGTGGTATCTCATGGTGGTTTTGATTTTTATTTCCCTGATGATGAGTGAGGTTGAGCATTTTTTCATGTGTCGGTTGGCCATCTAGATGTCTTCTTTGGAGAAGTGTCTATTCACATCTTTTGCCATTTCTTTACTGGATTATTTGTTTTTGGGTGTTGAGTTTGATAAGTTTTTTATAGATTTTGGATACTAACCCTTTATCTGATATGTCGTTTGCAAATATCATCTCCCATTCTGTCCATTGCCTTTTATTTTTTTATTTTTTTTTAAAAATTTTTTTAACGTTTATTTATTTTTGAGACAGGGAGAGACAGAGCATGAATGGGGGAGGGTCACAGAGAGAAGGAGACACAGAATCGGAAGCAGGCTCCAGGCTCTGAGCCATCAGCCCAGAGCCCGACGCGGGGCTCGAACCCACGGAACGCGAGATCATGACCCGAGCTGAAGTCGGACGCTCAACCGACTGAGCCACCCAGGCGCCCCATGTCCATTGCCTTTTAGTTTTGCTGATTGTTTCCTTTGCTGTGCAGAAGCTTTTTATTTTGATGAAGTCCCAGAAATTCATTTTTGCTTTTTTTCCCTTGCCTCCTGAGACATGTTGAGTTAAGAAGTTGCTGCGGCCAAGATCAAAGAGGTTTCTGCCTGTTTTCTCCTCAAGGATTTTGATGGATTCCTGTCTTACATTAAGGTCTTTAATCCATTTTGAGTTTATTTTTGTGTATGGTGTAAGAAAATGGTCCAGGTTCATTCTTCTGCATGTCGCTGTCCAGTTTTCCCAGCACCACTTGCTGAAGAGACTGTCTTTATTCCTTTTGATATTGTTTCCTGCTTTGTCAAAGATTAGTTGGCCATACGTTTGTGGGTCCATTTCTGGGTTCTCTATTCTGTTCCATTGATCTAAGTGTCTGTTCTTGTGCCAGCACCCTACTGTCTTGATGATTACAACTTTGTAGTATAGCTTGAAGTCTGGGATTGTGGAATATTCTCTATTGACTCTGAGGAGAAAGCTGTCTATAGTAAATCGTTATGGCTGAATTATATAGGAAGATTCATATAATCATGTAGGAAAGGTGAAACATTGAGAAGTTTGTATGGCAGCAAAACCCAGAAAAAAAAAAAAACTTGGAATGCTTTTGTTTCCTTTCTTCCTTGGTGCCCTTTTATAAACTAAATGTCAGTGTTCTTCTCTGTGACAATTTTGCCATCTAAGAGAAACTATTTGCAGTAGATTTTCTGGAGACCTGAAGTGAAGAATGACCTTAAATACATATAAATATTTATATATAAATAAATATATATATATAAATATATATATTTATATATAAAATGTTTCTTTTTGATGGTACCCTCAGAAACAAATGGACCAAGAGTAAAATCTATGAAAGAACATGCATGGTCTGAAGAAGTTACTATATAATTTTACCTTTACTATATCAGGATTATTTCAATCATGCAGTTATTTTTCATCCATTTACAATAATAAATATTGGACCATAGTGATAAAATGCACAGGTAATTAAAAGGCCTAACATGGCCAAAAATAGAAATCACTTTTATCACTGAGCCTGTATTTTTAAAATACTAATAACACCTAGCAGCATTATATTTTTTATTTTGTTTTGTTTTATTCCAAGTCTTTAGTCTCACATCTAACAAAGTTATAATGAGAGAGAAAAGAAGGGGGGGAATGTGAGAATATTATAATTTTGAAACTGGGGTTCTCATTCCAGGAGAAAGCAAATGTTGACTCTAATAAATATATTTTCTTGAGTAATTATTTAATAAAAGTATGTGTAAAAGAAGCAAAATATTCTGGTTAATGTTATATGTGCCAGAGTTGCTTAAAGGAGTCCATCAAAAGCAGTATATTTCTGATTTATTTCCCATCTACTTCATTCTGTATTTCCAGCCCAAGGGGGCTAATTCTTCAGTAATTTCCAAATTCCATTGGATGCCTCAATTGCTTTCATCCAACTTAATACTGTTAACCACAATGGAGTTGTATGTGGTGTGTGTGTGTGTGTGTGTGTGTGTGTGTGTGCGCAATCACAGATTTATGGGACAGGTGCAAGGCTGGACATCAAATGTAATAAGATCACATTCTGATATTGCCAATACATATCTCACACGACTACTTACTGATAGTGCATGTAACTTGGTTTTGATCAATCCTTATTGATAATCAAATAAATTAATTCTATAATATTTATAGTTTAGCTAAGGTATTTGTCCTAGTCACTCTTCTTTTATTTTTGTTACTTTCAATCTACTAATTCTTATAGTTTCAAAAGCCCTAAATAAAAATATAGACTACACAGCATAAGCCATAAGATAGCTAAGTCACTCATACTAATACCATTGTATTTCCAACTTTTTCCTCACTTAAATCTGACAGTTCCAGTCCTTAGCCCTCATTCTGGAACTTTCTCAACTTTAGGGTTGCATTTCTGAAATTAAAAATTACCAAAAATGTGTGTCCTTTCTCCATGAATAACTCTTAACAGAAGGATATAGTAAGTTGGAAGAAGTGTACTTTTGTCATTTCTCACAGTCCTGAACAAACTGTAAGCCCTCCAAAATAATTTTTGTGCTCTGGTTTAATGCTTTCTTCCAGCCAAATGTAAACATTTTTTTTTTTATTTCTGTAAAATGCTCAGCGTTTGTTTGCTTTCAAACCCTAGTAACAATACATGTTATAAATAACAGAAAACCAAAAACAGACTTTTACAAATCAGAACTATCAGGGTCCCCTTGGGCCAAGAAGAGAGAACTATTGATTCTGGAGCTCACTCTGCCAAAAGGGTTCCACGCTGATCTTCAATTGAATCAGTAGTGTCATGAAATCCCACTGAGACATGTTGTGGGTTGTGACTGTGAGGAAGAGTATCAATCCTGATTTTCTTTAACCCTAGTGATGGAGATCCATTCTTTAGCCTTGAGTAAAATAGATAAATAATTTATTTCTTCATAAAAAGAAGGAAATAGAAGGTGGAAGAGAATGTGGCATTTGAAGGAAAACAAATCTCTGATGCTAGAAAAGGTGGGTTAACTCAAGCAAAAGCTTATATTTTAGAGGAGCATTTGGCAAGTGAAAACAGAAACTCTTTAATCAACAGCCATGATATCGCAGATGAACAGGTCAAGTAATACACGATTACTTTATTTTGGAATGCTCTTCAGTTTGAGATATGTCTGAATGTGTGCCTTTGGATATCCTTTAATAAAACATGTTTATTAAAATTATATTTCTATAGTCATCAGCTCCTTGTTTTCAAGCATAACTTTATCATAATTGAATAACTGCAAAAATGTTTCATTAACTATGATATTAAAATGTTCATAAAAGTATATTTTGAGATTACCTTTTATACTTAAAATTAATATCTTCATATACTTTGGACAGTTTTTATAATTTGTTTAATTCATCTATATTTACATGTAACAGATGGAAAATTATAATACAAAATTAGTTTTTCTAGAAGTAACAATAACTCATAGAAAATGTTGAACTCAACGACCAAGTGAAGAAGTTATAAATAAACAACTGCTTTATTAATCATGAGACGTGCATTAGGCAGTGACAAATTTTGGTGAAAACTTCTCCCTGAGGGACTAGTGTCTTCACTTCGAATCACAAAATCATGAAGTTTGATAACGGAATGAAAATGTATAACCACGTGTTTTAACTTTATAGTTTTATAATTGAGAAAACCCAAACTCACAGAAGTTAAGATTCTGCCAAAACATCTACCTTACTTAGGCCATCAGAATAAGAATTCTAGTTTTTATCTTCTAGTCTAGTGCTCTCTCCACCAACCCATTCTGGTTTCCATTTATTCTGATATTTTTAAGGTAAGTGTCGGTAATTTCTCATTTTAGCAATGGACTAAATCTAGGCTCTTATCTCTAAAAAAGTCCATTAGTTACCATTCCTTTTTTTCTTCAGAGTTACTAAACCTTAAGGAGGCAAATGCTTCTCTTAGATAAAACTGCACAAAGTCAGTACTAGTATTCTAATCATTCAATTTTCTACTCTTAACCAACAAAAGAATGCCTGCACAAAAATAGATACCTGAAAATCCTCATTCTAGCCATCAGAACAACAGCTACAATTTCTACAGTGAACTTGATCTTCTAATTTTAAAAGTGGCTTATTACAATAAGTTCAGTTTTAAGATTCTTTTTAAAAAAAAACTTTTAAAATACCTAATATATTTGTCTCCCATTGTCTATCCTAATGAACACTACTGCTCATTAACCCTGTGGTAGGACAAATTCTAAGATAGCCCCCAAGTTGTCCACCTGCCAATGTACAGGTTTTGTATAATTATCTCCCCTTGAGAGTAGGGAGAACCTGTAGGCATGATGAGATACTATTCCAGGAGTTATGTTACCTCTCTTGGGAAAAAGGATTAGGTAGATGTAATTAAAGATGATACAGGTACATCAGACATGATCACATGACATTACTGGGTGAATTTTGAAATCTGGGTCTAGAAGACACTGGCAGAAGAGATCAGGAATTCAAAGCTCTTGAGACATATTCCTTTTGGTCTTGAAGTAGTAACATGTGGAGAAGATCATGTGGCAGGCAATTATGACTCACTTCTAGGAGTTGAGAGTGGCCATCAATAAATCAGGACCTTCGGTAAGTCTAGTTAACACCCATCACCATACATAGTTACACTTTTTTCCATGTAATGAAAATTTTTAAGAGTTACTCTCTGCATCTAAAACTACTATAATGTTATATGTCAATTATATCTGAAAAGAAAGAAAGAAAGAAAGAAAGAAAGAAAGAAAGAAAGAAAGAAAGAAAGAAAGAAAGAAAGAAAGAAAGAAAAGATGGGAGGGAGGGAGGAGGGAGAAGGAGGAAGGAAGGAAGGACCTCATGTGTACAATCTCTGAGATCTCAGGGAATTAAATCTTGCTGAGGCCCTAAGTGAACTTAAAAGTGGATCATGAGCCTCAGATGATACACAGCTCCCAGGACACCTTGACTTATGTCATACAAATTCCTGATCAGAGAACCTAACCATTCCATGACAAATTCCTGAGCCACAGAAAATGTGAGATAATGTGTGTTTTAAACTGCTAATTTGGGATCATATGTTATGCAGCAATAGAAGAGTAATGCAGACCTTTTCATTATTGTAGCACACAAACCATAAATTGATCCTCAATGATCCCTGATTCTTAGTCTTTATGTACTGTGTACTCCTCTTCTCCTTGAATGTAAGTCTGGCCTGTGACTTGGTAACAATAATAAAATATGACGAGGTGATGCGATGTCATTTCTATGAATACCATATATTTATTTTATAAGACTCTGTCTTAGCAAAGTGGAGGTAGAGAGACTCTCCTTTGCTCACTTTGAAGAAGTAAACTACCATGGTGTAAGAGGGTCTACAGAGATGGCCCTGAGGAATTACAAGCAGTTTCTAGGAGCAGCCAGCCAGCATGAAAATGGGGACTTTGGTGCTGCAACTGCAAAGAGACGAATAACCTAAGGGAGGTTAGATTGTTCACCAGTTGAGATTATAGTAAAACTGTAGCCCCACTTGGAAACTGGAATGTACCCTTCCAAGACCCTAAGCAGAGGACCTAAGTACACCTTGCCTGAACTTCTGCCCTGAGAGTGTGAATGGGAAAGTACAACCACTGCTGATGCTTCATGTGAATTATTTCCTGGAGCTGGGTTTATTTTATTTTATTTTATTTTATTTTATTTTTTTTTTTTAATTTTTTTTTTTTTTCAACATTTTTTATTTATTTTTGGGACAGAGAGAGACAGAGCATGAACGGGGGAGGGGCAGAGAGAGAGGGAGACACAGAATCGGAAACAGGCTCCAGGCTCCGAGCCATCAGCCCAGAGCCTGACGCGGGGCTCGAACTCACGCACCGCGAGATCCTGACCTGGCTGAAGTCGGACGCTTAACCGACTGCGCCACCCAGGCGCCCCAAGCTGGGTTTATTTTAAAAGCTTTAATAAAAGTTCTTTTTCAAAGCTCTTACTAAAGTGTAATACAATTCATTTATTGTTGAAATAGGAAAAAAATCTATGTGTATCAGAATATTATTTGTAAAGATAGTAACCTACATTTTTTGTTTGTTTCTCTCCCTATTTTTACAATTCTCTTCTTTCCATTAAAACACATAGATCATTACACTGAGATCCATTGCCATTAGGAAGGATATGATGAAACAGAAAGCAAAAAGATATGAGTCATTGCCTTGCCCAGAAGTTTCATTCTCTTGAAAAATTTAGAGGGTTTAAGGCTTAACAATTATTTAGGAAAGACATCATGGAAACACAAGGAAAGTTTTGAAAAAGGGAACTGCATGTGCCTCAGTTGCATTTTGTTTCCTGGCTCATTCGTTACAGGATTTGAACAAATACCCATATAGGCCTAGGAGAAAGCAGGTAGATAGAAGGGAAAGGAAGCAATGGCCTTTGTCCTTTTCCCAAGGATACTGATAACAGGATGCACTGAGTTTGACTGGGTGCATGATGGGAATTGGTGAATGGTCCCTAGGCAGATTTGCAGAGATTCATGTGTCTTGGACTGTTTTTGAAGTAGTAGAAAAAGTTTTGTGTCTCTAGGTAGCCTAGAGAACTCAGTACTGAACAATTAGGGAAAAGGAATGACATCATCATGAATTACATAGACATCTATGTCATGTCTTCACTTTGGCATTTATAAAAGGATCTCAGAATATGCAAAATACCCATGAGAAAGATGGGACATACCAAAGTCTTTTTTTCCAATAAACACTTAATGAGCATCTGTTAAGTACTCTACTAGTTGCTGAGAACATAACTGTGAAAATTAATTCCTTGTCTTTATGAAGCTCCCATTCTAGTGTGTGGTGTGTGTGTGTGTGTGTGTGTGTGCGTGTGTGACAGTTAATAAATAAACAAAAGGTAAATACATAGTATGTCAGATGGGGATACTTTCTACTAAGAAATAAAAAACAGAGTAAGGAGACAGCAATAGAGATTAACTCCTCAGGAACTTCAGACTCCTCTCTTCAACTCTTATTCAATGTCTCCTCATGAATGTCTAATGGATATTTCAAACTATTAGTCATTGAACAGAATCTGAGTTTCTCTTCCTATTTTGGAATTGCCTTTCTCAGGAAAAGGCCCCACATGAAGACAAAAGCCAAAATATTATCCTTAATTTCTCAGTGTTAGTCCAGCAAGTCCCACTAAATCTATTGTTAAACATATTACAAATATGTCCACATCTTTCCATCCCTTCCACCTTGGCCCAAGCCCTCATCACCACATTCCACCCAATTGTCTATTCTTTCTCCCTTGACCTACTGAATTCTAGTCTCTCCACAGCAACTCCAGTGATCTTTCAAAAAGTCAATCAGATCACTTCACTCACCTGCTTTGATGTCATTTCATCACTCAGAATAAAAGCTGCACTCCTTTGGCTTAAAAAAGTCTAATGGGATTGGGTTCTTGTCCATATTTCTTAAACCATCTCATTCTATTCTCCTCTTCATTGGCCTTCTTTCTCTCCCTGTAACATGCCAAACTCATTCTTGCCTTAAAGTCGCTTCCTGGACTCCCCTTATCTTGGGTTTGCCAATTTCTTTTTGTCATTTAGATCTCAGTTAACCGCTCCCATCCGATACAATGTAGTCACCTGGTAAACCCTTCCTGGACTTGCCATACTGTAATGTCTATCTAGCACTTACAGTCATCTCATGGTTCTTTTATTTCCAGCACCCCCCACTTAAGAGAAGAATTCCTCAGAGCAAGGATTTTGTTTTTTTCCTTGTGTTTTCTGTCTCTAAATGTGCCTGGTATATAGTTGACACTCAGTGAGCATTTGCTGAAAGTATAAACAAAAGCTTGGAATATTATTAATACTCACAGAAGTAGAAAGGAGGAAAATATATCCAGTTTCCTCCTCCTCTTCCTACTTCTTTCTCATTTCCTTTCATACCATAATCATTCTTTCTTGGGACAACCTCCTTATAATTTTGCTTTCTATTGTATGAAGTTATAGACTCTTCCTCTAAGGCTTTCATTTTTTAGGAAATACACTTCCTTCTTGCCATCACACACCAAAAAAAGTGCCTCAAGTTTTTGTAACCAACATAGAATCTTACCTAATCAACTTCTCTTCCCTTCCCCTCTCTCCCTCCCTCCCTTGCTCCTTCTCTCCTTGCTTTCTTCTGGAAGTGATATTTATTTTCCTGAGACTAGGGTCTAGTCTTAACTCACCTCTTTCTGCCTCCCTAACAATTTACTATATCAATCACTTCAGCCTTAATGTTAATCCTCTCTTTTTCCTGGTTTAAAAAAAAAAGTCAAAAGCCAAATCCATATATCAACAATAAATCAACCCAAATTCCCCGAACTCCTAATCTCCTTTCGTTTCCTTCTACATCTCTCCCTTTCTCCTTCCCTTATCTGCTCTCCCACTTTTTTTCTATTTTCCTATTTCTCACTCGCTCCTCAATCCACCATTTTTTTTCTACCCACATTGCCCCAGGAATATATCTTTGCCAATGTTACCAAAACTTCTTTTCATTCAATGGCAGTTTCTCAGTCTTTGTTTTCTTTGACCCAGTAGCAACATTTGATATTTAACCCACTCCTTCCTTTCTGGTTGCTTTATCTTCTTTAGCTAGTGTTCTCCATCTTTTTTTGTGAGCTCCTTTTCTCTGATTAGGGTTTTCTCTTTAGTACTTACCCCTTCTCATTCTATACACTTTATTCTGTAGGCTCATCCAGTCCCAAGTTTCTATTTCTAACATATTCATATGCCTTATGTCTATTTCTTCAATCATATGTTTTCTTGAAAGGCACAGACTAACATAGATCTACAAAACTAGCGTTCCTGAAAGCATTCTTGACTCCTTTCTCCTTACCCTGATATCCAACTGCTCTGTGAACTGAACGTCACATAAACATCCTTCATCTATTATCCTTTCCATTCTCCTCAGGAATTACTTGCCATCTTTCTAATTTTCTTCTGCTTCTAGTTTCACCTCCTCCTGATTTTTCAATGTGTACATGATAATTTCTTAAAATTATGGGTATTATAATTTGGCTTTGCTGCTTGAAATCCTTCAAAATTTCTTGGCATGGAATTCATAGTCTTCCTTGTATCTTGGGTCTGAGGTTTTGCCAAAAATTTTACTTGTACTTATTTCATTTGATTAATTATTAAAATCTGGAAAATTATATTGTATTAATTTAATAATGTTTCATAAGTCCCCCCCCCTTATTTTGAAGTGAAATGAATTAGCTTAATTAGTATTGTGCAATCATTAAAATCTGAACATGAAAAACTTTGAGGCATGGATTTGGTGCACACCAAATAGATTTCATAGTTGCTGTTCATAAGACAAATATATTGTCAAAAGTGAAATAAAATAGCAGGAAAAGATAATAATGCCATGCCTTTTCCTGAGAATAATAATTAATAACTATCATTTTGAGATTCAGAAAACTTCTAAATAACAGGGAAATAAAACGTCCTTTAGAATTTGCCCTCAGACATTTATTTTTATTTTTCTAATATTTGAGAATACTCTCACTGATCCTTGCCAAATGTCATCATAAGACATTTAAAGATATATGAGTTTTCATTATCACATAACCAGAGATTTTCTGAGTAAACATTTTTTTTTGTAAAAATATTTGTTAGAAAATCTGTGCAAAAAACCTCAAAGGTCTAACTTCCCTTACATAAAGGACATGTGTTCCATCTAAACCACCAATGCAATTCAAAAGTATACAACTCAGTGTACCTAAGTTTTACTTTTGAAAGATGAAAATCTCTCTATATAAATATAGATCATTATCCTAGAAAGACACTAAACAGCAAACAAGACTAATCTTATAGAAGCACTTTAAGGGCTATCTACAGAAAATCTAGAATCTGGGTATTTATTTCTCCAGAAAGTTGGAAATGTTAGAAACAGTTCCAACACCATCTCTTTATTTAGCAAATCCCTAATAGCTGTGAAGCCCTTTCCAGCAAAAAGTACAACTATTTACATAACACCTTGACGTTCACAAAACAGGTACACATGTATTATGGCACTTGCACCTGATGCTTCGTGCAGCTCCTAGTGATAACATAGGCAGGGTTTACTTTCAAGCTTTGTCACTAACAGCCAGGAGATGGAGTGAAACAATGACTCCTCCAAAACTGCGTAACTGGAGAGTGACATACATTAAGGCTCAAACCAGTTTTTATGAGTAACTTCTACTCTTTTCACTTTCTCATGTTTTGGCTGGAAAAGGATATGAGTGTTGTGGACATGCATATGTGAAAAGGATATGAGTATTGTGAACCAGTACAAAAATGGAATTTTGTATGGAATTTGAATTCTAGACAATCTTACTTCAGTTCAGATATCAACCCTTAACTTTGAAAAACATTTTAGAAAAAGTTGAGACCTATAACTTCTGATAAACCAATAAAACCATGTTTTGTTGAGGGAGCTAGTGGTATCTTGTTTTCTTATATTAAGTAGCTTAAGTAAACGATTAGGAAATAGGGTATAAAGATCAAAGAGAATGGACAGCTAATCAAATGGGACCTTTTCAAAAGACATAAATGGGGGAGAAATGTCCCTAGTTAGTAGGACACAGAGTTTTATAATCAGGACTAGTAAAATTTTCTTTAAAACAGAAACACTTTTCTCTTATCCCTTTCTTTCTTTTGGTTGTCACTAAATTAAATAAAAGTGTTTTCTTGCTAGCCTCTAGGGCTATGCCAAATAAAGAGCTCACTACCTAACACTTGAAATGAAAAGCTAAAAAAGCAAAAGTATTGTTTATAAGTCATCATAATTCTAAATTTTATAACCAAATGCAAAGTGTTGATTTTCTCAGTACTGTAGGTATTTTTAAAAGGCAATTATGTTTAAAGTTCTAGGAAATTTAACCTATACCTACCAGAAAACCGAATTCACTAATTTCAACTTCTCCTGGGAAGGAAGGAGTGTCTGGCTTTTAACTGTTGATTGCTGCATCTATGTCAAACTTTCCATGTTGCAATGTAAATTTCCTATTAGACTGTGAGCTCATCTAGGATCAGGGCTGAACATTTCTACCATGCGACATGGTTACTCACACAATAAATATCTCAATGGGTGTTTTTTTATGCAAATAAGTTCAAGTATGTGATGGAGACTTTGACATTCTGGTAGAGGAGATATAGATTCTGCAAATGGTAGTTTCATGTCCGGTATCAATATATTGGTAATATATGTGACTTATACAAAGAAGATATAATGAATCCTTAATTAATAAGGAGAGTTAACATATTACTGATAGGAAGCAGTATATTCAAAAACAAAGAAATTATTCCATACAACTCATTAAATTATGCAATCATGTCTCTCAGCAAATTATTTCTAAAAATGGTTTTAAATTTCTTTATACAGGGCCACAAGCACTATAGTTTTTATTAGTATTGACTTTTTCAATTAAAAAAAATAGCTAATAGTGTCAGAGCAAATGAAAGTAACTTTAGAACAAGAACACAACTCTCTGTTTCCTTAAATGAAATTTTCCATTTTGAATAATGATAAATTTGTTTAATGAAAATATTAATTTGAGGATGTTGGAAACATAAGAATTACTTCTGAAAACATCATGTTAAATAACTGAGTTTATGATAAATTCTACATAAAATCCCACTAACCTAATTTTGCAAATTGCTTGAAATTGCAAATGAAGATATTAACAATTCTTTTATTAAAGGATAAAGTGACCATAATACCCAAGGCAATATACTGATTAAAGCAGGTGCAATGGAAGATAATCCAAAAGCTTCATAATTCCTTGGATAATAGATCAGTGATTCACTGTAATGTGCTTATTAAGCAATATGGAAAATTGGGTCAAATTAGACAGTAAGATAGATTTGTTCATATATGACATGGCTTGCTATGGAGACAATCAAAGTGACATTTCGTAACCGAAGTCCCTAGAGATAAGATACTTGGCATCAAATTAGTCAGTTACCTAACCTTTTGGAAAATTTACGGCTGTGATCAGTAAAAGAAAATTGCATTAAAACTGGGCAATTACGATATACAGTATAATTGTAGGGGACAGATTTTCTTTCTAATAGTAAATTGAAACTGCTTTGTTGAAAAAATGAGGGCTTAGAAAAAGGCACTAATGGTTATTTGCATAGAATAATGTACTTAACTCATATACTTATGATGGCTTTTCTGGATGGACATGATAAACTCTAACATTCATGGAAGAACAAGTTCTGAGAGGGTCTTTGTAAGATTCTAATAATTGGTGATATCAATCATATTTTCGTCAGCTTTTCTGAAATGGAAATATTTAATTTTTCCATGAGGCAAAATATTTATTTTGCTTTGAAAAGATGACGGGAAATAAAAGCATACTGCACAGAGTGATTCGGTGTTAGCTATTTATTAATTAGGGTCACATGCAGGGAACTTTGAAAGTTGTCTTTTTATTTATTTTTTTTCTTTTAAAGTTTATTTATTTATTTAGACAGAGAGAGAGTGCAAGTGGGAGAGGGGCAGAGAGAGAGAGGGAGAGAGAATTCCAAGAAGGCTCTGTGCCACATGGGGCTTGATCTCACAAACAGTAAGACAATGACCTGAGCTGAAATAGAGTTGGATGTTGAACCAACTGAGCCACCCAGGCATCCCAAAAGTGGTTGTTTTAGCAGGGATTTCATGGGCAACTTATATCTGAGATTTGAAACTTCCTATGGAAATACCACTGTATAATAATACTTCTTTTCTTTGATCACTAAATTGAGCTGAATTTGGTGGGCCTTAAATGTAGATCTGATTGATAGTTTAAATTCAGATAACTGCCAAATCAGAAATGTAGTCATCTCATTGGCTTTTTGATACAAATATTAAATGAATGGGAGATCCAGCTCACCTTGGCCTTGCTACATTTGGTAAGAGTCCTATTCCCCAAACAGAATTGGACTCAGGTATAGATAGGACTTGATGTTGTCAACTGGGACATCCTGAGGCAATGGGAGTAGCACTGAAGGCACATTTGCTCAGAATAGAAACCATTTGCATTCTGCTTGGCTGAAGAGGAACTCAGTCTGTCACCCACTCACACTTCAGACTGTTTGAATAATGCCATCCTAACCTTCCCCTCCCATTTACCTTCATCAGCCATTCACTCCCCTACCTGGAATGATGCTCTTGATTTCTATTTGCTCTTTCTCAGTGTTTCTCAGGCTTGAACCCACATCAGAATCATCAGCAGGATTTGCTGAAGTGTGGAGTGCTGGCCCTCACTCACAGACTTTTTGGTTCAGGAGAATGGGGTATGGTTGAAGAATTTGCATTTCTAACAAGCTCCCAGATAAGGCTGATGCAAATTTGAGAGCTATTGTTCTTCCATGCTACACTGGAATCTCTTTTGATTCATCGTGTTATTCTCACTGATTTATTGTTCTATTTACATATCATCCGCAAATTACATTAAAATATAGGTGTAAGTACAATAAATGTCTATAAGCATGCACTGTTGGCCACATTAAATAACAGCAGATCTTACAGTCTTCTCCTTCTGGTCTAGTTTCTCCCTGCCTCCTTGCTGTTCTAAACTCTCAACACGGTGCTGCCTCCCTCCAGGCCCTCTACTCCTGAGAGGAAATTCAATTTCAAAATTGTTTCTTCACTCAATTCTTCATGGCTTTTCTTTTGCCTCATGCAATCACAATTTCCATTTACTCAATGCAGGTGATCGCATTTATGTGGAATGAAGAAGGCAATCTACTTAAACGAAAATACATACTAATGCTTGAGACTTGGTTTGAATGCTCATATTTTAGAAAAAGATGCCTCTAAGCCAACATCAATTTCAAAAGCCATGACAACATGAAGTGAAAACCGTCAGGTAGTTGAGATGTGTTTTCTCCCTCATACCTGCTATCTTTGGACACATGTAGTCAACACTGCAGATTAATCTAGATACAGAGCACTGGACAAAATGAATTGGATTGCAGTTACATGAGGTATTTAATAACTTTGCAGAAACCATATACAATTTATGTTGTAAATAATATGTTTGCATGGCCCCTCAATCAAAACTTGAAAAGTTATAAGACCTTTGTGATAGCCAATAAATCTGCTTAACCATCTGTTCTTACTGGAAATGTTCCAAAAGGATATTTCTATTTTTATAAGGTAAAGGAATTATTCTGTAGAAGACAAAGGAGGCCCATGTTTTAGGTAATTATATTATACTGTTCCCTCAGAGGTGTTTATGAGGAAACTGAGAATCCGAAAGGAAATAGAATCTGAGGGCTCACTCATTCAGAGGCAGTCATCAGCACGGAGTGTCAAAATGCATTGCATTTTTATTTTTTTCAGTTCATTTATTTTGAGAAAGAGAGCAAGAACAAGCAGGGATGGTCAGAGAGAGAGAGGGAGAGAGAGAATCCCAAGCAGGCTCTACACTGACAGTGAAGAGTCAGATGCAGGGCTAGAATTGACGAACTGAGAGATCATGACCTGAGCCAAAACCAAGAGCCAGACTTTTAACCAACTAAGCCACCCAGGTGCCCCCCAAAATGCATTTAAAGGCAAAGCCACTTTCTTGAGGGGATATTCTGAGAGCTTATATGAGAAGGACATCACTTGTCTAGGAGAGCAAAGAAAGGTGAGTATATAAACAATGAAGTAGAGAATCAGGAATAGAAGGGAAAAGGCAATGGGAATTGTGTTGAATGAGGATGGTCACATTCCAGAGGCATTCATACATTTGAGTCCTGTCCTATGAACTGCTGTTGCTGAAAATACTGCCCTGCCCCTTCTTCCTCCTTCACTTCCTTCTTCTTTTTATCCTTCTTTATTCTCTCATATCTTCTCCTCCTCCTCACTCTCTTCCTTTTTAACTTAGTTCTTATTTTGACTCTGCCTAATAAAGCCTATATATTCACCAATTACCAACTTTATTTGTTCATGTAATGGTTTCAGCCAGTAATCCAAACAATTGAAAATAACTATATATATATATATATAGTCACAATTTCACCTTCAAAATCTCATTCCCACAGAAAAGACATTTTATCTAAAATTGGATGCTGCCTGTCCTTGAAGGTAAGACCCTGGGCAAGTCACCAAAGACCCTCTGGGTCTCACTTTTATCCCTTAGCAAACAGTTCACTTAGACAATTCCCCACTCTGCAGTTTATATTCTATCCTGCATTTTCTGTCCATGTGGTATTTTTGCATTTTTTTCCTCAGTTGTAATAAAAATCTTTATCTTCTGCTGACTGCATACTCCTCTATAAATGTTAGTTTTCAGTACTATCACTTCAGGCAATTTCTTTTACAAGTAGTAACTCTAGTATAAGCTGGAAATATTATAAACAGAACCAGCCCCTCCATCAGCATGTGAGAGATTTTTCTGGTAAAATTTCATACAATGTATTTAGTCCATTTACATTCTCCTCACTGAAGCTTATAAAGCAAGATAGGAAAGGCAGATTTTCACATTTCCTCAGGCAGAGGTCAGAAGTAACTTTCAGAGGAACTTGAAGCTTAGGCAAAAATCCAAACACATAAAAGCACAGCCATTTTAAAACTAGTAAAAATGAACTGTTACTCAGTATAGCAGATGGCAATATTTTATGAACCATTTTGTAACATTAAAGAATTCCCAGCATCTACTAAAATTCAGCCTCATGAATACCATTAAAGAAGCTATTCTGTTATTGCACATGGTATTTTTAAGGGAAATCCTATATTGTGAACCTAAAAAAGAATTTCTTAAGATATGAAAGGATTGCCTGATACACTCAACAGCAGGTGAGAACCAGGTTATCCCGATTCACGCAGAGGCCATTTTTTTCACGCTATGAATACACCATGATATTAAAGTTACTGTTCTTCTGTTTTAAAGAAACTTTCTAGCTAAAGTGTCTGAAGTTAGACAAATCTTAGTTTATATTAGAAATAAGTCCGTAATTCACATTTAGTCAATGAGTATCTAATCTTAAATAATTACTGATAAAGGAACATTTACTGAAAATTGCTACTCAATTTAGAACTAACAGCTACTTATGTGATTGGGGGAATAAACCAGGAAGAGTCTGAGATGCCTTTTGAATAGAGAGGTGATATTTATTATGAGAATAAAATTGCTGAATGGTGATCCACTACACATATCTATACACCCTCTTCATGTCTCTGCCAAGTAATATGGAAGAGGATGGTAGAATTCAGAGGAAAAGTTTCTCAAAGTTTGGGGATTTCCTTCAGCAGTTGGACATAAGGAATAGCAGCAGGGATGTTTGATTAAATTGAATGCAATCACTAACCAGGATGGAAAATGTTTGGGGCTTACAAATTTTGAATACTCTATATAACGTGTCAGAAAGGTTAAAATAAAAAAGCACAAGAAATAAAAAATGTTGGTGAGGATGTGGGAAAAAAAGAGACTTTGTTCATTGTTGATGGAAATGCAAACTGGTGCAGCCACTGCAGGTTTATTTACAACAACCAAGATATAGCAGCAGCCCGAGTGTCCATCGATAGAGGAATGGATAAAGATGTGACACACACACACACACACACACACACACTCACTCACTCACTCACTCACACAGTGGAATATTATTTAGTCATAAAAAGAATGAAACCTTGCCATTTACAATGGCATGTGTGGACCTAGAGAGTATAATGCTTAGCAAATTAAGCCAGTCAGAGAAAGACAGATACCATATGATTTCACAAAGAAACAAACAAATAAACAAAGAAAAAAGAGAGAGACAAAAGAAGAAACAGACTCCTGACTACAGAGAACACACTGATAGTTACCAGATGGGAGGTGGGGAGGGGGCTGAGTGAAATAGATGAAAGGGATTAAGAGTACACTTATCTTGATAAGCACTGAGCAATATACAGGATTGCTGAATCACTATATTGTACACCTGACACTAATTTAATACTGTACATTAACTGTACTGGAATTAAAATTTAAGAAAAAGAATACTACATGTAAATCTGAGTGTCAAACTTACCCATTTTAAAATAAAAAAGACAGTAGTTATCTCTTATTTTTTTCTCTCACAAATTAAGGAAAAATAGTTATGTCATTAAGGTAAATTTTAATACATTTTTCAGAGATACCAGAGGTATAAAGACTTTCATAATAGAAATATTAATTTGATCATTCCCTGTAGAACTTGGTTTCATGTGAAATATCTACATATTTTGTTGTAAAACTGTACATTTGTTATTTTTTTTAGATTTTAACTGCTAATTTATAATATATTAATTAATGTTTCATCAGCTCTATGTAGAGTAAGGTGCAGTATAATCACAAAAGGACTTATAAACATATCCCGTTTAATAATTTGAAATGAGTGGCGCTCATTTTCATCACTAAGTGGCAGCTTAATAAAAAATATTATTTTTATCAATCTTTTAGCTCCTGGCCTGACAAAATATCAAAGGATCCTAAATGCTAATCCATCATCTTCTTAAAAACATGGAGGTGCTGGTTAATATTTGTAATACAGGATCAACAGTTTAAGAAAATTTTATCTTGAGAACATATTTTACAATAGGTGAGAGGATAATCATTGTACATAATTATTGTAGTTTACCTTCACAGATATGCCCGGGAAGTAGACATACTTATTTACATTTTATAGCTAAAGTTGGGTGGCTTGACTCAAATCGTATTGCTGATACCCTGTGAGGGCAGAATCTGAACCCAATACAAAGTCGATGTTCTTTCCATTGTATCATTTTGGCTGCCACACTACACAATGCCAGTGGGCACCATTCATTTGCATTAGCTGTAATGGATAGCCTCTGAAGTTTTGCTACCTCCTGAAATGTCATATAAAACCATTTTTCAAGAACATCCAATATAGGGGTGTCTGGGTGGTTGAGTCATTTAAGCATCTGACTCTTGATTTTGGCTTAGGTTGTGATCTCATGGTTCCTGAGATCAAGCCCAGTGTATGGCTCTATGCTGTCAGCACAGAGCCTGCTTAGGATCCTCTCTTCCTCTCTCTCTGCCCCTCCCCTACTCTTGCTCACTTCTTCTCCCTCTCTCTCTCAACATAAATAAACTTAAAAAAAAAGAACATCCATTATATTAAGTGTGATAAATCTATGTTGGTAAATATGCCATGGGGATATATCAGGTCATTTCCAAGATTTATCTTGAGGAAGCTAGGTATGACACTAGTGGCAGAAAATGCCACACGATCTCCCAGACACCATGGGTTAAATAGCAGAATACTGAAGGAATAGAGTAATGGTTAAGTTTCATCCATAAGATATGGCTTCAAATAAGCAATAGCTGAAATCAATAATCTTTCCAGCAACCAAACACAGATGCCATAATCCTTCCAGTAAAAAGAGAACTCTTTCAGCAGACAGGTGTTGTTTCTTACAACATAGGAGATTAGGTAGATGGATCTAAGCAGTAAGTTTTACCCCTCAGCTTTCAGGGACAAATCCATCAAAATCCAAACATGAAAGACAGAAATAGTTCAAGTACTGCTGAATCTTTCACAATTATTTTACAAGCAATTGTTTCCAGGCTAAAATCTCTAGTCTAGATTTAGGACTAAAAGGGCAAGAGAAAAATCAAGAAAACAGCTTTGAAATATTTGAAGGAATAATAAAAAAAATGGAAGAACCTTGGGTAAGGCAAAGTTGACTAGATAATAAAGTGGGAATGAACCACTTTGTTAATTCAATTCTAGTATTCAACCTGATAGTGCTCTTAATAAGTGTAGTGTGTCTAACATTGTAATAACACTTTGCTTGAATTGTTTTCTTATTTGGGTTTCTTAGAATAAAATCAGCAACTCTGTTTGAAGTTACTGCATGGATAAATATATTAAGAGTAGTAAGTTTCCAAATACATATATAACACATAGTTTATTTTCACACACACAACACACACACAAAGGTTTACTTCCGGTTAGATTTTTTAAAAGTAAAATGGCAGAATATATTAAATACAAAAACTCCGAAACACATCGCCAGAATGATCCTTTTAAAGTATAGATTAGATAATGTCAGTTTTTCCCCTCTCTGCCAAAATGCCTATGGTATCCCGACTCACTCAGAGTAAAATCCAGCAACCTCATGTGGTTGCACGGGACATGGTTAGTATGTCTCCGTGACCTCATTGCCCCTCCTTCTACTTCACACTCATTCAAATCTGGCTACACTTCTTTCTTGCTCCCCCTGAACAAGGCACATGCGCCCCTACTTTAGAGCTTCTGAAATGACTGTCCTCTCTGCTTTAAACCCGTCCCCTCAGATATCCCCATGCTTACTCTCTCACTTCGTTTTCTCTGCTCAAAGGTCACCTTTCCAGTGAATATGGTCCTGGCCGCATTATCTACAGTACCATCCCATACAACTCTCTATTCTTTCTTGCTATAGGGTAGATCAGTGATTGTTCAAAAATATTCACTCCCCATTTTCCCATCTTGGTAGGCAAATGCTACTGTCCATTCCTTGGTCTACTTGTTTAGGTTGTCATGATGCAAGCACCACATGCTTGCCTTTGATCACTCACATTTCTGACATTGCCATGTGAAAGACATGCCCATTGCCTGTTGATTCCAAGAGGATGGTGGAGAAAGATGGAGCAGAGGTATCCAGCCCAGCTGTCCTAGTTGAGTGCAGTCCGGCTTAGGCAGCCTCCAATCTGTAGACCCATGAGTGTGTCCAGCTCAAATCTGAAGGGGCACTCAGCTCAAACCTCACCTCAGCTGACTCAAAGACACTTTAAACAAACAGCTGGTTATTGCTGTAGGTCATGGATGAAATTTTAGTGACCATTATAGTCCTTTTGTGACAATGCCTACCTGATACACCCTGATATTGTGTAGCAAACTCATCATCACACATAGTATATATTTTTTGTTTGTTTGTTTTTGCTTATTGTCATGTTCCTCTCGAAAATACTTTGAGAAGAATGTCTTCTGTTTATTGTTATTCTTCCACCACCTAGAATGGAGGTTGGAGCTTGGTAGTCACTCACTAAATATTTGTGGAATAAATTGTCTACTGTGTGTTACTGTATTATCTAAAATGTATAGAGACTTAGGAGCTAAATGGACAAAACAAACATATTCTATTGTCCCATGGAAACAATAATCTAAATACCTCTATAAATATTTAAAATTTTATGTTTTACCTATATAAAATATTGTATCACTTAAAGTTGGATTAATTTAGAGTCCATATTTATAATATTTATAATTTTATCTCCAGTGGCAATAACAAAGCTAAATTCCTTTTACAAAAAAGATATTTTCACTGACAGCTTTTTCTATAAACTGGCATGAAACTAATCCTCTTTGTTTCCATCATGCTATTAAAATAACCTATACTTACACATACCTGGCCTAGTATATTATTTATAATTCAATTATATCTTTGTTTATCTTTTTCAGGGTTTGGCCGATTAACCAAATCTATGACCTTCTTCCTCATTTCCCTCCCATTTTTTCTTAGTCAACCATGAATTAAATACTTAATATTTGCAAAGCACTATAACAGGTGCTTAAAGTTACTGAAAGATATGGAAGAAAATATGCTAAAATATTCAGGGTATAGAAAAAATATTAGTTATCTTAGAAGATGAAATATCCACCCCAAAATAGTCTAGATATGCTAGCAAGTAAATTCGACCATCTGTGGCTTGGTCCAATGTATTATCTGCAACCTGAGTTCATACCACTCTCCTGCTTCATGAAAAATCATGTTTCCTTAATGTCCTCTTCATTTGCACAATCCTTTCTTTTGCCTGTGCTATCTGTTATACCCCCATAGATAAACACTCAATATTTCTTCAGTTGGAAAATAGTTTATTACTTTTACAAAAGAGAATTAAAAATGGTGCCTGGAAAGAATCTCCCTTTTCACAGTCTTTATGATTGCATCCTCTGAAGTTCAGTGCTAAATTTTATACAACTAGATTTTCTCAAGAAAGCCATTGTTTCTGGCCACTGTTTACTAGTTAGAGTCTCAAAGGGAAGGTTGACTCCCAAAACTTATAAATCATTCACTAGAATGTAAACCTTTTAAAGGCAGAGATTCTATATCACTTGTTTATTACTAGAGTTAAAAAAAAACAGGTATTCAGAAAATATCTGTTGAAAATAGAAAATATTCCTTAAGTAATTGTTTAAGAATGAATTCATTAAATGTCAAAATGTATCACATTAAACTTTTTTATTAGCTCAAAGAGGTGCTTGTGTTGACTTGGCACACTCACGTAAAAAAACAAGAGTCAGAACTTGAGAGGGGTCTAAAGGGTGGGCAGAAATAGGATGTTAGGAGCCAAAAACAATCTAAATTATACAGAAAAAAGAAAACTACAATTTGAAAAGCCTTGGGGTCTGGAATGGGCTTTGAATGCCTGTGGGAGTCGGTCCAAATAGATGTGGAGTGTTGATATGTGCTCCCTTATAACAAAGTGAATTCGTTTTGAAAATTCATCAGCTCTGCTCATTGTGAAGCCATAGGAAGGCTTCTTGTAAGTTAAATCATACAAAAACAGCAGTTTTGGAATATAAACACCACTGATAGTCTTCTCAATGCTTTCTATGACCTTTGTAAAATTTTTATTTTCAAGACTCTGACAGCATTGATCACCTGTGTCTGTTCAGCATTTTTTTTCATGAGACTGACATACTGTCCCAGTGCTCACATCTATCAACATTGCTCTGATTTATCCGCTTAATAACAGGAAATCATTTGGTAGCCCAACTCTATTTTGCTTGAACACTGACCTGTGACCTTAATCTGATGCGTTTCAAGGTTCTTTGTTTTTCCATATAAGACCAATTAGGTTGAAGCATTTTGAAAAGACTATATGACAAAACAGTCATATTTGAACATTTAAAGTTAATTTTTCTCTCAAGCAGACAAAAATAAAAGAATAATTTTATTAAAATAATTAAAAATCACTTTAATAATATAGTCATTAAACAATTGATTTATGCTACCGAGGAAAAAAATTTTAAATCAATGTGGTGGCTAGAGAAAAGCATAAGTCTATTTTTTATTTATTAATATAAAATGTGTAGATAATAGGATAAGAATTATTTTAGTTCTATTTATAACAAATTTATTTTATAAATCTGCACCTCTGTTTCTCAGAATATTTATTTTTAAATCCACTATCTAATTCTACAAGTGAACTTGTACTAAAAATATTTATAAACTATGGAATTTAGAAATAAATAAATATTTAAAAATATTTATATTTATATGGAATATTTTACTGATTGTCCAATTACAACAAAAATTTATTAGGAAATATCATTGTCAACTCCCCTGAAAATATGAGAAATATTTTTCCCATAATTTAATTGATGGGAAATGTGGCAGTTTTATGGAAGAAGCAACACACACACACACACACACACACACACACATTCATAGAAAAACAAACATACACATATTGTATTGAGTCACAGAGAAATGTTATACTTTCAGATACTCGATACTATTAATTTGATGAGTTCTATCACTATGCGGATTAAAAATACATTTAAGCATTTTTGAAAATTATGCAAAAGTTCTCTTTTGTATGTAATGGTGTGGAGTTTCATAAAAACCATGTGAGAAAATGGAGGCTTTAGTTATGAACCTTTTTATTTGAATTACACAGAATAACCTTCATATCGGATAATCAATGCAGTATGGTTGCTAATAGTTATCAGGTTTCTCATGCATTTTATGGACAATTGAAAGCTTACTCCTGAGCCATTCCAAGAGAAATATGTTCATATAGTGAAGTGATACATACAATGGGAAAAACTGAAAATTAAATCTACCATAAGCATCTTTAAAAAAAAGTATGCATAGCATAGAAGTAAAATAAATGTTTCTATTTATCCAGTCATTCCAGAAGAATTTATTGGTTGCCCTACTACCTGTTGTGACCTCTTCAAATAAAATTGGCTAATAGATGATTGATGTTCTCAAGTAACTTTAAATGATTACAGTATTGGAGGATGCAAGTATTTACAGGTTGCAGTGGGAATATAAAACATCTAGAGGAATGTCAAAGAGGCTTATCATAAAGGGTAAGAACTTTATTTGTTTCTAAAGAATAAGTCAAAGTTAGATAAAACTAGCCAATAAAAACCAAACAAAACTTCTCGGAAAAGAACATATAAGAAGGCCTGGTCACAAAGAATTGCATTCATATTGTATCCAGGAAACTAAATTCAACTCAGTAAAGACTGTGCATAAACAAATGGGATTCAGAAAGGGGTAAAGGGTAAGACCAGAGGTTCTGGTAAGGACAAGATTATGAAGTGCCATTGGTATATATGATGTGAAGCTATGGAGTTTCCAAAGATGGCCCACATGAAAACCATCCCTTCCAGTATTCATATTCTTCTACCAGCTTTTGTCTTCAATATGAAGTTATTAGGTGACTCACTTTTGACCAAAAGAATACAGTGAAATTGATGCCATGTTTCTCCCAAGCCTGGGTTGTAAAGAAGGTTTATGTCTTCTACCAAGGTCTCTTGGAGACTTAGCTCTGGGTTTGCTTCTGCCTAGAAACCAGCAGCTATAGTATGAAGAGCCACGGGGAGAGGCCACTGTAGGTGAACTTTGAAAAGCCCAAGCAGAGCTCCCAGCCATAATGGCCAGTCACATGATGAGCTATTTGGGGTTGTCCAGCCTACTAGAGACTTCAGATGACTAATCTCAGCCAACATATAACTATAGTCCTGTAAGGGAGCCCAAGCAAGAATTGTCTAGCTGAGCCTTGTCAACCCACAGGGTCATGAGAGACAATAATAATTCTTTAAGTCTTTTACTTTTGGAGAAGTTTGTTATGCAGCATTAGATAGCTGAAATAGTATCCATCTAAATATTTTAAATATGGATCATATGGTAGGGAAATTGCTCCAATTGTGATATGAATGGTACAAAAGAACAAAACCTGTGGAGCAGCAGTACAAGTTATTACATAAATTCAGATGAATATGATGAGGACTTGAACATAAGACAATGGAATGGAGAAGATCTAAAAGATATAATCTATAGGACCTGATGCCTTGAGATCTCATAGGATTTGGGTGTGGAGGGAGTGGCAAGCAAAGGTGAGGAGTCTAAGTTCAACTTGCAAGAGAACATATCTTCCTTCCTTCCTTTCTTTATTCATTCATCCAGTAGATGTGCACTGAACCCTGGTATCTGTGAAAAAGATGAACAGTAAGAGCCAAGCATCCTGGTCACATGAATCTTATGAACCAGTGGAGGACTATGCAATTAATCACATATTCTCATTAAACCAGTGAGGTAAGTAATGTAGCAGAAAGAAAACCAGAGGAAGCATATGGAACTAGATCTAGTCATGGACCATAGGAGGTTGACAGAATACTAAATAGAGAATCTCAAAGATGATTAGTATTAGATTAAGGTGAGTCAGTGGAACAGTTATTATACTTTGCCAAAGAATAAGCAGTATACACAAGGATGAATAACATATTCAGGGAATTAAAAGAAGATGTGACACAGCATAATGAAATGGATGATAGGGGTTGACATATGAGTCAAGGCTAAAGAGAGGTAAGGAGGGGTAAAGTCTTAGAAGCATTGACAGCCATGGAATAGACTTTGTATCTATTCTAATAGCACTTGGGGCTCATTAGGTGGGTTTGAGAAGCTATGTGATAACAAAATTTACTCATGATATTAATATTCTGATTTTAGTGTGGAGAACCAATTGAAGAATGACTAGCATGCCTATGAAAATACCCACTAGTAAACTATTGCAGTACAAATCTTGCAATTTGTCAAATTTTAGCAGTCATTATCATCATCAGTATTAACATTGCTATTGTTATTATGTTCAATTAGGTTGATGGAGACTGAAAGTAGATATATTGAGATTTATTCTGTAGTAATATAAAAACCAAGGGTAATGGTTTGACTGTGGGATAGGGGAGCAAGTGAGAAGTGAATCCAAAGTGACTCCTATATTTCAGGTGTATGCAACAGGATAAAAAGTGATAGCCATTTGTGGAGAAGCATATAGCTGAGTTCTGTTTGGGACATGATGAGTCTGAGATTTCCTTTAGACATAAAGAGGCACTATTGAGTAGGAATTTGAATTTCACAGTTGAGAGCATGTGCTGAAGGAAAAATGTATGATGGCAACTGAAGCTGGCAGTATAGTAAGACTGTCCATGTAGACAGCAGACAGTCAGAAAAAAGGTTTAGAATGAGTACTGAGGAACTCCTACACTCAGTAGCTAAATAGAACAGGTCTAACTTATACACTTTGAAAAGTGGGAACAAGGGACAGTAAAACCAGGCACATGTGGTGTCAATAAAGAAAAAAAAGGTTTCCAAGAAAGAGGGAGTGATTCACACTATAAATGTTGCCGAGAAATAGAGACGTGGTTATTGTTGAACATAGAAGGACAGCGTCGGTTAAATGGTGAAGACAAAGCCAAATTGAAGTAGGGTGAGGTTGGAGTAGGACATTAAACAAAGCAGAGAGAAAAAAGGTTTGAGGAGTATTTCTAAATGTGTGGCTAGGGAGGGGAGCATGATGTAGGGGTTGAGCAAGGGTAATCTTTGTGCTCTTGCCTTCTTTCATAGTTGTTACTTGCTTTCAACATTGGAGAGTCTGCTTAAAGGTTAATAGATTCTAAGTGAAATGAACTAGTTAAATAAACAGAAGAAGAATAGACTAATTGGTTTTGTGTCCAGATAAAGTACAGCTTTATTGTTTCCAATGTCAAATAGAGTGTATTAAAGTGATGGCAACGGATTCAATCTCTGTATCTGAATCCTTACCCTGCTCGGTAGCCTTGGAGAATTTACTTAACCTGTTCAAGGTTCTGTTTCCTCATGTCTACAATGAGGATATTAGTAGTTTCTGTATCAAAAGGCTGTTTAAAAGATTAAATGAAATAATTGAAATAATGATTTCAGCGTAAAGTGTGGCATGTCAGGCTTTTCTAAATGATTGTTGCTATGTTACTTCTTACTGCTAGAAATTGTCAAGTCATAGCTGGCTATTCCTTTTTGAAATAAGCTCATATTTGAAAGAAAATTTATATTATTTAAGACACTACCATAATATATTTCTATGGAACACTCAAACACATAGGAATCAGAGTCTATGTGAACACTTAACTGGAACATGCATTTATATTAGAGAAGACTCTATCAGATATTATTAATAATGGCCTATCTACAAGTCTTTATCCATTTCTTATGAAGGTATTGCCATTTTAATATTTTAACACAAAAACAAGGTTGTTTTATTTTTATTCTAAAAAACGTGCGCAAACCCACGTCAGGTGTCCTTCCTTCTTGTAATGACACTAACCAGATAGATCATGTAGCTTTCAGGGTCACCTGACAAGGGAATTGAGGAATGGATAAAGCACCCTGGCTCTTAACTTATCTGGCCCAAAAGTGGCACCCATTACTTCTCATGGGCCTTAGCCAGAACTAGTCATGCGGTTCTGACCTTACCTCTAGGGAGAATTTGGAATATAGGGGAGCATATAGACCATTTGGTAAGGATACTGTCTCTGCAATATTTCTAAATGTGTACTTGATTGTTTGACACATTTTTAAAAGGTGGAGAAAAACTATGAAGAAAAGTACTGACTTGATTTTTGGATGTCTCAGTGTTGGTATATTTTACTTTTTTTAAGTTTTCTGCACATAACATATTTTATACAATTACTTTGAAGGTAATAATCACGTATGGTTGTCGTATAATATAATTGGAAAACAATCAATAATGACTCCATCATTAAACTACTTTCAAAACGTAAAAGATAAGTCAAGTGCCTCTTTATTTCTATTCACCATTTGATAGCCTGGATAAGAAAATTGTTATGTAGGGTTTGGATACCCAACAAAAGTTCTCTCTTGATATTTATACCTTGCTGAAGATGATCATAAAGAATATTTCCCCATTTAGGTCCTTTTTATTGCATACAGCTGTATAAGGTATCACATTATTTTGTAGCTATCATAAAACTTGTTCATAACTATTTTTCCTTTTATCTTTTAAAATGCTATCATGACATCTCAGCATAATGGTTGTTTTCCCAACAGAAACAAATTCATATCTGTGCATACATAAAACTTAATATTAAAGCAAATTTTGTTTCATGATAGTGAATGATGATAGTAGCACAGTGTGGTGAATTTAATGGCTGATGGAGCAGTGAAAAGGTCTTCATATATCTAAAGATTAGTTATGACAGAGTCCCCAATGTTCTGAATGTACAAAACCGAGTGTTGGTAATATGACCTGCATATATAAGACTCACATGCCAGAGATGGAGCATGTTGAGAGCCAGACTGTACTTCCTAATAACAAATGATGGGGCACCAAGAGTAGTAGAAGCTTATATGAAAAACTTCATAAGGTGATATAAATAAAGATATTCAATATCAGATGATAATATTCATCAGCAACAAGTGTTTCCTTGTACAACATTATTCATATTATTTTTTTCATCTCTGAAAACACTTAGTTCCCATGTAACATTAAAAAAAAGGCATTGTATATGATTCTTCTACTGAATGAAGCACTTAGTGTGTCTGGTCTCCATGGAAGCCTGTACTTTCTGAGTGATAACACACTGTATTCTGAAAGTAGCATGTACGACTTAACAATAAACTTAATATAGATATTGACATGGCTTAAATTAATAATTAATTTAGTTTATAAAATAAGGTGATGGAAATGGCCAAACATAGGCATTAGTATTTCAACCTGACAACAAATGTGAATTAACATTATAAATGCTCGGCCGGAATATAATTTTCTACCAGGTTAAGATAAAGATGTCTGATGTCATATGTGTTTATATAGTTTGGTATTCTAAGAGCAAGTCAGTGGTTCGGCATCATTAGGGTGCATATAATCTGTGTAGTTAGTTCTATTAATTTTTTAGGGAGCATTCTCTGTTTTTATTTTAGTGGTGTAGGGGTGATGAAGAGGATAGGGAACAAAAGGAGAAAATAGGTAATAAAATATAAAAGACTAACGCTTTTGTCTTCTTTGCTTGTCAAACCAAAGCACCTTACCTAGTTTATATACCAAATATAACAAGAATAATTAAAATGCCTTGATTTCAAACTCTTTTAGTCTGGCAATGGTCTTTACAATACTTGAAGGTTAATAATGTGACAGTGATGTACCAAGCCATGCAAATAATGTATCTTTATAATAGGGGACACTTTTCTTGTGAAATGGATTGGAAAAAAATATGATAGCATATATAAATTACATTAAAATGAACGTTCTTCAACCTGATGAATATCATGAGTGTTCCTCTTTCAAAAACACCATCAAAATGAGAAGCATTTCTCTTCAGCCAACTCTCAATTATCTACATGTAGATTATCCACTTTGTGGATGATCTGCCACAATTTTTAAATTTCAAATAATTTCTTTCTGTCACCCATCATTTTTCTGAAATAATTATCCAATACCTCAGTAATAAATAAAAAAACTCAGCAAAGGAAAATACAGTAGAGTGTGAGGTAAGGGGGTTTATATGTCTCATTCCAGATCCTATAATTGATTTCAAATCCCAATGTAAACTGTTTTTATTACCCACTATTTTGTAATGTTTGCAATATTTCTTCTGTATTCTTCTTAATGGTGAAATAATAAAGTACAAATTAGGCATTTTATCATAACTTGCTACTTGTATATGTGTTCATATATACTTTTTACTAACATAAATCCTTCCAATAGGAACATATTTTAATATATCTGGATAGCAACTGATAAAAAGGGGAACTGTCCTCTTTAGATGTCTGATATTTTCAGCCCCCCTCAACTTTTTAAAAATTTATTTATTTATTTATTTATTTATTTATTTATTTATTTATTTATTTTGAGGAGAGAGATAATGGGAACAGCAGAAGAGAGGGAAGGAGAGAGAGACCCAAGCAGGCGTTGCACCATCAGCACAGAGCCCTATCTTATGCCGGGCTTGAACTCACAAACTGTGAGATCATGACCTGAGCCAAAACCAAGAGTTGGACACTTAACTGACTGGGCCATTCAGGTGCCACAGGGCCCTTTGTTCTTATCCTTCAACACAAACTATAACAATTATGATCCATATATTAAGGAGTTATTGTGTTCTTTTGCAGGACAAACAGTAATTGAGGCACTAGAAATGTGTATACTTGTATACCAACCCAATAGATTGGAGGATCTGAAGGATTTAAAGAATGCAATCATGAAAAAGTCCTGTGGAAAATATTGTAAACAGAGAAACACCAAGTACAAAGACCCTGAAGCAGATTACAGGGAAAAAAATATGTGTGTATTCATTTGTGATTATATGGTTGTGTACTACTTTCCCTGCTTGAACTGGGTGATCTATTTGATCTATTTTTGGAAATTAATTCTTCTTTCCCTTCTAGGAGATAGTAAGGCAATTGTGTTTCTAATAGTTAATTCATTTCCACCAGGGAAACCTTAAAGGAGTTTATATTGCTGTTATTTAAACTTCTTACATTCAAAGTTCTCTTTTGAGATGATTCTCATGGACCACAGATCCCTACTGAGATTAAAAACAACAACAACAACAACTGAATGGGGGTATTTTTGAGTGTGTGTTAGGAGTAATTGCTAAAGATACAGCGGCTTTAATCCTTGAGAGTAGAATTAAAAGAAAGAAAAGACAAAGTAAACTAGGTCCATGAATTTGGCAGTTTGAGCCTAGTCTTTGGAGTGGTTTTATTTGCTTCTACAAATGTTGAAGACAAAAGCCCTGGGACATTTTTTCAGGTCAACAGCATGTATCTTTGGGAGTAGAAGTATTCCCTTCTGATGTTTCTCAGACTCCAAAATTCCATATATTACTCATCTACTATCCTCATGAATGACATCAATAACCTTTGAATGTGAAAGAAAGTTTGTATGCCAAAACTGTCTCGCCTTTCTTCAAGGAAGTATTCCTATTGAAATTTGGGATAATCACAACTCCAAGTCTGTACTTGTAATCACACTGGGACACATGAGATGCTTCAGACTATGAAAAGCATTTGAAATATGAACAAAACCCACTTACATGTCTTCTATCAATGACTATTTCTCTTTCCAGCTCCCATCATTTTCTTTCTCTCTTCTCTCTCCCTCATCCCCAAATCCTTCTGCACCATTAAATCACTGCTAAAATGTTAACAAACAACTGTGATTTTACGTGACTTTACCAACAAAGGTTAGTTGGACAGATACTTACTGAGAAGGTTGCTTCCACGAAGGTTCACAGTTAGTAGGTTCATCTACTAATTTCCATAGTAAGGTGGAAATTACAAGCTAGGAAATTACAAGCTGGTAAGGTGGAAATTACCATCTAGCCATTTGGGGCTGCTCATGACAGTAGATCCACAGGCAAATACATACATACATACATACATAAATAAATAAATTAAATAAATAAATAAATAAATAAATAAATAAATAAAAGTTAACTTATTTGAAAGTTACTAAAGGAATAAATCCTAAAAATCCTCATCACAAGGAAAAAAATCACCTAACTATATGAGGTGATGGATGTTAACTAAACTTACTGTGGTAATTATTTTGCAGTATACATGTATGTCCAGTCATAATTCTCTATACCTTAAACGCTTCATGCCAATTGTATCTCAACAAAACCGGGAAGAAAACAAAATGAAGAGTTGCTATATTGGGTGGGGCAATTGAATGAAGATCTTTGGCTGTCATTGAACAATGGGGGTGTGGAGGAAGGTGTCCAGAACCCAGGCCACACACTGAGGCAACCTCTGGTACTTCTGTGCCCAGTGATAACTGTAAACAGTCAATGGCAGCAATCACAGTTCAACCAGGAAAAGGCAAATATGGGCTCAGACTGCTCAGGAATAGAGCTTAGATCACAGATGTCTCCATCTCCCTCAGCAGGGGACCCAGTTCATCCTAACTTCTCGCATGGGATGGGGGAATCTAGAATGAGTGATGGACATGAGAGATGAGAAAAGTCAATCACAAACCTAGGATTAGCTGCAGCATGAAAACTATAGCTTATTTTGCAAATCTTGTTTAAGTCTTTTTAAGAGATTGTAAATGACCACTACATTTAAGGATTGAAACTGTCTTTTTTAGGCAAGACATTAAGATATCTTGTCCTCATATGAGAATCAAATTCCATGAAAAGATGCAAGCAGTTCTGAGTGGACAGGAGTGAACAGTATCCTACCCAGATCTTGTATCAATAGATCTTGTATCGTACACCACTTGGCCCCATCTATACTCTCGGGCTTCAGCTGCTTTTATTGATTTCCCAGCTGGAGCAGCCTTGGCAATGGGCCATGCCATCCTGATGATAATAAATTCCTGGCCACTGCCTTGACTTTCCTGCTGTCAGAGTGGAGGAGACCCATGTGCAGTGCTGACTGGCAAGAGAGTGTACCTGTGCACTGGCCAAATAGGACCTGCAGACTCCGAGGCTGAATAACAATGTTGAATTAGCTAATTTGTTTAATCGAGGTAATGTAAACTCTGTCCAAAGAGAGGAGAGGGGCAAAGAATGGGGCTATAAAGAACAGCCAAAAATTATAGAAAAAAGGTGAAGGACCTTTGTTGGAAGGAAATTTAGTCAGTAGTTTTCAAACTTTTCTGACTATGGCTGATAGTATTTATATCACACTGTGGTATAAACATATATTCAGACATACTTACATACAAAATTATATATAAAATAAAGCTGAAAGAAACAAATAATATTTATTTTTAATACCTGTGATGTGTTCTAGTATTTTCTTTACAAAAAAATGTAATATTTATTTATTTTTGGGAGAGAGATCACAAGCGTGGAAGAGGCAGAACAAAAGGGGGACAGAAAATCTGAAGCGGGTTCTGTGCTGACAATAGAGAGCCCGATGTGCAGCTTGAAGCCAAGAACCATGAGATCATGACCTGAACTGAAGCTGGAGCTTAACTGAGCCACCCAGGTGCGCCTAGTATTTTCCTTTATATTATATCTCATACTATTTATTTAAAATTACTGACCTTTGTCATCTGTATTGTATTATGAAGTAAATTTAGTATGTTTTGATCAGCATTTCAAAAAATACCTAAATGTATTACTCAAATGCCCAATATTATTTTGTGAAATTTGATTTTAGTCATACACGCAAGTATACACATATGCATATGTGTGTACATGTATGTGCGTGTGTGTACTGAGCTTTGATGTTATGTAAAATGTTAACAAATAGGTTGAATGTCCCTGTTCTACACTGTTCTGCATCAAATTAAGAATTGATAGGAAAAAACCCACATCAATAAGCCTGAATCTGGGACTGCACGTTAAAGCCTAACATTTATCTATGTTAGAATAAAAAATCAATATTTTGCAAATATTTATTAGTATGTCTTGGCATTGTACTTACGTATCTATTCTTGATTTCCCCACTATTGATTAAATATTAATAAGGTCACTTTGAGAAATTCCAAGTGGCTTCAGCTAAACTGAGAAACAAACAAAAAAGAATTATTTGGGTCACATCTAGGCTAATACAAAAGGACAGATATGATGTCTGCACTCAGGAGTCTAGATGTGATTGAAGCTGTTGGGGGAAGAGGATTAGATAAAGTGAAAAATCAGATGGGATTGAGTCTGCCTCCTTTTAGTGCTTACTTACAGAGTTTTTGCTCCTATTCTCTGCTATTTTTAAACAGAAAGGCTCATTGGCACAGACACACCACAGGGCATGGGGAGAAACATTAAACAAAGATTTAGGATTTGGGACAACAATTACTAATGTCTTCACTTTAAAAATTCCTCTTTTTGAGATCCACCCAATTCCTCAAATAACAGCTGGTAAATTTAATTATCAGTTATCATTCTCTACCAAAAATTTTCAATAACTTGAAAAGTAATTATTTTAAAATACTTTAAATAATTTTAAAGCTCATTTAAATGACAATTTTAGAAATACCATGTTGTTTATGAATATCTTCCCTATGCCAAACCTATACCAGGAAGATATTATTTATTTTTTCATAAAAATTTAAAGATTCATTTTTTAACCTTTAAATTTTTAAGCTATTAGATGATTTAATGTATGCTATGATGCCAGGATCCTATATATTTTCCATCGGATTTTCTTAATTATTTCCTTATTATTTTACAATAGTGGTAATTCTGCCATAGATCAGATTTTAATGATTCATGTTTTGTTTTGTTTTTTTTCTGGATTCCCTATTCTATTCCACAGGTCTGTTAATCAATCTACAGCTGTCATAATCTTAACCCCTAGAGTATTTTTTGTTATCTATAAATGTATAACAGATTATTCTAGAATTTAGTGGTTTTAGGCAGTAATAATTATTTATTATCTCTCACATTTTGTGCAGATCAGGACTTTGGGAATGGCTCAGTTTTGAATTCCTGGTTCAGGGTCTCTCGCTGAAGTCAAGGTGTTGACCAGGGCTATAGTCACCCACAGACTTGTGGAATTGCTTTCAAGGTGGCATAAGCATAAACATAAGGCCAATAACATATCATTTCTAACCTTTCTTGTTCTGTTTACTAGTAATGGCTCTTTCCAGGTTACAAAATAGTTTGATGTACTTTCTAGCTTTCTCTTTGTTCATTTGCTAAGCAAGCACACATTTCAAGGAGTCGTTATTTCCAAGTTACAGGTAAGAAAACTGAATGTAGTTAACCATTTAATACCAAAGGTTAACTGAAAGACATTCATATTAAAACTATTAAATGGGCATGTGGTAATGTTTTCCTTACTCTTAATTAATTATTCTTCATTTATTAACCATAGGATGAGTTCCAATAATGTTGACTATTTGTAGCTGCTCAAATTTGATCAATAGAACACATGGAAGTCATATTACATTAGTGATCTTTTCTATGTAATTTGCTACTGGGCACTAATGACATTTAGTACCAATGTAAGTAGTATCAATTGGTTACTCAGCGCAGTACAGTGTGATTACTAGGATAAATAAAGGCTATAAAAGTTACCATAACTTCTGTAGAAAAAGAAAAAAAGATGCAAGTTACTATATCCCAGCCTTCAGAAGTGTTTGCATGTAAATTAATTACTTTTAAACAACTAAGTGATAGACAAGACACAGAGATAGATATAGTTTAATACATGTTTTGTTTCTGTTTCTGTTTTTGTTTTTCCCTGTATTGTTCTGCCTTCTGATGAACATTATACTGTTGAGATTTTAAAATATATAACATAAGGGCACCTGGGTGGTTCAGCAGGCAAAGCATCTAGCTCTTGGTTTCAGTTCAGGTCAGGATTTCACTGTTCCTGAGTTCCAGCCCCAGGATGGACTCCATGCTATCAATGAGGAGCCTGTTTGGAATTCTTTCTCTCTTTGCCCCTCCTATTCTCTCTCTCTCTTTCTCTCTGTCTCTCAAAATAAATAAATGAACTTTAAAAAAAAGAATCAGTTAAAAATAAAATACAACATATAGAATAAACAACACTGGGATATGTAGAATAGGTCAAATTTTGTCCACACTGTATTGAGCAGTATATTTATTTATAACACTTTTCCCCATATTGCATCATAACCTAACACATCTGAAAAAGTGTCCCAAATCACACACAAAAAATAAGAAAAATTTTCAAAAAGAGATAAATGTTTGATCCATGAATAATAACAAAGTTAGACATAAATTTAGGAATATTTAGAAATTTTGAGCTCATTAGAGCTCATTTATGCAAGATAAATTTTACTTCTTTAACAAAAATTACCTATAAAGCACCAGCCCCATATTAAGAATGCTATTTGACTTGTTCAAGATTGTGTCATAACTCAGCAAAAATGCCACCTTCTTAAATCTGTATGAAAATGCACTTAACTTGACATATACTTAATATGCCTCCACAGGGTGAGTCATATGCCAACTGGTAACTGAAAACTGACCACTGTCATTAAAGATATAGTTTCAAGACATCGAGTCCATGTTTCTGAGTTACTGAAGTCAAGTATCTTCTGATACTTGTACCTCATCTTTGACACATTATTCTCTCAGTTTGTTATTAGTCACTTTAGTTTGCCATATCTAATTTTTAAACAGAGATTTTAATTCAACAGCATATATAACTGGAATGAACTATGACTGATGGTATAATTAGACTAAGAAAGCTCGAATACAGCGACAGAGCGTAGTTAAATTTCCACCTGTGTGTGTCAGAAACAGCCTTATAATTACGTAACCCTTTCTAATTTAACTGGATTTTTACCTTCTTTGCAGATGTGACATTTATCCAACACCACATTAATAGTGAAATAATGCTAACACTGCAGTTGGCAAGATTGGAATGCCTATTGCTAGGTACTACTCCATTTATCAAATTACATATTTTTTGCAGCAAACCTCAAAAAGAACACATTGATAACTATCCAATATGCCACAAATGCTTATAACTTGTATGTAGTCTAAACATGGTAATGAGACATTTATTGTCTGATTACTAGCACAAAAAAATCCCAACCTTTTTGTATATTCATGGAGTCAAACCGAAAAAAAAATGATGTCTCTGGGACTTCATTCTTCACATGCATAATGAATGATGCTGCTGTCAGCAATCAATCCAAAATAGCACTGGTATAAGGTACCCCACAGTCAGACATGACATGCAGACAAATAAAAAGCAATATTCATTTCTGTAATGAATTTATGAGTCAACATGGACACTAGCATATTAGAATCAAATCACTCCTATCTATGTGCTTGCCACGTGTGTTTGAGTTTATCTTTTTGTTTTCCATTTATTCCCCTTCCTCTGAAAGGAATGTGAATGACAAGGGCAACTAGTCAATAAAAATACAGAAATTTTCAATCTTCTTTTAATTATAGTAATGCATAACATATACTAGGATTTCTATAGGAGAAAGATAATAAACTTGGTCTAATTTCATCAATATACAAATATATAGGGATGATTACATTACTATCTATACAATAGGTCCCAAGGATTGGAATGAAGGCCAAAATACAAATACATATTATTTTGTTTTCTTTTCCTTTTTAAATTTAGGTTCAAGATAAAGAATAGCATGAAATTCATGAATTGTACTGAATATATGACACTGATACCATATGAAAAATAGATACAAAACAAAGAATAAAAAACAAGTATCTCTCTTCCCTATGATGGTTTAATTGTCTATCTCAGTGTCAGACAAACTCCAGTTCCAATTTTGGAAAATGACAAGGCTAGATAGGACTAAATGTCTAAAGGCATAATTTTCCAAAACATTAAGAAACAGTAATATGAGATACTCCACAGTGAAAGCATTTGGTGGTGAAATACATTTGTGAAATATCGCATATCCTAGGTCTTTCTTAAAGGTTATGATAAGCCAATCAGTTAAGAAAACTCTGTAACTTTAATTTATTGAGTAAATTAAATTTGAATTCATTTGATCATAAAACTTTTTTCCCTATACGAATCATTAATATCCTACCATATTTATATTATTTAGAGTACATTTTATCCAAAATGAATGATAGATTCTCAAGGCAATTATTTTTCAGTTTAGTATGTGGAGGTAAGTTTACGTTAAGAGGGTTTAAGGAATGTTGAATGATTTTTCCTGTTACATAAATTATCTGAACAAATAAATACGTACTACTGCCATATTTATATACCTATAACATACAACAGTGATATTTATAGATTCTGTGTATATTATTGGTCATCTCTTATCATAGCGATAAAAGAACTTTTGAAATCTTGGGGCACCTGGGTGGCTCAGTCAGTAGATCATCCCACGGCCGATTTCAGCTCAGGTCATGAACTGACAGTTCCTGAGACTGAGTCCTGCCTCGGTCTCTGTGCTGACAGCGTGGAGCCTGCTTGTGAATCTCTCTCTCTTTCTCTCTCTGCTCTTCCCCATCTTGTGCTCTCTTTCTCTCTCTCAAAATAAATAAACTTTAAAAAACTGAACTTTTGAAATCTTGAAACAATTATTTGGTGTGTATTTTTTATGTACCAAGCTACTGTGCTAAATGCTTTACAATTTTATTTAATTAAATCCTCACAACGAACAACATTAGATGGTAATGATAGTCCCATTTTACTGTGAGGAAACTGAAGCTCAGAGAAGTTAGGTAGCAGATTCAGCAATCAATAAAGAATGAAACTATTATTCAAATCTGATTTCAACCTAAAGCTCTAGCCAAAAACCCTACTGACCTCCAACTACCCCACAGAGCTTTCAATCCCAGAGAGTTTACACTGAGTTCAGGTCCCAAGGATGCCTCAGTCTCCCAACATATTCCGATTACTTACACTCCACCAGCCCTAATGATGCTTTCCCTTGTCAAAAGACAACTTTCATTTCTTTCCAATTTTCCAAACTCTTACCCCTTTTGTGCTTAAAGTAAGCTTTGGCCAAACATTATTTTGCAAAACTAACGCATTATCCATATTTCTTTCCACTTTGTAGTCAGCACACCATGTCTGTTTTGTTTTGTTACCTCTGTTATTATGTGAACTTTTAAAAGTAATGACAATGAATTAGACATATTGAATCCCCAGAATTTGGTCCTTGGTAAGTACTCAATAAGTATTTCTTGAGTGCATAAATGGATGGATGTAAGAATAAAGTAAAAACTGAAAAAGAAAAATTAAGTTTGCTGAAAGACCTCTCCTAGGTATCATTATTTAGCGTCTTGAGAGAAACACACCTCCATCTGTAATATGCAGGGAAATGGGCCTGCATTTTATAGGGAGATTTGTACACATGCTCTAATGGGCTCTGTGACTCCACGTCAATGTCTCCCCCTGCCCCGGGGACTCATTTTCCTTGTTTTCAAATCCACATACTGATATATTAATAATTTGTTCTGTTCAGTCACCGAATTTTAATTGAGGAACTATTTTCCACCAGATACCTTATTAAACACTGCCTATTAAATCAGGTATTACAAAACATAGGTTTATTTTGTTAGGGGATGATTACACTACCTTACTCTTTTAGAGAATCAAAAGATGTCTAACTGAATACCTATGACTTGTTAGGCAGGTCTCTTTACCAAGTAAACATGTATATTTAAATTTATGACATTAAGAAAAAGCTGGGAGAGAAGAAAATAAATAATAAAGGTTTCTTAGATTTAGTAGTATAATAATAACATATTCTCCTAACAGAGACTGGGAAGTTGAGGGGAATATTTAGCCAGACCAACTTTTGTTAAGTTTTGATTTATACTCTCAGCTGCATCAGAATTGAGTCAGAAAACAAAACAAAATAAAACAGCTTCTTCCAAGTAACTTTAACTGCATCAGCATAAATCTATCAGAATGAAGGAGAAATAATTTGAATATATGCATTCTCAAGGAAAAATTTTAAACAGGGGCTCCACTTTTTAGCTGGTCATCTTACAACCTTCTCATAGTTGAGAGGAGGTCTTTCTACTTGGACAACCACCCCCCTCATCTTCACTCTGTCATTCTTTTTTTTTTTCTTCCTCTTTAAGTTTATACATTTTTTGAGAGAGAAAGAGAGCAGAGGAGGGGCAGAGAGCGAGAGGGAGAGAGAGAATCCCGAGAAGGCTCTAGGCTGTCAGAACAGAGCCCAATTTAGGGCCCCATCTCACAAACTGTGAGACCATGACCTGAGCCCAAACCAAGAAATGGGAGACTTAACTGACTGAGCCACCCAGGTGCCGCTCATTTTTTTTTTTTTTTTAGTTTATTTACTTTTTTTGAGAGAGAGTGCACCTGCCAGGGGGAGAGGGACAGATATGGAGAGGGAGAGAGAATTTCCAGCACGCCCCACGCTCAGCACTGAGCCCCACGCGGGTCTCAATCCCACAGCCCTGGCTGGGATCATGACCGGAGCTGAAATCAAGAATCATCCGCTTAACTGACTGAGCCACCCAGGCGCCCCATCTCTATCATTCTTAGGCCTTATCACCTACAGGAAAAATAATTCTGCTTAGTCAAATAGTTTTCTCTTTATGCTTTCATTATTTTGACTTTTAAGCAATGGAGATTGAATCTAATGATTCAGAAAGGCCAAACACTTATCGTATTATAGTAACTTATTGATCTATAAAGTGTCTTTGGCCTCAAAGTGCTTAAAAGAATTATAAGATCTTTACAGAGTGGGAAATTGCCATTATAGTGCCCCATTTACCTGGAGCCACTGCTGGCAGAAAAACAGCTGCTGGTTATGAGCAGAAATTTTCAAATAATTTTTAAGGATAAAACCTTAGGTCATGGTTTGATGAAACCTTCCACTATTATAAATTTCACAGATGGCAAATGTGGGATATTCCTGGAAATTAATGATTGAAGAGCTATATAAGATTTTTTTTTCCTAGGAAAAGTGCAATCAATGTCTTCTTTACATCATAGAGGGTTTTTTTCCATGATTCCTCTAATAAATAAATATTGCTAAATTAGTATAATTTACAAGAAATACGTTACCCAATCTTTGCACCAATGTCACTGGGTGGTAGAGACAATCGATACATTTTTTTTTTCCTTTTTTAGAGAGAGGGAGAATATATCAAAAGAAGTGTATACTCCTTTTTTACAAGCTGCAGAAGCCAAGAACAAATAATGCTATGTTCATATGCATATGAGTACACATTACTTGTATTCACCAATATTCTGGTTTCTTGCCCTTTCAGGCACAAGAAAACCCCATCTCTCATCCCTCTCTGCACTAGGAAGAGGCCATGTGACTAGTCCACATAACACATGGGCTGTGGAGTGACGTGACACATGTCAAGTTCAGGCTGAAGCTCTGAAAAGCTTTGTATTATTTCCCCATTGTGCTACCCTGTTACCTAGTTTACTGAGGCAGCTGGAACCCTGAGTGGCAATTTGGTGACTACTCTCCCCCAAAAGTCATCTGGGGTTAGTATGGATTTGCATGAGAGGTAAATTATCTTTTTTGGTCTTAAGTCACTCAAATTCTGTAGTTGGTTATTATGATGACAAACTTAGCCCATTATGAATGATATAACAGGTATTCGGCAAATTTGTAAAAAAAAATCTCTAATACAAATGCTCTAACATATGTTTTGAAAATGTCTTTTTTAAATATTTTTAACACTGAAATAAAAATATATATTTCAAATGCAAATATTTTTAGAATGATTTAATTTTTAGTGTTCCATGATGTTTGCAAACCTCATTAACAGAATAACTCAACATTGAATACAAGAAATAGCACCATCGCATTTCAGTAATCTTTAACATTTAAATTATATCATCATAATGCCATTTGTTCAAATTTTCATCATTTTCTGTCAGATTTCAAATTTCTCTTAAATTTTTCAGATGTTAAGAATAAAAAATAAATTCCAATTAATAGATTGGGTTAATTTTTTACTGGAAATTAATTACAAAACTAAAATTCAAATACTTTTTTTAAAATGATATGAAATTGTATTAAAAGTACAACTTGTCTGAAACACCACACTTTCCCGAAGTTTTTCAATCTTTGAATCAGTCACTTGAACTTCATTTTTAATATCTACTTTCTTAGATACTTCTTATCCCCAAATTTACTCCTGCTTGGTTATTCTGTCTCTTATGTCTATCAGTATGAAAAAACATAAAACCACAGAACTAAGAATATATGAAAAGGGACTTATTCTTTTGCTAAACATTCTGATAGGTTGGGTGTTTCTTTAATCTGGCAATACAATAAAAATAATTAAAGATTATTTCAAGACAAGACTCTATTATTACACTCTTCACTTTGGCAATTAATATAGTATAAAACTGTTTATTCTTTATTCCAGGGTCAGAACCACTTTTCCATCTCTACATTTATAGCACATGTGAGCAAGTTGAAAAATTAACCAAGTTGTGAATATCCAACATATGCAATAAACTCAGCCATTTAAAAATATTTGTTAATGATTTCTTTATGGGCAACACAATGATGCTGAACAAGTATTTAAAAACTCTTTTCAGGGTAAGTACTCTATCTGGTACTCCCTACTTTAGTTTAACTAATTCAGAAGTAAAATGAGAAGATCATATCAGAGCATAATGTGCAACAGTTAAAGTCTATTTTTGGAGGAACAAACAGAATTGATTATTGATATGTATATAATTCAAGCTACAGAGATAGTATCTAGAGAGGTCCCAACCAGTCAACAGCCTTCAGCAGCTCTAAAAATATAGCAAGTCAGTAAAATTAAGTCTCGTTAAGGAGAATTTTATATGATATACAAACATAGAACTACCTCCAAATCCCACATATTAATCTCCATATTTCCAAACACAGTGTAGCAAATTTCAGAAGTGAACCATTTCTTATATTCACCCAGGATTAATATGATTTTTTCTGCTTGAAGGCTTACTGCAAATGCTAAGAAATATATCCTAGTAGTCTACAAAGTAGGGCATGCATAAATTATCTATTTTTCCTGTATATTTATTTTAGACAGACAGATCATGAGTGGGGGAGTGGCAGAAAGAGAGGGAGAATTTGAAGACGGCTCCAGACTCCGAGCTGTCAACACAGAGCCTGATGTGGGGCTTGACCCACAAACCGTGAGATCATGACATGAGATGAAATTAGACATTTAACTGACTGAGCCACTCAGTCATTCTGCAAAAATTATCTTTTGTAAGGATTAAAACAAAAAACAAAAACAAAAACAAAAAAACAAAAAAACCACAAACTGACATGATACATTTGCCCCTTTAAATTTACACTTCTATATAAATTTTTAAGTTTATTCATTTATTTTGAGAGAGAGAGAGAAACAAAGAGAGGGGGAGAGCACAAGTGAGGGAGGGACAGAGAGAGGGAGAGAGAGAATCCTGAGCAGGCTCTGTGCTGTCAACGCAGAACCCACAAACCAGGAGATCATGACCTGAGCTGAAATCAAGAGTTGGACACTTAACTGACTGAGCCATACAGGTGCCCCTTTTATATAATTTATAATAAACATAATTCAGTACAGCATATATATCATTTATACATACTTTTAAATACATAGATTTGTCAAGGTCAAAACATTTTTACTGATGGGACATGCTCAGTAAGCTTTGAGATCACTGTTCCATTACATTAATGGAAAAGTCAAGGTATTCCTCTTTATTGTTTATGAATGAAAAATTTTCAATGATGCACTTTAATTAAAGTTAATATTCAGTTGTTCTTTATAACTTGTAAAATGCTTTTGTAAGAATATATCCTTTTTATGGAACCCATTCTATCAAAGCTGCTGTTATTGTGTGGAACCAGGCTGGTTAATATAGGAACATAGTGCATTTCATTATGTTCCAACCACTTACTACCTGAAAACCTTGGGTATTTTAACTATGTGAAGTTGAGTTTCTCATATGCAAGATGGGGATAATTAAGTTTACCATTTAAAGGTATTGTGAGGAATATGTGAATTAACATATGTGCAGTGTGGTTCAGAGTAAATACTGAATAAAGTTTGACTAAAAGTTTATAAAAGAGGTTTCAGATGGTTTCAACAATTCTAAGTACTTCTAAAATGGTTAAGATTATTCTTTAAATCAGAATTTTATAAGGACTATGAAGGCATAAGCTATAGAACACTGTTTAGTAGTACTTATGTAAATCATAAATAGACAAAACAAATGAAACATTTTGGCAAGACTACAGAAAATCTGGTATTAATAAGGAATCTCTTCTCATTGGAATGTTGCAGACACCATTAAGTCCTAAGTAGGGCAGTAGTTTTGCCCTTAGTGGACTGTGCTTGGTGCTCATTAGCTCAGATGTACATTCATTTCATAAGAAACCATGAGCACACTGATGGTGTTCTGGTCATTTCCTTGTATTAAAACTTCTTATCAGTTGCAAAAATCTCAGGGTTCTACATTTGAAGTATCGAGACTTGCTCCCTCAACACAAGCTCAGTGAAGATATTCACATTAAACATTCTTGTTAGTTTAAATTTGCTACCACACATATTAATGTGCAAGAAAGTTTTCTAGAAAATGGCTCACCTTAAAAGCCCCTTTCAGCTTGGGGGGGAAAAAAGCAAGAAGAAACAACATATTGAACAGACTATTACTAAGTGTATTATCTTCCTTTCTTCCCCCAGTTTTGATAGACCTAGATTTCTCTATACTGGTCTGCCCTTTCAATTTCAAACGGCTGGAGCATTTCAACGTTGAAAAATATCTCCTTTCCATTAAATTTAGAGAACCTGGAGTTTTCTATTTAATTGTTCATGCTCACTGTACTGGACAATTACACTTTAAGGAAGTTAATTTAAAAATATGATTTATGTAACATGCTTAGACTATGTAATAAATGTATTCATTTTATTCATTAGCTACTTAGAAAAAATTTTCACCTTCTTTTGCTGGTAATCTTAATTCTACTATAATAACATGGAATTATAAAGAGTGTATCATAATATTTTCATGCTTTTAAAGAAAATGGATATAAGGATGTTATCTCAGCATTTTTAGTATTTCCAAAAAAACCTAGAATTAACCAAACTGTCTAACAAGAGAAAATAGAAATGATTAAATGCCTGAATATAGTTTTGATGGAATGGTATGTAACTTTTGGAGATTGTGTAAGTTTAGAAAAAAATCTTCAATGACATTAAAAGTGTTCACTATATGTTTTGAGTAAGACAGGAGGTTTAAAAAAAAACTGTAGGATAATTATGATCCTGTTTCTATGGAACAATGTAGATAAGCCTTTGGGAAAATATTTAGAATGTTGAGTTACCTTTGTGTCCTGTGATTACAGACTTAGATTTTTTATGTATTTACCAAATAAAATTTTATATGTAATAATCCTATTAATAATAATAATAATAATAACCAGAGTAAAATCTATTTTGGAGAAATAATTGGTCATTTCTGGTACATGAACACACCCCATCAAATTTTTTACTGAAGAAGGTTGACACCCTATGGCTAGTCCTTAATGAAGACTAACATAATTTCTTAAATTTTCAGAGAATAAGAAACACCTGGACAATTTATCTAAAATGGGGCCTAAGTCCCATTCCTCTAAGGTTCTGATGTGGCTCCCACTAAGTTCAATTTTTAAGAAATACTTCATATGATTCGGACGCAAATGGCCAGTGAGAAAAAACTGGCTTTAAATTAACATTCAGTCTCAGGTCTACCTTTTTCAACTGATTATCCTTTATATGGTAGACCATGCAGTATTTGTAGAAAGGGCATTTTTTAACGTTTTTATTTATTTTTGAGAGAGAGAGAGAGAGCGCGCGCAAGGGAGGGGCGCTAGAGAGAGGGAGACACGGAATCTGGAGCAGGCTGCAGGCTCTGAGCTGTCAGCACAGAACCCAGAACGGGGCTCAAACTTGTGAACCACGAGATCATGACCCTAGCTGAAGTCAGACGCTCAACCAACTGAGCCACCCAGGCGCTCCTGTAGAAGGTGATTTTTAACAGGCAGAAAGCATGCTGACCTGAGAAATTTTGTCTAACTTTAATAACACACTCAGATGAATTTCAGTAGCTGTACTACCACTAGCAGAAGCAATAGTAATGATAACAACTACTACTTCTATAGCAATTACTCTGTGGAGACTACTGCCCCAGGTCAAGGTGAAGAGCCATCTCAATAAAAAGAATAGAAAATAACAGCTTCTGGTAGACAGGTCTCCTCTCTGCTCTACTTCCACTAGGGGAAAAGAATTAAAAAGGTTGAAAAGGTCACGGGAGGTTTATAGAATATGTATCCAAGAGAGCATCCTGATTAAATTGTGAGATGCAGGGATAGGTAACTGGAGCAGTTTTTGACATAAAGATGAACACAGTATATTCCTAGGTCATTTTGGCCTACAATCCTTGAAAATTTACAACTCATCTAAAAAAAGTGAGCTGTAGCCATAGCATCATCTTTCTAGATATGTCTCCTAAGGCAAGGGAAACAAAAGCAAAAATAAACTATTGGGACTAGGGTTAGTATCCAAAATATATAAAGAATGTACACAACTCAACACCAAGAAAACAAACAATCTGAAAAATATGCAGAGGACACAAATAGATATTTTTTTTCTAAATAAAACAGACAGATGGCCAACCAACATATAAAAAGATGTTCAAAGTTACTAATCACCAGGGAAATGCAAATCAAAACAATGGGATATCACTTTATACTCGTCAGAAGAGTTAAAATCAAAAAGACAAAAAATGACAAGTATTGGTGAGGATGTAGAGAAGAGGGAAACCTCATGCACTGTTGGTGGGAATGTAAATTGATGCAGCCACTGTGGAAAAGAGTATGCAGTTTCCCCCCCAAAATTAATACCATACTATCCAGTAATTTCATTACTGGGTATTTACTCCAAAAAAAAAATGAAAACACTAATTTGCAAAGATGTATGCACCCCTATGTTTATTACAGCATTATTTACAATAGCTGAGATATAGAAGCAATATAAGTGCCCACAGATAGAAAAATGGAGAAGGAAGATGTGGTGTATACACACACACACACACACACACACACACACACACACACACACACACCCTGGAATATTATGCAGCCGTTAAAAAGATTGAGATGTTGGGGCGCCTGGGTGGCACAGTTGGTTAAGCGGCCGACTTCAGCTCAGGTCACGATCTCACGATCCATGAGTTCGAGCCCTGCGTCGGGCTCTGTGCTGACAGCTCAGAGCCTAGAGCCCGTTTCAGATTCTGTGTCTCTCTCTCTCTCTGCCCCTCCCCTGTTCATGCTCTGTCTCTCTCTGTCTCAAAAATAAATAAACGTTAAAAAAAAAAAAAGATTGAGATGTTGCCATTTGTGACACAGAGGTTAAGTGAAATAAGTCACACTGAGAAAGACAAATACCATATGCTTTCATTGTTATGTGGAATCTAAAAAAGCAATTAATAAACAAAAATCAGAATAAGACTTAATACAAACAGCAAACTGATGGTTGTCAGAGGGGTGAGAGGTGGGAGAATGGGCTAAATAAGTGAAGGGGCGTGAGAGACACAGGTTTCCAGTTATGGAATGAATAAATCATGGGAATAAAAGGCAAAGCACAAGGAATATAGTCAATGATATTGTAATAGCATTGCATGGTGACAGATGGTAGCTACATTTGTGGTGAGCATAGCATAACACATAGTATTATCCAATCACTATGTTGTACACCTGTAACTAATGCAACATTGTCTAATATACTGAAAAAAAAATTTAAAGAGTGAGTTGAGTTTTACTGTATTCCCTATGCTTTCCAAATGTACTCAGAGTTTAATTTCTCAGTGTATGGATTATGTAGCCCCTTTAGTTGTTATTCCTCTGCCCTGTGAGAAAATGGTCTTTGGCCATTTCCTTCACTACATTCCTCTGAAAGGCAACTAGGGACTGGACACTCTAAAGCAACTTTCCTATGCCCTGATTTCTTTCTCCTCTCTTCTCTCCCTCCCTTCCTCTGTCCCCCTAAATGTAGCACCTTTACTACGATGAAACCAGATCCCAACACTGTCAAAGTTTTCCGTTTAGGAATGAAAGTTAGGCTGTATGCTACCAAACAGCCTAGCAGCTCGGAATATACATTCCACAATCCAGCCTAGAGCACGAAGTTTCAAGCTGGTTTTATTAACATGAAAATTGGCTTGACATTTAATTTGCTGCATTTCTTCATCCAGCTACAAGAGGCAAGGGGAGAATTGTATCCAGATACAAATTGGCTTCCTTGCTTTCTCACTTGTGGGTGTACACTCACACTATGTTTTAATAGTGATGGGATGAACATGGACATACTGAATATAATGACAAAGGAATGTAATAGCTCTCTACTGAACTGAGTCTCAACTGCAGGTGTTTAATTCTTAGGTTGTCAAAATGCTTCTTCTGGAACTACATTTCTGCCCTCTGGCTTTTAATATATAACTTTTCAAGAATAAATTTTTTTTTCTTCTTCCAAATATTTAAGATTCTTTTTACCAACAGTTCCTTTGAAGCTCTGAATTAAACTAGAAAACATTCCTCTTAAACTTCCACCATTTCCATTCAAGGTGCTCAATTATTGACATATACTTCTCATAGAGGCTTCCTTGGAGGACTTCTGCAAAGGACTTCTATACAATTAACATCCAAATTTCTTAGAAAGTCTCCCCTGTCCTTTCTTTATCCAAGTAATCCAAAATGTATCTTCATGCCATACAAAATACCCAAGCACTGGTTTGGCAAAAATGAGCGCCGTAATATAATGTTTTGTTCGGTCAGGATAAGGAATCTTGACTGATTTTCTTGGGATAGAATGAACATTATCATTTCCATCACACTATCTTCTAGGATCTAATATTTACCAAGTCTACTGAATACAACACAAAGCCTTTCAAAAAATTAAATTCAACGTTTAATATCCACATTTCAGTACATGCTCTGTTGCATGTTCTAGGTAATGCTAGAGATAGGACAATGGAAAGAAACAAAATTGCTATATACCCGAGAAGTCCACATTTTGTAGTAGAGGCAGGCTGCTCAGAGCTCTGTCATATTTACTCAGCACTTGCCTCTAGATCCCAGAGGCTGTTTATTTTGAATACTCTGCCTATAGATATTGCTCTGGCACAGGGGCAAACTTTGCCCTTGTTTGGGGTAAGCCCAAAGTCCCAGAGAGTTAATGCTTCAGGAAGGAGCCTTCCACCAAGGATAGATGGAGTTTTGGTGGAAATACAATCCATTTCTGCACTTTGAGGGGGTAACTCTGAGATATATTCTACCCTGCTCCTTCCAGAATTTCCAGAAGTGTTGTGACTCAGTGGCCCTCAGTGGTGGTCTGCTCAGTAAAGGATCCTTTACAGATTTCTTTTCTTCCTTGTTCTTCTTCCTCATTTTCCTGAATGCATCATGGGATCCCTTTCCAAATAAAGTACCCACACCCATGTTCTTGTTTTAGACTTGTTTGGAATTATATATCTGAGATCTCAGCTCTTGCTTAATTCCTCAGTTTCTTCCATGGAATTTCACATCCTCTCCCTCTTAATTTGGTGTCTCTAGCAGGAGAGTCAAGGGTATTGCATGTAGTTCAAGACTCCCAAAAAAGCCAATAGGCAAACTGCCACCTCTTCTGAAGGCTAAGTGCTAGAACTGGATAAGGTCACCCCTTCCACATTCTATTAGAACAATCCAAGATTTAAGGAGAGCAGACAACACAAAGACATGGGTATCAGAAGACAAAGTTCCTTGGGACCACCGATATGATCAACTACCCATCTTGAGTGTGGGAAAATATATCCTCACAAGTCAACAGCATAAGAGAAGGGGTAGGAAGAAAGTCTAATACTTAGCACATGATTTAGCTAACTCTGCCATCACATATTGACAGGGAGATGTTAAAAATAGGCCAACAATAATTACCTACAGGTTTCTAATTCTTTCTTCAATTTCTTTGCAAGAAACTGTGAAGCATTTCATATGTGGCCTACATTTTGCTAGGCACTGTGGGAGTACTTGCCCTCAATGAGCCTAAATAATGCCATTATTTTGGGCATCTTTTTATGCCCTGCACCATCCCTATGACTAGAATGCTTCTGAACATGCTATTCGCCCTTCCTGGATATCAGTCAGCTCTTTGATTCATTGCTACCTTCTATTTATCCTTCTAGTCCATATCAGTGTCCCTTCTTTAGAGATGGACATTCTCTGATGTCCCTGATTCAGAGTTCTTTATTTGTCTTGTTTGTAACCTTGGTGGAATCACATTTCTTTTTCACATTTGTTTTACTCTCCCCACTAGTTCTAAATTCCATAGAATATGACTCTTTTGCCTTTTGTGTCATTTCTCAGTACCTGGCATAGCACCGGAGACATAGTCAGCACTCAATAAATAAATAAATAAATAAATAAATAAATAAATAAATAAATAATGAATGGATGAAAAAATAAATCTCAATGGTGTGTCAATCTTCCTTAAGATTAATAAACCTTAATGCTCTACTTCTTTATGGTTATTCTCTAGAAATACACCTTAAAAACCCAATCTTTTCTCCAATGCCATATTTTGCAGATATATACAACTACATCTCAAGGAATGTAATGTAAGTCGAGGAATGTAAAAATAAGCAAAATCCAAAAGCTTTCAACATAATTTAAAGAAATTCATATAAGCCACAACTTTTAATGACTCTCTGAAAATTTTTCTTTCTTTTTCTTTTTCTTTTTCCCTGTGAGCCCAATGCCTTAGTTTCGGGACTTAGGCCACTTATCTCTACATCTCATGTTTTCAGATTCTAAAAATCTGTTAAATCATTGAATGTATATACTGAAATGTCATAGTTGGTCATTTAATAATAATTACAATAGAGATGATTTAAAATGTTTGTGCTTTACACTAGAAAGTAATCACTTAAATTTCATTTATTCCTATTTGATATATATTGTAAAATGCAGTTACACCAGTAACACAATATGGCACTTAACCTTTTCAGATAACTTCCTACTTCTAAGTTGCTCTCTGGCTACCATCATATTTGATTTTTTAACTTGTCAGTCTATGACTGTGTAATTAGACATATTAGTAAAAGAGACAGACAAGTTTTTCACAGGTTTACTTGACGTAAAATGTCACCATAAAATTTAGATATATATGTCAATTGATTACATTTAAAAAATGGAAAGTCAAGATGATCCAAATGTAGCCTATATATCAATTGACATATGTCGTACTTATATCCACATGACTAAATGTGGTACAAGTTAGAGTTTACTCACTCTACAAAGAATGCCCGGATAGCATTTTACTGCTGTAATCCCAATCCAGGATGGCATATTTTAAGTGAAATTTAAGTAGCCAATATTTACACAACTTTCAATGGATAGGCTTTTCTAATGAACCTGTGCTTTGTATTTCCCAGAGAATATAAATTCTTTCTCAAGCAAGAATATTGCCTGTCTTTTAAATGCTGTAGCTTGCACAAAATCTTGCAAACCCAACAAAGTTTTAGGTTTTTAGTAGACATAAAATTTGTCATTCCAATCCTGGGACTGTATACACTTAACCTTTTTCAGTGGGTCTTATATCCTTGAGAGGCATCAGCTCACTTGAGAACACACTTATATTTTAGAGTCCAGCCATGTCCTGACCATGCCCTCCCCAGGTATCATATGTTTGGAGGCACAGGAAAAGCTGGCTGGTGTCACTATCTAGCTATCAGGTAGGGATGCGGATGACACTATTAAATGACTGATAATGTTATGACAAAAGGCAAATACCTAGCAGTAGTAAGTGACATTTTAGAAGCAATATCATCTTTTTTCTTCATTGTCTATTTCCACTATTCTGTGTATGTTGTGGGATATAGAATATAAACAAAAGAGAATCAACATTGTAAAAGCTTCCTCTTTAGTTACAGGAGGAAATTTTGGAATTTTTAAGGCACAAGTATATACAATACTTTCAAAACCATCCCATTTTTAAAAATTTTATTAAAGCATCTATTTGTTCAGAATTCAGAATACTAATGTTTGTTTAGTGTGCTTAAAATCCACATGTGACATTTTAATTAAAGGAATTTAAAAAAATCCCAAACCATCCACAAGACTGGGGATGGTGTTTGAAATTATTATAAAAATTTTCTTCTATGCCATATATTGATTTCTTCTCCTCTAAATATCAATTGCTTTCACTGAAACTAATATTGGTTTTTTCCCAGTTATACGAAACCCAGTCAGCAGTGATCAACTCTGGTTAGAGAGCAGAATACTGGTGTCTTTTCACTTATCTCCTTTATCATTATTTATAATTAATGCCATATGTAAAATACTTTTCTTGGAATACTGAGTTTCAGCTTCATTCTAAGCATATCAAATTATACCTTAATTTTTCTTTTTTATTTTTTTACTTTGAGTGAGTTTTCAAAAGCTTCAGTGCATTATCATCTCTTATATATGGATTCTGAGATCCAAAATTCAAAGCACAGTGATTCATATAGTTTTAGGTGAAGATTGTGTCATTCTCTTGTTAAAATCAATTTCAAATTTTACATTAAAAAAACAACTGTCAATAAACTAAGATACAAAAACAACAACTGTCAAGTAATTAAATGCTAACTGTGATTGCGTTTCATGTGTTTATTTGTGCTTTAAGGGTAGCTAGATCAGTGTGCACAAAAAAAAAATAGATTGCGCTGCAACTTAAAATCAGTGTTTCTACATTTTGTCTATTTTCGCCATAGTACATGTGACCTCAGCAGAAAGAGATGGTCAAGCTAAATGGACTTTACAGATTGATAAAATGGACACTATCCTAAAAGGCAATGGGCATGACACTGTCATGTATGATATTATCATTATTTCCCTGTGTTCAGCTTCCTGGGGTCTGTCTTGATTTTCTTCCCAAACTGTATTAGAGTGGCATCATAGTTCTCATCATAACATGCACAAAATCAAGCCAAGAAAGAGCATGAAAAAACCAGCCAGCAAGTCTCAAGGAAAGAAAGAAATATAGGAATTTAAAAATAGTTATTACATCTTTAAGGTTTAGAAATTTCTATAACCTTAAAGTCATCAGATTACTGGTTCAAATCAATCTATAAAATAGACCATAGAATTGGAACTACAATTGGAATACTGACTATCATATATGTTCCTAAATATGAACTGCAACAATCTTACAAGTAAACATGGCAACATACACATGTCTATTTCATTGTTAAGTCATCTGCCTGCTCAAGTTTTGGAGACACACATACACATACACACACATATACAGAATGGATAACAAAAATGAGTGTGACCTATTTTCTTTAATGTACTCATTTTTAAATATAAATTTCTGGAGCAAAATAACACATGGAAGGAAAGAATTTATATCACCTAAAATTTTATTATGTGTGACCAAAATGTAGGTTGAGAACTTTTTAAGGTAAGGTTACCAGATAAAATACTGGAAAAACTGTTACATTTAATTTCAGAGAAATAATTTTCGCTTATTACATAGAATGTACTTACCCTATGTATTATTTGTTGTTCATTTGAAATTAATATTCACTAGACATCCTGCATTTTTATTTGCTAAATCTGGCAATGCCAGTATAAGATTGTCACTTAGTGGTAAGGTTTTAAACTTATAAATACCACATAAGTACCATACAATTTTACATTCTGTTTTGGAAGACCTTCATGTTTTAATACAATCAAAGTAAAAATAAAATATTCTAATCAAGTAATTGTTAAATATGAGAATCCTACTAGTCTGCAGTTATTTGACTAACTGCTAAAAAAATCAATGCTTTGGCAAATCTTAAATAATCAAGTTGTCTTTTCAGATGGTGGTCATGGTTTATAAATTCTCATTTCTAAAAGGTGAAGAAATAAGTAGCAATATTCTGCAGCAATCTATTTTCCTGCTTGCCTTCCTTCCTTCCATCCTTCTTTCCTTCTTTTCTCTATCATTTCCCTTCCCACGCTTCCCTCCCTGCTCATTTCATTCTGACCTCAAAGATGGTCCTAGTGTCCCATTTTCTGACATTTGTGCATTTGTGTTGGTTCCTCCCTAATTGTATCTGGGTTGGTTGATGTGACCAATAGAATACAGCAACAGTGCCTTCCTTGTTTACTCTTAAAAGATAGTGTGGCTTTTGCCTCATTTCATTACATTGCTCGTTTTGGGCGAAGCCAGCTCCTAGGTTAAGAAGGGTTCTCATGGTGGGAACTAAGGTCTCCCAACAACCAGTGGGAAACTGGTCTCCCATTCATAGTCGCTGGAGTTGCTATCTTAGATACATATCCTCCAGCCCCAGCCACGCCTTCAGATGACTGCATTCCTGAGTGATGTCTTGGCTGCAATCTCATGAGAGACCTCAATCAGCCATCTAAGGTAATTTGAGACGACTAAATTTCAGAAATTGTGTGAGATGATAAATATGTGTTGTTTTAGGCCACTAAATTTAGGCCATCAATTTTGTTATGCAGCAAAATATAACAAATGCTCAAAATAGATCTCAAAAATAGATCTCAAAAAACATAACATATTCTATACTAACATCTTCATTTCATCTAAGTATCTTTGAGGCCATAAATCTCTAGAACAAGGAGAACATTTTTTAAGTACAGTTCTATCTATTTTTTTCTTAAACTGTACTTATACACTACTGATCTAAATCTTGTTATTCTAACCACATATTTTCCTAACATTTTTATTTCTATTTGAATACACAATGCAGATTGTGTACTATTTACACAAAATCTAGACCATTCCTCTGGTCTGTTTAAAACAAAACAAAACAAAACAAAACAAAACAAAACACAAAAAAAACCTCTTTGTAGCTCCAGATATGCCAATATACAGCCTTACAGAAGATTAAACTCCATATAGCTGGATGACACATTCAACTTTGATGATCACCATTTTGGCACACATTATCTTCCCTCTTGCTTATAGGTGGAATTCTAATAATTCCAAGTCACAGCCTGGAACACCTGTGTCTAGAAGTCATTGCTATATTTCTTATACTGATTGGTTTCTGTTTCTTTACCTTTCAATGTCTAAAAAAACCCACAATGTTTTTGTGTATAATAGAATACGTTTAAACCCCTTTTTTATTAATCTACCAATTTATGAACACATTCACATGGTTTTGATATTTAAAAGAAAAATAACAAACAGGATGAAACTCCCTTTATTTGATACCAGACTAGCACAAAAGTCCTTCTCTTCTTTATTTCCGTACTTGTCATTTGGGTGTCACACAATGCTCATTTGGCATCAACATTGTTTTCATTTGCTGATTTTTTCCTTTTGCAAAGGATCTCTTTAGTAGGTTAATGTTTCTACTTGTTTATACTTAAGACTATCTTGAGTACTTAATCATATTATTTTGTCCTACTAAGCTTAATCTACTGGCATTAATGCTTACAAAGTATAGTCATAAGTATGGAACCTTTAGATTTACTATATCATTCATGTTTTATAAAACTATAATATATTTCTTATAAATGAAAAACCTCACCACATTTGTAATTCATCTCATTTTAAGCACATAAAATCTGTTTTAGTATTATCAGATTATCTTTAAGTCACTATAAAATATTTTATAACTACTATGTATGTTAATTTCTAAACATTGCAGAAATATCTAATCACTAAGGTTTGAATATATATATATATATATATATATATATATATATATATATATATACTTAATTACTTTTGAAAATTGCTGTATGGCTGAAAAATAAAAGGACTTTATGTTATTCTTTAATAAAGTTGTGAAAGTAGGCAAATTTAAACAATACACTTCTTTAAAGAATGGTTAACTTCTTCATCAACTTTTTCCTACAGTCAGTGATGCTCAAAGGAATCTGATGTTTTAAGTTGTTCAGAAATAATGCAAGATGTTTCTTCTACCTGCTCAGCTACTCAAGGAATGTAAACTTTTTAAACCATAATTATAATTGAAATTATTTAATGATATATAAATAGATGGCTCTTAACCTGTCAGTTTGAAAAAAAGTTATTTCAAAGGTAAAAAAAATTGTTATTCCACTAATAAAAGAATCTATGAAATGAAGAATAGAAATATTTCATATACACATTATATAAGCCTTTGAGACTTTCTAAGTGTAACTTTTCAAACAAAACATACACAAATGTTCCAGTTTAGATAATTTATTTATTTGCCAAACAACTATTGAGCAAGAACTCAGTCTCTATTTTTTAGGCACTGCTAGACATAAAGGTCGAACAGGCTGATAATTATAATCCCTATTTTAAGGCAGATTTTGATAAGTGAGTGGATGTGGAATGTCAAAATAGAACGTGTGGTCCAGCCAAGAATAAAATGGGCCACTTAAAAGTCACATTATCGGGGGCGCCTGGGTGGCGCAGTCGGTTGAGCGTCCGACTTCAGCCAGGTCACGATCTCGCGGTCCGTGAGTTCGAGCCCTGCGTCGGGCTCTGGGCTGATGGCCCAGAGCCTGGAGCCTGCTTCCGATTCTGTGTCTCCCTCTCTCTCTGCCCCTCCCCCGTTCATGCTCTGTCTCTCTCTCTGTCTCAAAAATAAATAAACGTTGAAAAAAAAAATTAAAAAAAAAAAAAAGTCACATTATCATTTTGGTATTAGAAAAAATGAGAGGAGAGTGGAATTTCCTGTAACGTGAATCTGGGAATATTGAATCTCCAAAATTTCACGTACCAGTGTTGTAAACTTTTAGGTACATCGTGTCATATAAATAAATGAAAAGTTAAGGACACATAGTTAGTCCTAGAGGGAGCTGAATGACAGTTATTTCTGAATTCTAAGAAAATCTAGATCAAATGCATGAGCAAGTATTGTCAGAAGTTTATAATATCCCTGACTTTTTATTCATTCCTGAATAACCATGTCATGCCTACTCTTCCTTATGTTCAATTAATTTCGGTTAACCATTTTCACAGAATTCTTTTAGTACCAATCAATGTGAATGTGATGTCCAACTAATTACCCAATCACTGATCTGTGTATATGGTGCCTACTTCATAGTATGTATGTAATAAATGCTGAAAGAATAAAGTGGATGAATATCCAGAGGTAGTTCATGAAATAAATTTGAATATGATAATATTGTAATGCTATTGCCCACTGAAATTATTAATTATATCATGCCTGTAGTTCATGCCTTCAGAATGGCCTGGAGATATAAGAAACACAAAATTTGCTATGTAGGTATAAATGTGAATATTTTTGTGATCAATAAATATTACACAAATTTAAGGAATAATGGTGATGATTAGGTAATAGATCACATTTGCAAAATTAAATACAGCATTAATAACTATAGTCATCCTTATGCTATACATTGAATCTCTAAAACTCATTCTCTATAACTGCAACTTTGTATACCTTGACCAACATCTCCCATTTACCTCACTTCCCTGGTCCTTGTAACCCTCATTCTACTTTCTGTTTCTATGTATTCTTTTTTTTTTTTTTTTTTTTTTTAACATTACACATGTAAGTGAGATCATGCAGTATTTCTCTGGCTTATTTCACTCAGCATAATGTCCTTCAGGCTCATATATCATCTCACCATGTATGTAGAGCAAAACACCCTGCTGTATAGCTCAAATACATATACTTTTTATTTAAGTATAAATTCAAAATATAAAATATAATAAAGCACCAAGAATATTTTTTTAAAAATCATAATACTGTTGCTAAAACTATTAAAGAATTACTAAAACCACAGTATTCTGTTAAAATACAATAGTCCATTTTGTAGTAATTCTTAATTTTAATTTAGTTGAGGATGAACAGTATATTGAAAAAGGAACACTGAAAGTATCTAGAATAGTAAAATAAATATATGAATTGTATATGGGGATAAAGCTGGTAAATGACATTAGTGTTATAATTTTGCCCTGCAAGCCTAACTCATAAGGATATAAATTATTTTCTTTGTCCAAATCCCTAAAAATTCAGGTGAGTTAGCACCTATTAATATGGACATAATACAATAGTCCAATATATCTTACCATACATTAGAAATAAATAGAAAAAAATAGCTTTCTGATAAAAAAACACAGATTGTAGAAAGGCAAAATTCAGTTTAAAAATAGAGGAATCTATGAACTACTTTGAAAAGAGAATATTCAGGTCTTACATAATTTTGATCACTGGAGGACTTTAAGTTTTTCACACTAAATGTGGCCTAGAAGACCAAATCACTCTTTACTTCACACTGACAACACAAAATAAGGGGCAAAAGTAACAACCTATTATGGTTTTAGAGGATAGCATAACCAACCTGTTAGAGATAACAGGTGAAAACCTGGGTGAATCCTACTGAAGGAACATGGAAGGTATTTGAAACAAATGGGACACCTGTATATCTTCTGTGATTAAATTTGAAGAGACATATCCACTTTGCCTTACCTTTGCCACTAATCAGGTGCTCTCAGTGCACTGAATACAGGTTCATTGTGATAGTACTGTAGGGCAGATTGGCCATGAATCTGATAATCTATGCTGTTATTTTTTATTGCTCTCCTAGCCTTTAGTATCTTCAAAAGTAATAGGGTCAGTCCCGAGTCAGGAGCAGAACAGGGAGGCAACACTTCTGTCCCATATAGTCTGACAATGTTACAAATGGGCAAAATGCCATGTTAGCAGATGGCAGAAAGAACCTTGCAAGAAAATAAATGTGCCCCCTGATTTACAGTCATATAAATGTAGTCAAATAATGTTGAAGTTGCAGTTTCTGTAAACCTTGCGCTGCTAAGTTTATGGGGATGAGACATTTACTTCAGCTAAGAGTTCATTAAATTTAAATTGGATGAAGAGAGGCTGTGATGTGTTCTATTTGGTTTGATTTTAATGTTACCACTTTCATGGAAAACCCACAAACTTGTCCTTCTGGAAGGTGTTCCTGGTGTATGTTGAATTATTACATATTATTTCAATCATATCAAACTGGAAAACCAAGAAGAAATTTAGAATGTATTCTCAAATGCATAAAAGTTATATTTATTGACTGAGGGTTGTATAGTATCAGGAACTGCTCTAAGCGTTTTAAAACATAATCTCTATTCTGATAGCACACCTACTAATAATGGGTTTTCCATAAATGTTAGTTCTTTGTCTCTCTTTTCTTTCCAGGCAAGGAGAGTGACCCCTGCTCTCTACTCCCATAAGCACAAGTCTGTAGAATGGATATAGCATATTATCACATTGTGTGGTTGTTAAAACTATATATGTGTGTCTGTGTGTCCACTGGACTGTAAGGTCTGGATGAGTAAAGTTTTATCATATTTATTTTTGAATCCACAAAAATTAACATATGATAGGAATATATTGGGAAGTCAACATATGTTTGTTAAGAAAGTGACTTAATATTAATTTATTAGCATGATCCTACAGAGGACTGGAATTTGGAATTGAAGCTTTCAGTCTTATGGCTTTGAGGGAGCAGAGGGAAATTTGATTTATGAACTAGAGACTACTCTAAAGCACCTAGGGGACTGTCTTGCTGGAGTGGCTGGTACCATCTGATCAATATCACAATCATGAAGATCACCATAGGAAGTTCAAAAGGAATGAGATCAGGAAACTGGCTTCCTTCCATAGGTGACATTTCCCTCATTATTACTATCATTTGATTTAGGTCAAATTTAATCCCAAATTTCTATCCATGTCTTTTCTGCCAACTAATAATAGTGGTTCAAAATGAACCATAGTGTAATGTAGAAATGTTTTATTGGCAATTTTATGAAATGTATTTGTTCTTAAGAATCAAGTGAAAAAAAAAAAACAAACCTGTAATGTTGTTCTTTTGTGTCTCTGTGAGAAAATAGGATGGTAGTGTTAGAGCAGCAAAAACCCAACTCTCAGAACCAAGTATCACGAATCTAAAAAGAATTTGTTTTCTCTTGGGGTGTCTTGGTGGCTCAGTCGGTTGAGCATCTGACTCCTTATTACAGTTCAGGTCATGATCTCATGGTTGGTGGGGTCAAGCCCCACCGAATGCACTGAATGTGGAGCCTGCTTGGGATTCTTTCTCTCCCTCTCTCTCTCTGCTCCTCTCTCACTCACGGTCTCTCTGTTTCTCTCAAAAATAAATAAACTTAAAAAAATAAAAGGTATTTGTTTTCTCTCCTTTTCTCAATTAAAATCTATACTATCTTTATCATCTCAAATAGCTGAATAGGTGCTGGTGATTCTTTTAAATTATTCAAACATTATTCCACAATTTTCCTTTGGAATTCCTGAAAACCTCCTTGAAATCATGTTTTCCCAATGTTAAAATATGCAATATAATGATTCCATTCTGATTTTTTTAAGAAGTCTATAGGGTTAAACAATCATGTTTTTTAATGACTGTCCTTATGCCGTGGATTCATTATAAAAGTGTTAAATGTGAATGCATGGAACCTATGGGAAGGAGAGAAACCAGGCATTTGGGCAGATGGGACTTATAAGATCTTCTATATTTTAATATTTTCTGCTGAATAGACACAGACTACTGAAGCAGAAACACCACCTGGTTTCTTATTTTATATATAAACATAAACTGAAAAAGAAAAACTATCCATTTCATAGCCTTAAAACTAATTATAAACTCTAACTTGAAGGTAAATATTGCAGACTCATCTCCCCAAGAGTAGAGTATCCATATTTTTTAAACCTGAAAATTTTAAAGGCAAAATAAAATATTCACATTCAAGGTTAGGCTTGCAATGTGTAAAACTGGAGAAAAGAGGTACATACTAATCAGTGGAACTGAATTTATGCTAAGATATTTACCTACAAGCCAGATTCTTGGAAGGAATTTGAAAAAGAAGCCTGTCATTTGAAAAGATAGCTTTAAAATCAGATTACATTACGAAATACATATAAATACAATAATTTAACAACTACAACTGCAATAAGCATTGACCTTAATTCCTGGATGGCAGCAAAATGTATTGTTTAACAATGATTGATTATGCGGATTCCTTTGATAAGACATATTTTCTCCTTTGAGTATACTGGCAGTCTTGAAATAGTCTTCTGACATCACAGTTAGGAACTATTCATCTATTTTCTTCAAACCTTTTGAAGTCTTAACTTAATTCAGGACATATTTTTTGTAGCCATGTGTATATTTATGGTAATCCTTCTTTGCTGTCCTTATATCTGCAGTCAGCTTCAAAATTTAAGTATATATACTGATTCACCACTCTCTGTTCATTATCATCTTTCTTAGTCATTTCTTTGAGAGTACCTCCATATTAGATACATCATTTTTACATCCAGAATATTTTTTCACCTTTCCCTGCCTCTGTGGTGTCTAGCACTCTCAGTTGCACAAATTTGTTACGATTTAAAGGTCAAAACTGTTGACCAGAATGCATAATAAAGGTCAGAAAGTGAGAACACAGTGGCTAAAATGGCCTCTGATGCAAAAAGGCACATGTAGCAGAGGCCAGTCATGTAGAGCACTCATTGCTAAGGGCATTTGCATTAAGGTGTGCTAATGCTCATTGATCAATTTTCAATAGTACAATCAGGTTTAGAATATAGACTAACAAACAGTTGGGGATTAAGGAAATATACATGAGCAGGATATCATAGTAGCACTCGTGTGTTGTTAAACAATTCGATAAATGCCATACTATCTTCTCTATAAAGCCGAATTCTCCCCCTTCTATCTTCTCAAGTGCAACTTCTTACTATCAACACCATGACAGTGATGCTTATATTACTGTGTATGGATCACGTTATTATGTGTTGCTCAGTATGGTCCCTTTATCATTCTGTAAACTTTCAGATAGTTCTCTTCTCTATAAAATCAAGATTCTGAAACCCATTATTCTCATATTTCCTTGAGCACTTTTTTTTCCAACTTGTCTCTTCTGTTGCTACTGACTTCAGTTTCTCAGACTTCAGAATCTACTACCTTTTTTCTCTGACTACAAATTTAATTCTATCTTTTAAAAGAAAAATAAAAGCAAAAGAAACAACAATAATCATTCCCATTATTTAATCTTCTTCCCACTCTCTCATATTTTATTATTTTAGATTCCAAAATCCTCTGAATTACATTGGGTCTTGCATTCTTAACTCAAAGTTTACTTCCTATTTTTTATGTCTAGTGCTCATTTCTTCCTTACTACCTATGACGTCTACAGGAAATACCTGTTGATCATTGTATTCTTCCCATATTTCCACAGAGTTCCAACTCCCCAGTAACCTTTTTGAAATTTCTAAATGTTCACTATTTCCTTTGCTGGTTGCTCTTCTGATACTTAACATCTGAGGCACATTTGCTTTTTTTAAATGTTACTATCGCAAGGACACTGAACATGAGATCTATATTCTTAACCAGTTTTTAAGTGTATAATGCATTATTGTTGACTACAGGTACAACATTGTACAGCCTACCTCTAGAACTCATTCTTCTTGCTTAATTGAAACTTTATGCTCATGGATTAGTAATTACTATTTCCCCATCCTCCTACATCCTGTAAACACAAAGGTATTTGTTTGTCTTTCTTTGGCTTATTTAACTTAACATAATGTCTTCAAGATTCATCCATGTTTTTGCATATTTCAGAATTTTCTTTTTTCTAAATTCAAATAGTATTCCTCTGTATTCACATACCACATTTTCTTTACCCATTTATCTCTCAATGGACATTTAGGTTGATTCCACATCTTGGCTACTATGAATTGTAATGAAAATGGGAGTGCTAATATCTCTTTGAGATTATGATTTCAATTCTTTTGGATAATTACCAACAAGTGGGATAGCTGTATCATATGGTAGTTCTAATTTCAATTTTTTGAGGAGCCCCATACCATTTTCCATAGTGGCTGCACCATTTTGCTTTCCTACCAACAATGTGCAAGACTTCAATTTCTCCACATATTCAACAATAATGTTGTCTTTTAGATATATATCTAATTAGTGAATATATATATAATGGATATAATATTATAATTATATTTTTATATTATATATTTGTATGTAACTTATTAAATTAGTAAAATATAGCATATTAATTATGATTATTTAACACTAGCCAGAATAGCTATATATATTAATATATATTAATTCATAAAAATGTCTGGGGTGCCTGGGTGGCTCAGTCGGTTAAGCGTTCGACTTCAGCTCAGGTCATGATCTTGCAGGTCATGAGTTTGAGCTAACATAGGACTTTGTGCTGAAAGCTCAGAGCCTGGAGCCTGCTTCTGATTCTGTGTCTCCCTCTCTCTCTGCCCCTCCCCCACTCAAGTTCTGTCTCTCTCTCTCCCTCTCTCTCACTCTCAAAAAATGAATAAGCATTAAAAATATTTGGAAAAAAAAAGAAAAGAAAAGGTCAACGATAGTGGAATGCCTGCTTGTGATAGATCAGAATAATTCCAGAAAAAAATGTAGTGGCTAGAATGTTGAGTTTTCCACATTGTTAGTGCAAGAGCCTGTGCACTGGACCACTTCACAGACCATATTTAATATATTAAAATACAATTATCATATTAATAAATTAATGTAACAATGTACATACTTTATTAAAATATATTAAGGATTGAGATCTAGGGGCACCTGGGTGGCTCAGTCAGTTAAGTGTACAACTTTGGCTCAGTTCATGATCTCATGGTTCGTGGGGCTCAGGTCATGATCTCAACCTTTGTGGGTTTGAGACCTGCATCAACCTCTCTGCTGTCAGCACAGCCTGCTTCACATCCTCTGTCTCCCTCTCTCTCTCTTCCCCTCCCCTATCTGCATGTGCACTCTCAGTCTCTCAAAAATAAACATTTTTTTTAAATTGAGTTCTATTAGCGAGCCTAATAACTACTGCAATTTTAAAATCTTGATGAGTATGAATAAAACTTGTTCACATAGGATGTATACCTATTATATATATCGAATGATATTTTTACCAATTATTAAGCATATAAAAGTACCATGATTTCTACTCATAATGAAGATACAGATATTGCTAACTACTGTGTTTTTTTGCCTATATTCATAAATGCATAAAATGCTAGATATTACAATAAATAAAATAGAAGTGTAATCTTTTTTATCCATGATCACAAGCACATGAATTCTATTCAGGGCTCTTTGGAGGCTCTTGGATGTCAACTCAAGCTCCCCTCCTCCAGTTGTCTCCATCATACCAAAGTGGATTGATTAATCTCTAACTTCCTATAGTGTCAGGCAGGGGTGTCTTTTTACTCAGGTTGATAAAAAGTACTTACTAAGAACCTGCAATTCACAATGCATTACTTGAAAATAGCTAATAAAGGTCAGATGACAGGGATTTTTGTTTGCTGGTTTTTAAATCAGGTTTTTCATGAGGCACCTGGGTGGCTCGGTGGGTTAAGCGTCCGACTTCGGCTCAGGTCATGATCTCGTGGTTCGTGAGTTCGAGCCCCGCATCGGGCTCTGTGCTGACCGCTCAGAGCCTGAAGCCTGTTTCAGATTCTGTGTCTCCCTCTTTCTCTGCCCCTCCCCTGTTCATGCTCTGTCTCTCTCTGTCTCAAAAATAAATAAACGTTAAAAAAAATTTAAATCAGGTTTGTCACTTTAAGTATTTGAAGGACAGGAAATTAGGTGTTTTCCCTCTTAATTTGAAAATGCAACCTACAAACCATGCACATCTATCATTCTATAAAAGTTCAGGGGCACCTGGGTGGCACAGTCAGGTCTTATTCTCACGGGTTTGTGAGTTCAAATCCCACATCAGGCTCTGTGCTAATGGTGCAGAGCCTGCTTGGGATTCTGTCTCTCCTTCCTTCTGACCCTCCCCTGCTTGTGTGCACATGTGCTCTCTCTCTCTCTCTCTCTCTCTCTCTCTCTCTCTCAATAAATAACTAAACTTTAAAAAAAAAGTTTTGATCCATTGAGGTTAATGCCATATACCAGGTCTATCTTTACTATTTGGTTGATTGTCATCTATAGAACTCCTGGACACACTCTTCCATTAACTGGACACTTTGATACCTGGATCACAATGTTCCTTTTCATCTCAAGTTTCTGCTATTATTTTAGCAGACTTCAAAATCTCCATGGACAGCCAGCCACAAGCCTTAGTTTATCAACTCATTGACTCATATTCAGTGAATTTACTTCCAGTCACTTCCATCTCCACTCCCCCTTAAGACTAATACTTGCCATCATTCAGGAATTCTCTGCTTATAAAACTTAGAAAACAAAACATTCAAGCACTTTGTCATTGACTCCTATCTCTCAGTTTCTTTTACTTACTCCCTTTTCTTCTATTTTCAAATTCACCACAACTCTTCCCTTCTTTCTTATTAGAGCCCACTTTTGTCTCTTTAGCTTCTCTACTCATCTTAAATTCAGCTGCTTTCATGCAAATAGTCTCTACCTTCTTTTTCCCATTTTCTTTCTATCTCATTCATCAAGCAATATCAGCTATCCACCTTTGCTAAATGACATTCTCGCTGCTGAATGTGGCTGCAGAAAAATATAATTCAATACACTGGCATCACAAGTTAAGGGTCTCTCACCCGAGCTTGGTTTGGTATGGTTCATGCCAGTTTTGTTTTCCTCTTCTCTGTCTTCTGCTTTTTTGTGAAACCTTCTCTTTCATCTTTTCTTTGTTCCTTTCAACTTGCTACGTACCACCTTAAGTTTTTACATAGAAAATAGAAGCAATTAGATGGTAACCTCCTCATTCTCTGGTCAAACCTACACACTTCTCTGCATTTATCACTATTCTATTTGTTTCACTTTCTCACTGCAACGGGAAACATGGCCAACGTCATAAGAGCAAATTCCCTCACATATAGCTAAAATTTTATCTCCTTTCACATCTTTAGGTATCCTGTTATGCCTATTCTGCCCCGTTCTTCTGGGGACCTTCAATTAAAAAAAAAAAAAAAAAGATGATTTGTGTGTGTGTGTGTGTGTGTGTGTCTTCAGTTTATAAAGATGCCTCACCTTTTTTTTTTTTTACCTTGATCTCTGAGCTAGAACCACCCATTTCTCTTGTTCCAAACAAGATTACATGAGTGCGTTGATGAAAGTTGTCTTTTCTACTTCTTCATCTCTCATTCACTTTTATTTTATTTTTTAAAGGGTTTTACAGTGTCAAAGCGTTTGGGGAAAAAACATTTTTACAGAAACTACATCATCACTTTGCTATTAGGAATTTTAAGCATGTTTCTGATTCCCTGACTAATGCACGTAAGTAAATTTATTTTGTAAGTTAGATGAAACAACTCTTTTATAGCCTTGATCCCATTTACAAAGAGACAATGCAATTTACTAAATGGTGCCCCAGTGACCTGAAAGGTTAATTCAGATCAAGCATACAAGTAGTTTTTAATCTTTGTTGAGAGGTTGATTCACTGTCTAATATGGAATTCTAGTGACCTGCATCAAACCCAGGTCTACCTGCTCATGTAGAAATACTTGAGTTTATCCACATTCTCTTTCAGTCATTCTCTCAAGCTAAATTTGCGTTTAAATTCTGACCTAAACCTCATTAAACAAGGGTGTGACACCAAAGTACACCACCCTTTAATAAGAAGCTATCACAAAATTGTACATTTAGGAGAGGCAAGAGTCGACAGTGTAAACCACTGAAGAAAATTAAGAGTAAGCCTGTAAAATGATTCGGTTCTGCAATATATTTTCTTTTTATTGCCAGTCCATTGTTACAAATACTAGCCTATCAGGTGAACTGTTATTTAAATAAATAAACTTGAAATTTTGGGTGTTCGGTTTGCACATATCAGGAAGTAAGATATAAGAATATGAAGAGCTGGCAGAAAAAGAAACCTCAGAAAGATTACTATAATTATAAGCAGAAGTAATGTAAAAAAATGGGGACTAAGTATGATTCTCACAACAAAATCATACAAAAATTAACTTTCAGGACTATTAGTACCCGTTCCAATCCCACATCGACTTTTGGGAATAACGTTGCATAGAAGGATTACCAAGAAGATATATTATTTTGAAGAACATGCCAAATCTTATTTTCTAGTAACTACTGATGATCCCTAACCACTCCCCCTACCCCCCTGCAGGTCCTGCCATCTCATACTCTATTAGAAATATTATCCACTGCAGGATTCTTGGTTATGAACAATGAAATTACCGGTGGAGATTTTAAGGGATAAAGATGGACACCATGCACATACTCCACCCAACTAATATCTGAATCAATAGTTTGGGAGTAGGATGTGAGTATCTGTATTTTTTAAAAAAAGAAGTCATTTAGGTAATTCTAAGATGCATCTAGCATTGAAAAAGTGTTTTTTTTAAGATGAAAGTAATATACATCAAGTTGTGATATGAAAATCTGGATTCCAGTTCTCATGAATGACATACAAAACTACTATTCAGCATTTTGAATATTTCCCTCATTTCATGCCTGCTTAATTTCTTCCCATTTCACATTTCACATGCTTTTCAATAAGTAAAAAGTAATCAAAAACTAGTATCACTAGAAATAAATGATCTGTTTGAAATCTAGTAAGAAAATAATTAATCTATTCAATGGACATGTTGAACTTTCTTTTGGTTATTGCCCTCAGCAATCACATTTGAATGAACACAAAATTCACCAGGGAAAGTAGACTGCTGTTTATTTAAACGTTGCTGGCTGTTGAATCCCTAGAAGGAAATCTTCACTGTTTTTACAACTAAGGTATAAATAAATACTCAAGTATAGGTAGAGTTAAAAAACTAAATGCTAGATTTATTTGTTATAATATTTTCTTAAATTTGATATTTATCCCCTCAGTTAGAAGAGATTCATCAATTTGATAGATGTTGTACCCCCTAGCTTTGGTGTGAAACTAGTTATGCCCCAAATAATCTCATCACTTTCCTGCTGGTAAGTGCTATTAAATATCAGCATGAATTTCTTGACAACTCCAGAGATTGCGCACAAACTATTTCTTGCCATTTCCTTGCTTCTTACACACATGGAACATCCTTTAGTCATTGGTGATAGTTTTTACATATTTAAGCATATGGAATGCAATGACAATTTTCTGTAGAGATATAAAATAATTCTGATTCAGCCTTCCTAAAAAGGAAATAGCTTCTATCCTTTACAATTGGTAACATTCTGTTTGAGAAAATGTGAAATAGAAAAATTATGTAATCTGAAAGTAGTTGGAATTACCTAGAGAAAAATACAATTGATTGAAGTTTATTCTTCATAGTTGGTTAATAAGAAATATTGATACTTTAATATTGACATAAAATGCCAGATACTCTAGATGAATTATGTGTGCGCATGTGTCTATATCTATTAATGCATATAGCCATCTTTAGTGCTAATTCTTATTTTGAATGCGTTACAGCAATCTAGTTAATCAAAAATATCAACAGTAAATTAGGTTTTGTTTTCTACTTTTTAGATTAACATCATACACAGAAGTATATCAATGTTGACACTATTTAAATATATCATTATTTAAACACATTAGATTAGGACTTTATTTCTATACGTTGTTAGGCTTTATCTAATTAGCAGTGATTAGATGGATAAAAAATGCATTGTTAGTAACAAAATGATATATTCTAAGGATTTCTCCAAAAGGCCAAAGAATAAATGAATACCTTGGTATACAGTCACCTATGATAATTTTCCTTTAATAAAATAATGCGTTCTTCACAGAGGCAATATTTTAAGTATTTATCTTATTACCCATCAATAGATGGAATCTTTTAATAATATACTAAAATAGAAACTGTATATGTTCTAGAAAGTTGCATGTAAGATTATAGGTGAATGGTTAATTTAACCACTGATTTGGATGTTTTCTTGCTTCCAAATGCAAAGGTTCTTCCAACTGCAGATATATCACTATTACAAAACAAAAACAAAAACAAAAACAAAAACAAAAAAACAAGCAACCACACAAACAAACAAAAAAAACATTAGAATTAGTTGTTCCACACTGAATATCAAATGAACATCCCATGATGAACATAATCATAGAATATTGGAAGTAGCTATTCAGTAAAATTTGCCAGGATTTAACGACATGATTCCCATTACCATTAATAAAATATGAGGCTAAACCGTCTTGATGCATTTGACCCTAAGAACATGTTTCCTACTTTCCAGACAAAAAGAAAAACAACAACAACAACAAAAAAACAAACAACCACAATGTACAACGTTTTCCTCAATAGACAGAGAAAATAAATCCTTATCACTGTAACACTGTATGATCTAGTTTTTACAGTTTCCTTTGTGGAGCAAAGAAGTGAAATACAGGTAGTTCATTTAGATCTTGATTGCCCTGAATAAAAAGTAGTTCAGGTAATAAAACAGATCACCTTCACCTGTTTTCATTGAAGGCCAGGATAAGTATGGTAATGGCACAAAAATAGACACATAGACCAATGCAACAGAATAGAAAACCCAGAAATGAACCCACAGCTATAAGGTCAGTTAATCTTCAGCAAAGCAGGAAAGAACATCCAATGGAAAAAAAGATAGTCTGTTCAACAGATGGTGTTGGGAAAATTGGACAGTAATATGCAAAAGATGAAACTGGACCATATATATATATATATATATATATATATATATATATATATATGGAATATATAACAATCTATCTATATCTATATCTATATCTATATCTATATCTATATCTATATAGAGAGAGAAAGCATGAGTTAAATATAGTTGCATAAATATTTTGATCAGACATTCTGAATTCTCATAAAGGTAATTGTATTCCACAGAGTTACAGTACCTATGAAGAATATCTGAAATAATTGTAGCTCATGATTTTTCTTTCATTGGTAAGGGAGATAAATAGTTTAGTTATGTAACATGACTTACAAACTAACTCAGTAAACAATTGACAAAACTGATCTGAAAAGTCCTTGAGTATATATTTCTTTAATTTGTTTTTACTGTTTTTGTTTTATTTTTGACAGAGAGAGAGAGAGAGAGAGAGCGCGCACGTGTGCATATGTGTGAGCAGGTGAGGGGCAGAGACAGAAAGGGAGTCAGAGAATCCAAAGGAGGCTCCAGGTTCTGAGCTGTCAGCACAGAACTGGGGTCATGAACTCAGGAACCATGAGGTCACGACCTGAGCCAAAGTCGGACGCTTAACATACTGAGCCAAGGTGCCTCTCCTTGAGTATATTTTTAACCAAATGAACTATACATAGTGGATGCGATTATTTTTTATTTGAGAATTTAAATATTTTTGCATGACTCCATTTGGTTTGGTGATCATTTCTGTATGGTGTGTGCTAGAAAACACATCCTTGTGAGAATTTTTTAATTTTTTTTTTTTAAACTGATCAATGAGAGTTATAAGAAAATCCCAACCTTAGGTATAGACCAGAATAAACTTTGTCACCAAGCTATCTTTTTGAATTTAATACTTTGCCCTTGTAGAGACAGCCCATGTAAATTTGATTTTATCTTCTACGTGGGAATTCTATTGTTTAAGGCCTGTTACTTTCTATTGTAACTGTCCCTTTCATAGTGATTTAAATAAACTCCTCTTTTATTTCCAACCCCTTTTGTCAAACTTTGTTTTTTTCTTAATATCTTAACTCCTGGTAAATCATAAAGGAACTAGAATCAAAGATATTCGTTTCAATTTTAACTCTGTAACTATAATCCCTGTCCAAATTTGATTTTTGTTTGTTCATTTCTTTTTTTTCCCCCTTGCTTATTCTTAATGTCCTAAAACACTGATAGAGTAGAAGAATAGCAACGTGGTGTTCTGGAATGAACTCTACAGTCCTTAAATCTCTGTTGTATGCCTGGCTTTTCAGCTAACAACATGGCCTAGGGCAAGGCACTTAAATTATTTTAAGTCAAAGTGGTCTTATATGCTCTAGGAGTAGATTGAGTTAAATGATTTCTAAGGCAATTTTCTGATGATGATATATTAAAACATGCAGTGGTGAACCTATATCCATTCCAAGTCGAAAGGGATTTTTTTCTTCTAGTCATTTTTGGTTCTACCATCTATAATGATTATATAAAAAGAACAACTCATATTTGGATAGTATTTAGTGTTTGTGATGATCTAAGCATAATTGCTTTGATTACAGAATTGCCAAAACAGTAAAATCAATTCTAATTAACAATCAATATTTTAATTTGTACTTACAAAACTGATTTTATATTCACATAAAATGAATGTAACCTGGATATATTTGAGTACTTACCTTTCAATGTTATTGTGAAAATTTAAACTGTATAAGTAAAATCAGAAATGAAATGAAAGAAGAGACATTACAATTAATAACACAGAAATACAAAGAATCATGAGACTACTATGAACAATTATATGCCAACACATTGCATAGCCTGAAAAAAATGGATAAAGTTTTAGAAACATATAACCTATCAATATTGAGTAATGAAAAAACACAAAATTTGAATAGACTTTTAACTAGTAAGAACATTAATTTAGTAATCAAAAATCAAAGAAAAGTTCAGGTCCTGATGGCTTCACTAATAAAGTCTATCGAACATTTACAGACAAATGAATGCCAATCCTTCTCAAACTCTTCTAAAAAAGTGAAGAGGAAATATTTCCAAATTTATTTGTGCAGAGCCAGCGTTGCCCTGATACCAAAGCCAGACAAAAATACTATGAGAAAAAAAAATTATAGGCCAACATCTTTGATAAATATATATGCAAAACTCATCAACAAAATACCAGCAAATTAAGTTTAACCATCAATAAAAAGGATCACACACCATGAACAAGTTGGTTTCATCCCTGGGATGCAAGAATGGCTCTACATATGTAAACCAATAAATGTGATATGGCAAATTAATGGAATGAAGGATAAAAATCATGTGATCATCTCAACAGATACAGAAAAAGCTTTTGACAGAATTCAACATTCTTTCATGATTAAAAACCTCTCAACAATTGAGTTTAGAAGGAACATACCTCAACATAATAAAGCACAAATGAGAAGTCCACAACTAACATCACACTCAATGATAAAAGTTAAAAAATTTTCTTGTAACGCCAGGAAAAAAAGACAAGGATGCCACTGTCACCACTTCTATCCAACAGAGTACTTGAAGTCAAATCCAGAACAGCTAGTCAAGAAAAAGAAATAAAAGTCACCCAAGTTGGAAAGGAAGAATAATATTGTCTCTGCTTGCAGGTAATATGACATTTTGTATAGAAAGCCCTAAAGACTGTACCAAAAACTGTTAGGACTAATAACTAAGTTCAGTGAAGTTGCAGAATTAATATGCAAAATCAGTTAAATTTTTGTACATTGACAATCAGCTCTTTGGAAGAGAAATTAAGAAATCAATCTCATTCACAATAGCATCAAAAATATACTTAGGAGTAAATTTAACCAAGGAGGTAATGACACATTGATTAAAGAAACTGAAGAGGTTGTAAATAAACAATAAATTATCATCTGTTCTGGGATCAAAATAGTTAACATTGTTATAAAATGACCATACTACCTAACATGATCTACAAATTCAATGTAATTCCTATAAAAATTACAATGGGATTTTCCACATAACTAGGAAAAAAAAACTGTAAAATTTGTGTGAAACCACAAAACATCCCCAAGAGCCAAAGTAATGTTGAGAAAGAAGAAGTGTGAAGTGTGAGGGCATCACACTTCCAGATTTCAAGCTATATCACAATGTTATGGTAATAAAAACAGTATGGCAGTGGTATAAAACAGGCACATAGGCCAATGGAACAGAACAGAGCCCAGAGATAAACCTAGGCATATATGGTCAACTAATGAGTGCCAAGAACACACAAAAATCATATGACATCATTTATATGTCAAATCTAAAAAAAGAAAGAGAGAAAATGTCAAATGTAGAAAGAAACAGAGGGTATAATGGTGCTTGTCAGGGTTTGAGATGGGTAGGGAAAATGGGGAGATGTTGTAAAATGGTATAAATTTTGTTTTTAAGATGAATGTGTTCTCAGAATGTAACATGCAGCATACCAAAAATAATTAATAATGTTGTATCGTATACTTGAAATTTGCTAAAACAGTAGATATTAAATGTTCTCACCACACACACACAGACATGAAAGTTAACTATGTGAGGTGATGGATGTGTTAATTAATGTTATTGTCAATTAACAATGATTTACAATATATATATACATATATATAAATGTACACATATATAAAATACATATATATATACATATATACATATATACACACACACATATGTAAAAACATATATACATATATATGTGTATACATATATAAAATCACCATGTTTTATACTTTAGCTATAAATAATTTTGTCAATTATACAATAGGCCTAGAAAATAATAAACACTACATAATACAAGGTTTTATATTATTGCTTATAATATTCTGTAGAAATTGACAACTCAAATTTACATCGTCACCACCATGTAATTACATCAGAGCAAACTAAAGAGAAACAAGAGAGAAGGATTAGGGTGTAGGTAATGATGGGACAGTTAATGATGAGATAATAGCTGTATCTTCAGATGCCTTAGTCTAGAGTGCCTGTCAAATCACTTTGTTTAAAGCTATGTAAATCTTCATGGTACTTGGAACCTTGTAAATACACTAAAGTGCTTGCCTGGAGAGGAAATCAACATCCTAGTGCTTCTCTGATTCAGGAAACATTGGTAAAAGTGAGCACTAAAAAGTGGCCATCTAGAAATAATCTGCTAATTTGTTATTTTAGTAAATTTTAATTAATATTTAATATAATGAATATAATATGCTCAAAATGTAAATGACATATTTTTAAATTTTTAATGCCTTTAAATTTTTTTTCTTATTTTTGAGAGAGAGAAATAGAGAGACAGAGTGTGAGTGGGGAAGGGGCAGAGAGAGAGTGAGACACAGAATCTGAGGTAGGCTCCAGGTTCTGCTGTCAGCACAGAGCCCAATGCGGGGCTTGAACCCATGAACAGAGAGATCGTGACCTGAGCCGAAGTTGGATGCTTAACTGACTGAGCCACCCAGGTGCCTCTTTTTAATGCCTTCTATCGCAAAGATTCTTTTCCCAGAAAAACACAAGGAATGCAGATCAATGTTAAATAAAAACCAGAACTATATATTAGTTCCAAAGATACTTAATACTAAAAATTTACATTTCCATTATAATGGATGATGGGGCTTAAATGATTGTGGAAATACAACTCAAAAGACAAAAGGTAATATGCCTAAAGAATTTGTGAATTCAGTGACCCATTCTCTTGTTACATCCAGTCAGGGCTGATATTTTTTTGTTCATATTATAAAAATTTTTATTATTATTGCATTTTGCAACCACAATACATGTCCTGATTTGGTTTCCTGGAGAGCAAATGGTTTCAGAGTAGAAAAAATTAACATATTGCTTTAGCATGATAGAAAAATAGGCCATTTATCATCTTGTTTTAAGGGAAAGTTCACGGATCAGCTGCTGTGTGCTGTTTGTGTGTGAGTTTCCTACACTTTGCATTGCTAAATAATTGAGAACATTAGCTCCCAAACCATGAAAAATTCATTTTGACATGATGTATTATTAATCAATTTAATTTAAAGTGATCTGGAAAGTTCCAATTTCAGTTGTGATGCTTGAAGATAAATTCAGGCAGTGGTTGGTACTTATTAAAATTGTGTAACTCTTTATTGCCTGATTTTTGTTTTTTCCCCAAATTGGGTCAAAGTGTAATGAAAATGCCATAACAATAACAGACTAACCATTTTAGTCTACAAATTCATTCACATATGTAGTAACAATGAACGATAAAAAATTCAGTCCAATCAACCCTTCATAAATTAGCAATATGTGCTGCTGCTGTTAAATTCTACATTGATGTACACACATATATATAAGTGTATAAGTTGAAGGCTATAATTTGAAGGCTATTGTAAGTCTTTCCTCTTTCCTCAGTGCTGACAATTTTGGCTCATGGTTTGCTTCCCAATGTGATAGAGATTATAAATTATTAAAAATATTCAGTACTTTTGAGATAAAATTAGAAGATCAGTGATTGCTTATGTATTCCCTATGTCACAAAGCAATACCCATCTGAGATTAAACATAGGGTCGCTCTGGGGCACCTGGGTGGCTCAGTTGGTTAAGTATCTAACTCTCAATTTCAGCTAATGTCATGATCTCATGATTCGTGAGATAAGCCCCCAGTCTGACTCTGCACTGCTAGCATAAAGGATGCTTGGGATTCTCTGTCTCTGTCTCTCTCTCTCTCTCTCTCTCTCTCTCTCTCTCTCTCTCTCTCTCCCCTTCCCCCCCACTTTCTCTCTCTCTCAAAATAGATATTTTTTTTAATTTACATAAATAAATAAAATTAAGGTCCATTAACGCATAAACATCCAAAGTCACATGATCTTTTCTAAAGCCTTCCTGGAGCGCCTGGGTGGCTCAGTCAGTTGAGTGTCTGACTTCAGCTCAGGTCATGATCTCACAGTTCATGAGTTCGAGCCCAGTGTCGGGCTCTGTGCTGACAGCTCAGAGCCTGGAGCCTGCTTCAGATTCTGTGCCTCCCTCTCTCTCCGCCCCATCCCCATTCATACTCTGTCTCTGTCTAAAAAATAAATAATAAAAAAACATTAATACAATTTTAAAAAACAAAGCCTTCCAGACATTTCTGAGACTTGCATATGTCTCCCACATACCTCTTACCCTTCTTTTACCCTCAAGACTTGGGATAGTTGCAAAGTTCCCATTTTTGTTCAAGGTCCCTTTTAAGCAAGGTCCATTTTATTCAAGTTTCCATTGTCTCAGAACTATCAATATGGGGAGACCTTGGAGTGCTAAAGTTGCATTCTTGCCCTAAATGTGCTTCTATGACCATGATTCATTCCACATATGAGGAAAGAAGGTGGGGAAGTCTGGTCACTTTTTTTTTTCCCTCATGGACACCAAAGTCAGACTCTTGTTTCCTAGTGGCATACAGAGCAGTGAGACACCCAAAGAAAGAGAGAGACAGAGAGAGAGACAGAGAAAAGAGGTCTTTCGGGTTTTACTTTCATGTAATCTTCTCTCTCCCTCCATCATTTCCTCAATAACATCATACCCATGATATCATATAGTCTTGGCCTAGAAACACATCCAAACAGCAGACGGGATTCTCTACTCAGTATCACCCATATTTTCTTACAGTGAGGCAGTGACATTGTGCTAAGGCAATATGCTTACCCTTAAGGTCAGTTTTTTTCCAGGACACTATTAAAATTTTTGTCTGGGAGCTTCTGAAAGATTCAGCCCAGTAAATATACTGCTGGTGATCTGAACTCCAAAACTCTACATATACAACTTGAAAAGGGGGGCCATAAGTGCTAATTTTGTGATAGTTTTTAAGCTAGAAACAAAGTATCCATTTATAAGCATAAAGACAAAAAAGACCAGGATAGGCAATTTCAGACACATATTCCCAATGGGACAAAAAACAATTTAGAGAATGGAAAAGACAGAGAATGGTCCATTGCTACTGGGGGTGAATGGCTTTTAAGTGTTGTGACCCTAATAAGCCCAGTATCTTCTGTCCCACTCCCAGGGCATATATACATTCTACCCAATAATATTTGCCATTATCACTGCAGGGTAACAACAGAGTGAAACACTTTTGACTTAATGCTACCTTCCTCTTTCATATACGTCACTTGTCTACTAGCATTTATGTTACCTGAGTGTAGATCAGAAATATCCTTGTAACTGTGATATTTTAAGAGATATTTAAATGTTGAAGGATGACTTAGAAATGCATGAACTGGTGTGATGGGAGAAATGTGCCTTTATTATAGAGGATATTTTGCCTGAAGTATTATGGTGGAAAATTAAGAGTTGGTTTCAATAAGGTTCAGGTGAGATAAATTTAGAAAAGATTAAAAATTTACTCAAAAAAGAATAACATGGAAAGGAAAAACTGGGAGATCTTCTTTGTAAACCACATGATGGAATAATATATTGTTAGTAGAATATTATTCTTTAAGCTACTTCCATTTATTTTCAATACTTCTGTTACTGTACATATTACATTTATTTTCTGCTTACATGTGTGCCTCTCTAGCTAGCTGGTTAGCTTCCAGAGAACAAGAACATGTCTTACCCACCTTGGTACACTGCCTGGCCATGACAGAAGCCTTAGTGTGTGTTTGTTGAATTAAACTGAACTTCAAAGTTCCATCTGGTTATTTGAATTTCTATAACTCAGCACATTAGCTATTTATAACTTTGGCTCTCTGTGGGTTTAAAGTCTGCCAAATTTTGTTCCTGGCCAGTGCACTTCGTCATCCAAAAGAAAGACACAACACAATGGAATGCCATGCAACCAAGTACTGTTCATTCATGATAATCCCATCATCATTTGTTACAACACCCAATTCCCTGGACTGAAAGAATATTTGAAATTTGTCTCCTTTTATACAGAAGATTTGTCATACTCTGAGTTGTTGGTCCATGAGCATAAATTTCCCCCCGATAAAGCTTAAAGCTTGTACCTCTTATTAACTCAATCTTTAATGATTACTCCAAAATATCACATTTCATACATCTCACCCAATAACAAAAATTACAAACGGTTACAGAGTGAAAGTGACTATAAACTTGTGACAATAATATGTTCATATCATTAGAGACATGTGCATTCTCATAAACCTCTGAGTGACCATTCTTTTTAGGGAATAAATATGGGATGTTACTCACAAAAACAAATTCAGATCAACCTCACACAGAAATAAAGCAGATTGAATTTACAGTGCTTATATTTGTTGAGGGAAGAGAAATGAGGAAATCTTTTCATGAGTTCTGGTTTTATTGTAGATAAATATGTTTGTTTTGGTGATGTAATAATGATTTTACCCAGGGAACTCTCAGTAATAGGTAGATTAAAATGGTTACAAATATGAAAGAAGTATATGAAGCAGCAAGGGATAGTGTAAGAATATATTTCAGAAATGAAAGAGAAATAGACTTAGGAAATACTGTAGCTATAAATTCAGGAGCAATGTTTAAATTTTATTTTAAATTGAAGACACAAAACAAAGAGGAGGATTTCAGGAGAAGTCAATCTTAGCAATGGCATAAGGATAATTTATTTTGAGGTACTTAGCTGATGAGGTGATTGACATTTTATTTTAAATTAAGTGAAGATGAAACGAAGACAGGAAGGAGAAGAAAATGACCAAACTTATGGTGAGCTACCAAGATGTTGGTAGACTTAGTATGAGACTTATCAGTTTAGATTTGTGTGATTAAAGCAAACAAACAAAAAAGTTAGCTTAATATGGACAGCTAAAAAGGTTTAACTGCGACCAGCATGTAAATTAAACTATGTTAAATTCTATTTGGATTTCCATCATATGACTTGTTTCCAGTTAAAAACAGATGCCTCTGTGTGGACTTATGTGAGTCATTTCATTCAATTTCTATGCAATATTTCACATAGCTCAACAGCTTAAATAATGAATTGACTTTATTCAACTAAATTATATTCCCAAACAAGAAATCATAAAAAAAAATGCCTTAATGGAAAAGAAAGAAGAAAAATTATATAGGATTAAAATTAAATATCATGTCTAAGAGTCATAAGTAAAATCAGATATGATATACATAGATACTTGGTAAAATCAATAAAATTAGAATAATTAGAAATATTTTTTATTCTTTTTAATTTTTTTTAGTCTACATTGAACCAATTAATGGGAAAATTAAAAACTCAGGTCTTATAAGCATAAACACTCTAGCTGTGCTACAAGATTTTAGGTGGCCTAAAATACATTTTGAGGTAAATAAAACTTTCACTCCAATAATCAAAACTACTTTCTCTTCTTTGATATAATTGGACTTTCAAACTTCTATCAGGCTAGAAATGAATTAGGAATACTTGTATGGCTTTTATTAGGCTAGGAATTAATTAGGAATACTTGTATGGAAACAGAGATAGAAAAATTGAAAAATAGTGTACTATCGTGGCTTCTGATTAGATGACAATTTAGGATCTAATCTTATCATGTAGCTCAAACATGTGAAACTGCCATTTATACATACATACAAACACACATTCTTCAGCCACTATGGAATAAATCAATTTTAATATTCTACTTTTAAGTTCAACCATTTTTTGATGAAGTCATACAGTTTTAATAACCATAATCTTCATTATTTAATAATTTAATCATAACCCTCATTGTTCAGTCTTGATTCTTTAGGAAAGATATCATGTACACTGTCTTCCCTACACTGTGCTGTCTCAGGTGTAACACAGATTAGTGCAAAGATCTTGTGAATGGCAGATACATCATCTAAATAATCACAAAGAATGACAATGGTATGCAGCAGATTCCAAACCCTATGGACTTCATTGACTTTCAGGCAAAAGAAGAAGGTACAGGTTGCTAGGGCATTTTGTTTTTGCCAATACATTTCTAGTAGAAACAGAGCAGTCCAAGAAAAAATACAATGAGATAATGATTTTGTCTAGTGACAAAACATATACGTGAAAACAAAAATTTTATCTTTTTCACTTTGAATAAACAAAGCAACAGATTCCTCTCAGAAACTGATATAAAATGAATAGTTTAAAAATGGATTACAGTGAACACATGTTTGGGGGAGTAGCACTTTTGCTAGAAATAGATCAGTACTCTATCATATGTCCTCACTGAAATACACACACATACACACACACAAAACATTTATTCTAGGTGTATTCTTACTTCAACATCCTGCTAAATTTGTTAGTGTTGTGCTTTTCATTTTGTCTTTTTTGTAATTGTTCTCATATAGGTTTATTATTATCCCTCTTTTACTAATGAGAACCAACACTGAAGTTAAAGGGTTTTGTAATACTCAAGATAATAGCTTACTAAGTAAGGGAGTTAAGTTTCAAATTCATGATTATTGGTCCCAGAGACCATACTCTAAATTACTGCATCTGTTGCTTCTCAATAAACTATAGTAATACAGTATGGTTTTTATGCTACTTTTATATGAGCTTTATATCAGGTGTAAACTTCACATTGTTAAAGAGTTTTGTTTTGATACATGGATAGAGTACCACATGATAAGCTTCTCTTCAAACTACTATTAAATATAATAAATTAAAGCTACCTGATGAAGAAAAGTTTGGTTATGAGAAAACTATCAAAAAATTATCTCTATGGGGCTTCCTTCACAATAGAGAAATTTTCCAGCCATTTGAAAACTAAAAACATTCCGCTAGATGTGGAAGCTAGAAGAAAAATATGCTTCAGAAATTACCCAATGCTAGCATTTGATGTAATCTTTCAGTTTGATCTAGTCACTATTCATTTTGATGCCTATAATTTCATACTCTGAGTGGATGTAAAGTTTCATAACTCTTTAGAGGCTCTCACATTTTTCAGTGTATGCTTAGTTTTATGTACAGTAAAAGGTTCTGAAATTTTCCCCAATAAAGAAAATTAAAACAAACAAAAAAAAACTTTTACATGTGCTAAACTTAGTTTCCTAAATTCATCTGACTGTAGAACTCTTTTCTCATTCAACACATATGAGTTTCTCAGTGATCAATCCAATATTTGCCACATCTAGTATATTAGAATTCATGTTGAATCCCTGCAACCTGCCAAATGTTGTCCAAAATTGATAAACTGCACGAATATCTAGTGACTTCTGAGGGGGGGAAAACTTCTCTAATTAGCATTTTATTTCAAATAATCAATATCAATATATATTCTTTTTAAAATTTTTTTCATGTTTATTTTTGAGAAACAGAGAGAGAGAGATAGGGAGAGAGGTGCGGGGAGGGGCAGAGAGAGGTAGACACAGAATCTGAAGCAAGCTCCAGGCTCAGAGCTGTCAACAAAGAGCCCGACATGGGGCTTGAACTCGTGAACTGCAAAACCATGACCTGAGCTGAAGTCAGACACTTAACTGACTGAGTCACCTAGGCACCCTGGTATATCTTCAAATAATTACAAAGCTGAAAATATTCTGTAACCACCTAATTTACATAAATTTGAAGAAACAATGAACTATTAATATTCTTTACCTTGTTGATTTCATTTTTCCTAAATCAACTATCCTTCACTTTCACTGCTGCTTTATCACTGATTTTCATCTAATTTATCAATGATATACTTACATCTGAAATATATTTGTGAAATATATTTGCACATTAATGCAGGAACATGTTTTACCATTACATTCTGATTTTTCCTTCTTACTGAAATGAATAGCTGTATTAATTATCTTTTGTTTGAAACTCTGTTAAGGGAGACACCTTGTGCAAGGTAAATACTAAGCTAAATTAAAGTGATTAACAATCTATTCACTACCCTTGAACAAAAGATACCATTGTATAGGTTTGAAATGATTTTAATCTTTTGGAGGTTATCTGTATCTGGAGCAAAAACAGGTGACTGGTGAGGACAGATAAAATAGAATTCTGGGGGTGCCTGGGTGGCTCAGTTGGTTGAGTGGCCGACTTTGGCTCAGGTCATGATCTCTTGGTCCGTGAATTCGAGCCCTGCCTTGGGCTCTGTGCTGGCAGCTCAGGGCCTGGAGCCTGCTTTGGATTCTTGGTGTCCCTCTCTCTCTCTGCTCCTCCCCTGCTTGTGCTCTGTCTCTCTCTGTCTCTCAAAAATAAATAAATGTTTTAAAAAAATAGAATTCTGTCCACGAACTAAATGGCAAAGAACCGAAACTGCCTCTGTGTTGTTATCCATGCTAGATAAGCCCACATCTCTCAATTCCTTCCAACCATTCCCAGTAAGAAACTTATCAAGGGAGGTTGATATCTATGTTTGAATTAAACAAAATATCGATTCCATTGAGTCTGATGTTCTCAATCAATTATCGCTTAAGACAGACTTTCGATGGTATGCTTATTATATCCCTTCTGTTATATCTTTAACTGTAGGAATGAATACTCATCCCATTCTATGTCATGGTTTCTTTCTCAAAAAGGTCTCTGCTGATTATAAGATGTAACACATATATGTCCTTTCATGAACACTTGGAAAATGCAATACACATATATATGTGCATATGTATAAACAAAAAAATAATATGAAAATATAATTCCTAAGGACCAAGATTATGACTGAGTTTTTATATTTAGGATGTGAATTTCTCATCTATTCTCCCAATGATGTCACATTCACCTGATGTTCCTCATTCTTGCACTTCACAGCACGTTTCCTATTGCCCTGAGTGTCTCTCAATAGAAGGGCCAGCAGTAATGGTTATATGTGTTCTTCAGCCATATTTACTCATGCATTTTCTTCTATCTTTATGGAATTCCCAGTATTCAGTTTGAATCAACTATGAAAACAAGTAAAGGAGACCTGTTTTAAAATGCAGTCGGGAAGCCCTGAAGGGGGATTCTCATTCATGTACCGGTCTGCAGCCTGCATATCCAGCAGGAAGAACAAGGTAACAATTATTTCAACAAGGGAAGACATTTTCACATGGGAGCTTTATCTCTTGCTTTGAGGAGAAGACAGGAAAATTTCTCCCTGGCCCAGCAACAACGCACTAACCACCACTGGCCACCAGTGAGAAACTGCCACAACCTCAAACTCCTGTTTTTCTCTAATGAAATTTGTTCAAAACAACCCTCCCCAGTTTCATTCTAAAACCTAATAAAAGCTGACCTACCCTTTGTCTTGTTGGACTTGCCTATACCTAGTTCACTACCTTGCCTATACCTGATTGACTATACCTTGCTTGTCCCAAGTTTCAATTCATTAGCTAGTCCCTAATAAATTATTTTAATTAAATAAACTTGTTCTTGTTCTGTTTAAAGTTCACCCACCATGCAGACTCTTACCATGTGTCAGACACTTGTGTGGCATTGGGATCCACAAAAATAAGTATAACAGAGACAGTCCCTATTCCAGTTATCATTGAGAAAATATATTTTGAAAGAAAGAAACACCTAAACGATATGTAAATTAACAGAAAAGGTTTAGATACTAATGATAGTTATGCAGAGAAGCAAGGCAGGATCTTGTCAGAGAGGGATTGGAAGGATACTTTAGATGATATGATGAAGGAAGATCTCTCTAATGAAATATAAACCGAGACCTGAATGTAAAAAATGAGGTGATGACGGTGATAAAATATCAAGAAGGAAAATGGTCTAGGAGGAAGAAAGAGCTAGTGCAAAATCCATACTGCAAACAATGCAAAAATGTATCTGAAGAACAGAAACAAGGTATGATTGGGACATGAGGAAAAGGGAAAAGCTGGTTCAAAATAAATGGAAAAAAAAACTGCGAATGGGTAGGGTTTTGTAGGCTCGGGTCAAATGTGGAATTTATTATAAATGCGATGAAAAGCCACTGGGAGATTTTAAGCAGGTTACATACATGATTAAGTTTTTTAAAGAAAGCATTCGTGACTATATATATATGCAACTTAACTACAGAATGGAATCTTTGTAAATATGTCCAAATTGGACGGAACCCACAAAAAAGAGGAGACATTTAATATCTGTATTTTCACACAAATCACTTCTAGATATAATTGAATTTACACAACCAATTATTATTATTATTACTAGTGGTAGTATTGAGACACTGGCTTTGAGCTAGGAATCAGAACATGGACATTAGGATTTTCTACTTGTTGCATGCCCTTGAATGAATTACTTTTCTGGAAAACATAATGCCTTAATTGGAAAAAGTAGGTATCACACTGGCTCACCTTTGGAAATTCTACAAAAACTTTCCTTTCCTCTTTTTCTACCCCTCTTCAACTCACTTTTTTTCTGGATCATTTCCTTAAGGAAAAAAAATGAAATCTAAAACAATGAAAATCAGGGTTGTCCAAACTCGCTACTACAAATAACACAAAAAGTCACCATTCTCATCTATGTTTGCATCTCTTAGTACAGATCAAGTTTGGAAAACTATCTAATCTAAGCCTTAGATACCATCAAAGACAGAGTTCCTACAGCATCAAAATTTTCCAGGTGATTCTTGATTATGGATGTCTAACATAACTTCCTTGCTTATTAAAAAAGGTTGATTCTATAAATTCACTAAATCTTTACTTTTTTTACATTGTCCTAAGTTGAAAAAAAAAACAAAAAAAGAAAATTAATAGTGATCCATAGATGTTCTGAATAAACATTCTGAGTTTAAATACAAAGGGAAATATGAATAAAATCAATAATGAAATTATGAAAACGTATAATAAATAATATAACTCTTTACTACTGGCATATATAGTTTTTTTCAATGTCAGATGTTTAGTACCAGATACTGGGATGTACTTAGTCATATCCATTTTTAAAAGGCATACAACAAAAGGAAAACACAAATAAGTAAGCGAGGGGCAGGGGGGGGGAGATACAATAATTACACAAAGAATGCCAAGAATCTACAATGTATTACAGAAATATATAAAATTTACCCCAGGCTGCAAATCACTTTCAAAAGTCAATGATTAGTTCCAGGTATAATTTGCCCATATGCACCACCTGGCAAAGCAATGGAAAGTAATTTCCCCAACCCTTGAATCTCCTTTCCCATAGGCTACGCTTATAAGTTCTTTCCTCTTCAAGGTTGATTTTGACATAAAAATGGTGTGGGGAGAAGAAAAGCAAGTAGAAAAAGATAAACATAAGGATTAGAGCCAAGAAACCCATGTTTTCCAAACCTTCACAATCACAGTTCTTAATGATCATTTTTGATACCTAAACACACTAATGACAATGATGTTTTGGAGTAAAGAAGTAAAACAGATTGGAACACTTCACTGATAAGTAAAAGAAAGAACAAGGGACTGATTACTAGCTCTTGCAAATTTAGTCAACATTTGAATGTAAATTTGTGTATAATCCTTAGATATCTGAACTTTAGAATCTTCATGTGCAAAATAAAGGGATTTAACCAAACTGTATTTCAGTTCTTTGTACATTCCCAAACTGTATGAATCTAGGATGAATCATACACTAAATCATACAATAAACATTTATTGGCCCCAATTGTTCTCTCTGACTTCATTTCTAACCACTTACCCTTCAGCCATATTGGCCTTGCTCTTCCTGGAACAAGCAACATTGTTCTCCTATTAGAGCTTTAAGCAGTAAATACCTTATGCCTGGAATATTTTCAAGGTTCACATCAATCATTACTCAAATCTATGCTCAGCTGTCGCCACCTCAGAGACTTTCCTCAACTGCTCTACTTAACATACTTGTACTGTTTAACTCTTTTCACCACTGGGGTGTCTGACTGGCTCAAGTGGTAGAGTATACAACTCTTAATCTGAGGGTTGTCAGTTTGAGTCCCATGTTGGGTGTGGAGCCTACTTCAAGCAACAAACAAACAAACAAACACTTTTCACCACTTGCATTTTTCCTAATATTTGTTAACTTCCTCCTCCTTTTCTGTCTATGTGAAGCTCCAGAAAGACTACCAAGTGTTGCAATTTTTAATTCTATGCCAATGTATATTATACCTTATCATATATTCCATTATTCTTCAATAAAGACAATATTTATTCTTTATATCCTATTGTCATATTAGACTTAGTATGTTCAAAACCAAATCATTCAAATTCTGGATTATCTTCTAACTTTTGCATTTTTTTTAGTTTTTTTTTTTATTAGAAGCCCTTGAACCACCTTTTTTCCCTCACCTCATCTCTTCAATTCACTTTACCATTAAGTCCTATGACAGTCACAGTCTAAAATCCATCATGTGTGTATTTCTATGCACACAATGTCCATATTTCTGACTCTTTGCTTGCCATGAATGATAAAGAGGAAGCATGCCTAAGGCTCTAGCCTTATGTTTGCTACTTGCAACTATAAACAGTTTTTCCCCATTAACTTAACGGATTCAACCTACATGTCTTGCAAGGTTCTTTGACATATGGTACACCTAAGCTTTCAAATTTCCTAACTAGCAATTGTTTCAGCTTAGGTCAATAGCTTTACTGTTTTAAGTGCGTATGATAATTTCTACTTTCTCTGGTTTGTGTTATAATTTCCATATGCTTTATGAAATTCTTCCACAATAACTGCTTTATTCTCAATTATCCAAAATTTGTTTGGAGTAACAATTGTTCAATAACAGTAACCCTACAGGACTAAGGAAATGCTTAATAATGTAACATAGTACATACATGCCCACAGAGAAAAATATTGGCATTATTTAATATCAAACTAAGTATGTTGGATTAAAAGAAATCACAGCTCTCAAATATTAGTATTCATGCAATCGCTTGATACCTGGAATTTACTCCCCAGTACAACTATTTTTTTTTTATTTTATTTTTTTAATGTTTATTTATTTTTGAGACAGAGAGAGACAGAGTATGAATGGGGGAGGAGCAGAGAGAGAGGGAGACACAGGATCGGAAGCAGGCTCCAGGCTCTGAGCCATCAGCCCAGAGCCCGATGCAGGGCTCGAACTCACGAACTGTGAGATCGTGACCTGAGCTGAAGTCGGACGCTCAACCGACTGAGCCACCCAGGCGCCCCCCCAGTACAACTATTAATGCAACAAAGACTCAGGTCTGAAAGATATGTATTGTTTAACAGACTCTTCAGGTGATCATGATGATTATGGTATTCAAATCACATCTTGAACTGAAGTCGTGGTGTGTAGCTAAATCACCTATGTTATGGAGTGAAAATTGTGATTGAGGCAGTTGTGATGGCCCCTGGGCATATTACCTGGGTAAAAGTTTTTGGAGAAGTTGATATGGGTCAGTGCCATAGTCTTGAAGTTCTCCTTAAAACTACCAATTGCCTTAAGAAATCTATCTCTTGTTGGGGTGCATAGGTGGCTCAGTCAGTTGTGTCCAACTTCAGCTCAGGTCATGATCTCACAGTTCGTGGGTCTGAGCTCCTCATTGGGCTCTGTGGACAGCTCAGAGCCTGAAGCTTGCTTCAGATTCTGTGTCTCCCTCATTCTCTGTCCCACCTCTGCTCACACTCTGTCTCTCAAAAATGAATAATGCTTAAAGAACAAATATTTTTTTTAAACAAACCCATCTCTTGTTGATAACCTGTAAGAAAAGAAAGATGAATGCTTCTCCTTGTAAGCAATTTTTAAAAATAGATTATTTAATAATAATGTTGATAATGATTTTTTTTGGGTTTCAAGTACTATACATATCTGTAACATAATGAATTTGCTTAATTAAAAATTAAAGAGACTCCCTCTTCTCATCTAATATCTCATGTACAGAATATAATGTAAAGAAATAGTTTCATTGGCAACACAGTAAATAGCAAAAAAAATTTAAAAAATAAATAAAAGCACTGTCTGAAAACATTTCTGAATGATCTCCTCTTGAGATACTCCTTTTACTTGATATAATCTATGAAGTCTAAACACTTCTAAGCAACAAACTCCCATTGGCTCAATGGCCCCACCAAATACATCCACAACCAAATACCCACAACCTATATAAATATGTTGCTGTACATGACAAGAGAGATTTTGCAGATGTTACTAAAGTTAAGGACTTTGAGATGAGAAGATCACCCAGGATTATTATTCTAAACATGCTAGCCCATAAAAGTTGAAAAGGTTGGAAGAAAGTTTAGAAAAATGTAAATTGAGGACTTGATATGTTGTTTTGAAGATAGAGAAGGGGAACAGGAATGTGTGACCCCCTAGAAGATGGTTTTGAAGATGGAGAATTGGAATAGGAATGTGTGACCCTTAGAAGCAGCTAATGACTTTCAGTTTATAGGAAATGGAGATTGTGATGGTTAACTGTATTTGCCAACATGGCTGAGCTAAATGATGCTCAGATCACTGGTAAGACTTCTTTCCAGGGTTGTGTCTGTGAGACTTTCCAGAAGAGATCAGCATGTGAATCAGTAGACTGAGTAGAGGATAGCCTTCACCAATGTGAGTAGTTACTACTCAATCCCTTGAGGGCATGAATACAACAAAAAGGCAGAAGGGCAGATTTGCTCTGTCTGCTGGAGCTGGGACATTCATCTCCTGCCCTCAGACATCAGACATCAGACATGAGAGCTCCTTGTTTGTGGGCCCTCTGACTCACAGCAGGACTTACCCCATTGGCTCCACTGGTTCTCAGGACTTGGGGTTTAGATTGGAACTACACCACCAACTTTCTTGAGCTTCCACACTGCAAGCATCAGGGCATGAGACTTTTCAGCCTCCATAATCACATAAGCCAATTCCTTATAATAAAACTCTCTTTATATATCAATATATCTGTTTGTCTGGAGACTGCTGACTAAAACAGAGACTTTGATCCTACAACCTCAAGGAACTGAATTCTGCCAAAAATCCAAATGAACAGGAAACAGATTCTTCCCAGAGCCTCCAAAAAAAAAAAAAAAAAAAAAAAAAGGAAAAGAAAAAGAAAAGAAAGAAAGAAAGAAAAGAAAAAACAAAAAACAAAAAACGAATGCAGCCTGATGACAACTTGATTTTGGTTGGGTGAGACCTATACCAGACATGTGACTTACAAAAGTATAAGATAATAAATTTGTGTTGTGCAAGTCTCTAATGTATGGTAATTTGTTACATCAGTGCTAGAAAATTAGTAGACTGATCTAATAAGGATGTAAGTAAAAAAGAGTATGTGATTTTAACAGGAAAGAAAGAGAGATACCATGCCTGGATGCACAATTACAGAAATGGCTTCAAGCATCATCTCCTACTCAATTGCCAAGTTAAGAGTGTAGATCAACATATGGAAACCCAGCATTTACCACTGGGGACATGAGATTGATAACTATGGTTCAACACCTTAAACTGAAAAAGTAATTAAATTCCAGACCAAGTGTGGCTTTAAATAAATATGCACTTGACAATTCTAGGTAAACATAAATTAGTAAGAAAAATTACAACTAAAATAAATAAAATTGTTCTTAGTACTTAAAGAAAATTGTTCTATGTCAGAGGCTAGGTCCCTTTAGCTCAGTATTTTCTGTCTTACGGGGATGCCAAGTTTTTTTGTTGTTGTTCAAGCATGAGTATTTTGTTATTGTTCATCTCAAAAAATCAGAAGTCTTTTCCACATACTAATCAAATTACAGGACTGACTTCTGGAAATTCATAGAAATATTTCTGAAAATTTTTCCTTGTATTCTAGGGTAATGATTTCACTGTTTAAAATTACAGTTGTGTGAACTAGTACATTTAAAAGACTCTATTTGCTTGTTCTAGTAAACTTGCTCTAAGACCTGACAAATTTCATCTTCTTTGGATATTTTTTAATGATTTTGAACAGTCTTATAATGTTTTTTATTCTTATACTTTGGGATAAAGATATGGTTTTCTGTCCTCATCTGTAAAATATGGATGTTAATATTCATAGCACACATTTATTGTGAGGATTAAATATGGTAATGTATGGAAGGCATGTAGAATAGTACCTGATACTTGTAAGATTGCCATAAATTTTAACTCTAATTGTTATTGTTAATTGCTTATCTTTACTTAATCTTTTGTCACTTCCATTGTCTTTTTAAAAATCCCCTTTCAAGAGGCTGTTGATCAATATTATACTTTACAATTAATCATTTATTCAATGTTTTTCATTATCCAATAACCTTCCATACTGTAGACATATACCACATATTGAGGTTAGAAAGATGACTTTCCTTATTTTCAAAGTCCTCAGGTCCTACTAGCTTCTTTACATTAAAATGGTCAGTAGAAGGCACACAGTGTACCTACAACTCAAACTAATGTAGCTAAAATTTCCAGCATTCCCCAAACTCAGGATATTAAAAAGATTTAAAGTGTAAAGGTTTATTTCTTGTACTTGCAAAGTTCCTATTGATACTAGAGACTACACAAGTTGTGGGTGAGAGATAACATTAGTCCTTATGGAAACATGTGCCCCAGAACCCCTGCAATAGTGAGGGACAACAAGCATGTGAATATATCTGCTCATATTTTATTCACCGGTGCAAATCTCATGGTCATACCAAAATTCAAGAGGAAGAGGCAAAATCTCTCATGTGTCCAAGAGAACCAGAGATATTTGTTTTTATCACTGCCTTCCCTGTGTACCTCTATCTTCACAATGAGTAAATTCTTGAACAGAGGTAGCAAATGGGAAGGCAAGGGGTAGAACCCTCTGGTAGATCTGTTTTGTATGATTCCTATTTGGGGATCATAAGGAGAACACCAAATTATCTAAGTTATTTTAGAAATTGATAGGACTTCAGTTCTAATGATAGTAAATATAAAATAGTCTAATAAAATTAATTTTATAATAGTAAATATTTAATGGATATGTTTTATAAATTACATGTTTCCTACATACAAAGATTAACATTGTTTTTAAAAAGTTGCATCAAATCTATAATGAAGTATACCGTCAGTATCTTTCTATAATATACTTTATTTTCTGGCAGTCTCAAAAAGAAGCACACAAATTTTAAAGCCAGAAAAGACTGTTTTAAAGAAATTTCTCTATATTATATCTTTCTTTGAGGTAATTCTTTTTCAGTAACCATATACATTACAGAATTTTTGCCAAAATCATAAATTTTAATGTTCTGCAATTAGCTAACATGATAACAGCACTTAGAACTTGTATTTTCTTTCCCATTCAACGACCCTTTAGCTATCTGGATGTTTTTCACCTTTTGGTTGGGACACTTTCATCTGCCTTACTGCTGAAGAAAGAGAGAATCTACAAATATTAATTTCACTATCTCAGTGGCAAAAATGAGAACAGTTATTGAGACTTAGCCTGATTTCTCCAGTTCAATAAGTGTCTAGAGATCTAGGGATAGTACTTCAATGCAATTTTATATTCAATTTTAAATATTCCAATGTGTCTTTCAAGTATAAACTTCTTGTTAACTCTTTAGATACCGTGAGTACCAGCTATACAGCAGTATGCTAATGAAAGTTTGCTTTCCAATTCTTGGGCTTCTATAATTGATATAATGCTTCAGAAATTAGGTATATTCTTTATATAAAAAAGTGGCTACACTAGTCCTAATATCCATTCATCCATTTCCCATACCCTAAAGTTATGGAACAACAGCATTTCTTTTTAATTTATTGTCAAGTTAGATAATATATAATGTATTCTTGGCTTCAGAAGTAGATTCTAATGATTTATTACTTACATACAACACCCAGTGCTCATCCCAACAAGTGCCCTCCTCAGTGCCCATCACCCATTTTCCCCACCACCCCTAAACCCCACCCCCATCAACCCTCAGTTTCTTCTCTGTATTTAACAGTCTCTTAAGGTTTGCCTCCCTCTGGATCTTATTTTTCCTTCCCTTCCCCTATGGTCTTCTGTAAGTTTCTCAAATTCTACATGAGTGGTATCATATATCTCTGTTTCTCTGACTGACTTATTTCACTTAGCATAATACTCTCTAGTTCCATCCACTAGATGTTGCAAATGGCAGGATTTCATTATTTTTCATCACTTAGTAGTATTCCATTAAATATATATATATACCACATCTTCATCCATTCATCAGTTAATGGACATTTGAGCTCTTTCCCTAATTTAGCTATTGTTGATAGCACTTCTATAAACATTGCCATACATGTGTCCTTACAAATCAGCACTCCTGTATCCTTTAGATAAATTCCCAGTAGTGCTATTGCTGGGTCATAGGTAATTTTATTTTTTTAATTTTTTGAGGACCCTCCACACTATTTTCCAGAGTGGCTGCACCAGTTTGGATTCCAACAGTGCAAGAGGGTTCCCCTTTCTCCACATCCTTGCCAACATCTGTTGTTTCCTGAGTTGTTAATTTTAGCTACTCTGCTCAGTGTGAGGTTGTATCTCAATGTGGTTTCGATTTGTATTTCCCTGATGAAGAGCAATGTTGAGCATCTTTCCCTGTGTCTGGTTGCTATCTGAATGTCTTCTTTGGAAAAGTGTCTATTCATATCTTTTGCCCCTTTCTTCACTGGATTATTTATTTTGGGACGTTGAGTTTGGTAAGTTCTTTATAGATTTTGGATAATAACTCTTTGTCCAGTATGTCATTTGAAAATATCTTCTCTCATTCCATTGGTTGCCTTTTAGTTTTGTTGATTATTTCCTTTGATGTGCAGATTTTTATTTGATGAGGTCCCAATAGTTCATTTTTGCTTTTATTTCCTTTGCCTTCTGAAACACATCAAGTAAGAAGTTGCTGTGGCCGAGGTCAAAGAGGTTGCTGCCTGTTTTCTCCCCTAGCATTTTGATGATTTCCTGTCTTGTATTTAGGTCTTTTATCCATTTTTAATTTATTTTTGTGTTTAGTGTAAAAAAGTGGTCTAGTTTCATTCTTCTGCATGTGGCTGCCCAGTTCTCCAAGAACCATTTGCTAAAGAGACTGTCTTCTTTCCACTGGATAGTCTTTCCTGCTTTGTCAAAGATTAGTTGGCATATATTTGTGGGTCAATTTCTGAGTTCTCTATCCTATTCCATTGTCCTATGTGTCTGGTTTCATGGCAATACCATACTGTCTTGATGATTACAGCTTTGTAGTGCAGGCTAAATCTGGGATTGTGATGCCTCCAGCTTTGGTTTTCTTTTTCAACATTACTTTGGCTATTCAAGATCTTTTGTGGTTCCATATAAATTTTAGGATTGTTTATTCTAGCTCTGTGAAGAATGCTGGTGCTATTTTGATTGGAATTGCATTGAATATGTAGATTACTTTGGGTAGTCTCAATATTTTAACAATATTTGTTCTTAGAATCCATGAGCATGGAACGGTTTTTTGTCTCTTTGTGTCTTCTTCAGTTTGTCTCATAAGCTTTCAATAATTTTCATCATACAGATCTTTTACCTCTTTGGTTAGATTTATTCCTAGGTATTTTATGGTTCTTGGCTCAATTGTAAGTGGGAGTGATTCCTTGGTATCTCTTTCTTGGAATAACAGCAATTTTAAAATGGATTATTTCTTGATGTTCTGTGTACTGATCTCTCCACAATAAAATTTTAATTTAAAAATTTTAACTTTAATTTCCATTTAAAATTTTAACAGCAATAGATCTGAGTATCTTCTACTACTAATTAGTTAAGAGAAAATAAAAATACTTTAATAAATATGCCTGTGGATAAATAAAGCAAGGTCAGGGAGCTGGATTTTTTTCCAGCAGGTCAGACCATGTTTACTATGTGTTACTATAACAGTATGAACCTGGTTTTTCTGAAGTGTTTATGTTATTCTAATAATGTCTGCTCTTTAGGCAACTGTTATATAACAAAACTGTTCTCAGTGGAGAGATTCAGTTAGAAGTTATGAGCTGATTCACTTGACAGTCGTTCTATCAATTATTCCTTGGAAAAGCTACATACTTCCCAATATTTGGAGTTATTACTATAAGATGGAAATATATCACTTCATGCATGACTTTTTGCATCTATTTTCTACTCTGGCTTATCTTACTGATATCATTTTAAAAGTTGTTGTCACTATGTCATTAATTTGTTAAGAAATCTCCAGGATCTCTCAATATGTTGAAAGCCATTCTTGGTAATGGGAAAAGAATGTGGTGTCATACCACAGCAAGGCTTTTGGATTTTGACAGACCTTAGGTGAACCACTTAATCTTTGTAGTCTTGTATGTAAAATAATGATAATGATTTTTCCCTCATAGGGATCCTGTCTCAAGGTGCTATGATCAAGAGTGGACGGTTTACAGAGAAATCAACTAAGCATCTGGCACATAATAGACTCTTGTCATGTTAAGTCCTTTTCCTTGTCTACTTATCATTTTATTAACTATTCAAGACTGCTTGAAGCATTGTTAGATTTAACAAATACAAATTCTATTGTAAGAATTTCTGACCCTTTTTAAAATTTCTCTTTCATCTCTATGGGATATGATTTAAATATTATATAATTATATTTTGCCTATGTGCCTATTAATATAGGCTGAATGTTATTGTGTATACTACATATATGTATATATTTACACACATATACACACAAATACACACATATACACACATACATACACACATATATACACACATACTATACAGAGTTGTATGGCAAAGACCATGTAAGGCATTCCTTGTGGGTCATTTAATTGATTTTAAGGCCAATTTTTATGGTAAGAGATTTTTGTCTTAAATGATAACTTTAGCACCTAATCTTGTATGATTTGATTCTACCTCCCCAAATTTTCCTACTTTTATTAGCACAAACAGTAGTCAGCTCACATGATACTTTGACTATTCTTACTTTCATCACTTTGTGTACATGGTTCTTTCTCATCTGAGTACCTTCCCTCTGTCTGCTATTCACATTTTACTTAAACACATTGAGACTCTTGGCAATTACTCCTATCTTCAATTATTTATCTCACCCTTGCATTCCTTTCTTTTCATCTCCATTAGAAATATAACCATATAATTAAATATGGCTTTGTATAATTTACTATTGTTTTGAGTGTAAGTTCTGCCTTGTCTAACTAGATGATATGCTTCCAGACATTAGAGACATACCTTCCAATTCTCTTGTACACAATAACTTAACAATTTATTATTGAATAGATTATTAATTTATGTTATTTTTAATGTTAATTCCAGTTTAGTTAACATGTAGTATTATATTAACTTCAGGTGAACAATATAGTGACTCAGCAACTCCATGCATCACCCAGTGCTCCTTATGAAAATATTAATTTAGCTCAAAAATGTAAATGAAAATAGTTTTAGTCTTTCTTCTTCTGTAAATCCTTTATCTACCTATATCCCTATTTGCAAATCCAAACATATTCCCACACTTTCACACCTACCTGTTGCATGATAAAAATACATGTAAAACTTAACACCTGGTCACTAGCTGAAAACAATAACAACAATAGCAGCAGCAGCAGCAGTAGCGAAATAAGGTTGATATTGAAGAATGACATTAGTTTTAAAGACTCCACCCCAAGTTTCATTCTAGGCCTCATTCCATTTCGTTCTATAGGCTCTAAGATTGCAGGGCAATTTCTGCCACATGTTACTTTCTTACTAAACCAACTATACTACCTTCCCTCCCTAATGTTCTATAGTGTTTTTCAAGACAAGGACATACACCTTTTATTCTAACGAGGTGTATTTCTGATAAACATAGTGAATCAAATAGGAATAGGTCAAAGCTCCTAATAACAAAGGTGTTATAAAAAAGTTTCAAAAATCTGATGAAGCTCTTCACAATGACGATTTAACCACCAGCGCCCCACCCCCCGCAAAAAAAATACTGCCCTTGCTATTAATTTGGTATCATACACTTCATAATTTTTAAATTTTCTGCACTGGCACTTCTTTTATAAAAATATAAACAAAACATTTTCCAAATTCTTTCTAAGTACGACTCCATTTTCTTATGTGGAGGTATTTTTCTCCCTCGGTAAGAAACTTATTGTTTCAGTAGTTCTGAAACAACTGCAAAACCACTTGGGTTACTTAAAACAAAAAAGGTCCTTGGGTTTTGTACCTAGAGATTCTTATTCAATAGGTCTGTGATGGAGCCTAGACACCTATATTTTTAACAAGCTCCCTTGGTGATTTTGATACACAGCAAGACATGATATCTGGGAAACATGGCATCTTACTGTTAGTGTAGAATAATAGCTGTCACCTGTGTGACACTTGACAGGCCCCCATTTAAGTTGTCAGCTCAGGGGAGCTTCCTAATAGCACCTACATCTTCATGTTTAAATGTATGTACCTAAAACGTGCATTTAAGCCAATCACTTTTTATATACCAAAACTCATTCAGCAAAAAAGCATAATTCTTCTCAATAATTTAGCAGGAATTGGGTAAGAATGCTGTACTTATGCTAAGCTACTCATTTCTTCAAACAATGCGAATTTCTGTGAAGGTCACCAAAATTCAGTTCATTGGAGGGGATTTTTCATCCCAAACTATATCAAAACAGAGCTTCATAGATTTAATTTGTGCTTGGCTATCATAAATTTTAATCCAATGTCTTACTACTTCCAGGGGTACCTATCTTTTATAAAACATAACTATTACTCTTTATTGTTTCATTTTTTATTAAACATATTGCACACATCAATGTACAAAGAAAGCTAACATATATCAGATGTCTTATAATCAGTCAATGTATATTGTCATGGTTCCTGTTTTTTAAAATAAATAAGCAGCAATATGTATATCAACTTAACAGGCATTTATTTATGGAGTTATTAATATCTATTCTATTTCTTAGAAAACAATATAATATAGACAAGTATCTGTACTGTGTATATTTTATGAGTTTTTCAAGTTCACTGTTCATGAACAAACATTAAGTTCTAAACCACAGTGCAGAGCTGTAGAAATAATTGAAACTAATTAAAACAAAACTCCCAATAACCAAGAGACTATTATCCAAATAATCTTACTTCATAGGAAGCCATTGCAATAATGTAGCCAAAGGGTACATCAATTTTCTAACTTGTAATTAAGATTTGCATATTAATGCCGAGAATATTTTTGATAATTAGTCATATATATATAGGAAAAATTTTATTAAATTTCATTGCCATCTAGAAAAAAATAGTAATGTTGTGAAGAAAACATTTAATAAATTTAGTCCTGAATAAGAATCCTCAGATATATATTTTTTTCATTTATCTATTTATAGTACTTAAATAAACTTGGAATCTACTATCTTCCTAATACATCTTATTTTTTCTTAATTTTTTAATTTATTTTTGAAGAAGAGAGAGAGCATGAGCGGGGGAGGAGCACAGAGAGAGGAGACAAGAATTTGAAGCAGGCTCCAGGCTCTAAGCTGTCAGCACAGAGCCCGATGCGGGGCTCGAACTCATGAACTATGAGATCATGACCTGAGCCGAAGTTGGACGCTTAACCAACTGAGCCACCCAGGCGCCCCAATCTTATTTTAAAACATAGACTTACAGCATTGTAATTTTTCTTTTAGTTTTCAAGGAAACATTTATCTTCACTATTTATATTATTATCCTCCTTATAACAAATGTTCCTATTGGTTACAATAGTAACAAGAGTATGAAAAAATGTTATAAATATTCCAATTGGAAAGAACAATGGATATATCAAAATTTTGTTTCAGAGCAGGGAAACATGGTATACATTTGTGTTTTTTTCCCTTCATTTTAAACAATTATCTTCTCTGCAGCTATATCATATGTGAAATGCATGCTGGCTTTGTGAAAAAATTCTGCAAAATACATGTGTATCCAGATTTAATCTCAAAATCATTTTCAACGAAATAGAGTAGGTAGTCATTTATCAATTGGGGTTGGCAACTGTTGTGAATTAAAATCTATGGCTAAATATATGCAATCCTATTTTATCATTGAAAACCAAATGCTTCATCAATACCATTGGGAATCTACAACTGGGTCAACATGTACATAAATTAATAATGATAGCATTTAATATGTATAATGTTTATTACGACTAATATTAATTGATTGCTTGCTATTTACTAGGCACTATGCTAAAGATGACATGGGTTATTTAACTGAATTTGAATAATATCTTCTATTATTTATTCTGTATTTTTTCCTATATGGTCCACACTAGCAGGATAACAACTGGGTAGATACTTAGTAGATAGACTTCACTGCCTGTGATTTGTCAGACTTCAAAGTCTAAGCATTAAATGTCATATGGAACATATATTGTGCTTAGATGTTTTAATTCTGATGTAATAGCAATCCATTAATAATAGTACTGGCATGTTGAAGAGGATGTAAGAAAAGGTGAGTCAAGATAAGAATTCCTTCAAAAGAAAATGATGATCATTTATAGAGGAGAAAAGACAGACCTGGGCCCATATTTCAGTGTTAGATTTATAGAAAAATAGAAAGCCAAGGAGAGAGAATACATTGTAAAAGTAACAAGATAGGCTAAGGCTATCACTTTAAGTTTTCAGGCTTAATTACTTATATGGGCTAACATAGCCAAAATTGCATTAATGGAATTTTAATGAGTTTCATCTTAGATGCACTATCTAGCATAGTAAAATAGCAAAAATTATAGCTACACTAATCTTGCATTAAATAAAAATTACCACTTTAATGTATAACTTACTATTTTCCCTTAAATTGAAATTACAAGATACAAAACCTTTGATAAATCAGTTTCAAAATATAAGCACAAATATATGCAAAATAGCTTATATATCAAGTAAAATATTACTATAATCTCATATTTTTCAATCATTAAATTATAGAAATCCTTAATATAATGAATAAAAATGATATATTATGACAAGAGTGTTCCTGGATTTGAATGAAATATTCTTAAATCAACAGTTTTTTTGTTTTTTTTTTTTTGGTTGGAGGGGGTACATTTGAATGTTTTCAATAGAAATGAATAGAAATAAATGTTTTCAATGGAGATGACTGAGTGGCTCAGTTAAATGTCCAACTTTGGCTCAGGTCATGACTTCCCGGTTCATGAGTTCAAGTGTTACAACTTTCTGCTGTCAGCTCGGAGCCCCCTTAGGATTTTCTGTCTGTCTGTCTCTCTCTCTCTCTCTCTCTCTCTCTCTCTCTCTGCCCCTCCTCTAGACACATGCTTGCTCTCTCTCCCTCTCCCTCTCCATCAAAAAAAATAAACACAAAAAATTGAACAGTTATAATTGTTAAGTTATTAGAGTATGAACTAAATGTAATGAGCATCATTTTTAATTTTTTTTAATCTTTATTTATTTTTGAGAGAGAAAGCATGTGAGCAGGGAAGGAGAAGAGAGAGAGACACAGAATGCGAAGCAGGCTGCAGGCTCCAAGCTGTCAGCACAGAGCCTCACACGGGGCTCGAACTCACGAGCTATGAGATCACGACCTGAGCCGAAGTGGGACGCTGAACCCACTGAGCCACCCAGGCGCCCCGATGAGTATCATTTTTTAAATAAAAGTTATTTCAAGAAAATTGTTATTTTAAGCCCCCAAACTGATGGAAATTGCTAGAATTTTACTAACATTACAAGGGTTGTGTGAGCCTAAGTGAAGAATGCCTGCAATTTGTTTTCAGAGTAGAATACCGAAATACAAATAAATACTACCATTCCCTAAGGTAGATGAAAACTGAAACACAGAAATACTTTCCTTAACTTAGAATCTTACAATCCAGTGAGATAAATTGAGAGGCTAAAACTCATTGCCTAGATGTAATTGATGACATTTAATTTTAATATAGATGCATATAACAAATGGAAATGGAAAGATTAGTTACTTCACAAGAAGCTCTATCAATGCTTGTATTTGTATGTCATACAAACCACCAAGTCTGAAAACAACCTTGTCTCACAGGGATAATGTATGTCTTTTATTAAAAAGATACAGAGGCAAAGAATTTTATGGATTCCTGTTTGTAACACTGAACTTAAGATTTATAAGTATAGAGAATATAGGTTGAACAGTGCACATGCAGTAATATATTTGTAGAAAATTAATCTCAACAGGAAATCACAGTCCAAGATGATATCTTTCTATTGTTTTCAAATATTCTATTCATAGTCAACAAATTATTTCCATTTGAAACTTGTAGTGGTGAATCTAATTTGTAGGTCCATCCTGAACCTAGAGCTCAGCCATTTTCTTAAAATATTCTGTATTTTTACTATTACATAGGATTTTTCTCTTTAAAACATGTTATTACATGCTAGTAGATAATTTTCCTGCTCCATTTTTTCAAAGAGCTTATAAATGCATTACTTGTGAAGATTCTTGATTTAAAATATCAGCTAATCCCAGAGTCAATAAGTTTTTATTGCTAATATTTCATTACCAGTTTACTGTGCGTATCACATGCTGACCTGCACACCCAAAATCAATTTATAAGATACAAACACTGAATAAAATGTAAGTAGAATGTAAAGTGCTTCCATTTTAAAAATGTGTTTTCAACTTCAAGGCAATAAAAATTTCAGTATAGTTTTTGAAAATATTTTTACATAGGCTAATTTGTTTGTTTGGTTTCTTAAATAGTGGTGTTACTCAAAACTGAAAATATCCCCAAATAGTTACAGTTTCAGATTTAAAAGTGCATGGAAGCAAATTCATTATTTAAGAAAAAAATATGTTGAGTAATATACATTATTTATTGATTATAATATCTATGGATATAAAATACAAAGTATTTATGGAATGGATGAATGGAAACAGGCATAAAAATGAGGGGAACTGTGAAAAATAGGGTTATCAATGGATGTTAACTTTCTTAGGAGAAAAAAGATCTGGAGATGAAGAAACACACAAAAAAGAGGTTGCAGCCTGAAAATTCCAAGTAGTTCAATTTACCTAGAAATTAAGTGGCAAAGAAAATAGTTTGGAGAAAAGGCAGGGAAAAAACAACAACCCTCAAATAACATTTGGTAAAATTTGCATTGTCATGGTGCTTATGCCATTTTACATGGCAATGACCCTTTATAACATATATTTTCTCTTATACATTTCAATCATTCCATTTCTAAAAGTTACAAGTACAATGCAAAAGTGAGACACAAAGGGACAGGTCACAAATTGATGACCCAGCAATTACAAAAAGGAAGTATACAGCAGAAAACATTTTTCGTGATCCTTGGTATATTTAGTGTAAGAAACTCCGAACTGGTTTTGTTACTTGAATTTGTGCCTACTCCAGTGAACGTTGGTAACGATTTTAGACTGAACTTTCTAAGGTTAAGATCTCAAAATACTGTCTTCTTGCTTCTGATATTTTAAATTACGTCTTCTTGCCTTTAAGATAAAACTTAAGCTTTTTGGGAAAAAATGCAAGAACCTTCAAAATATGATCTGATTTTTAAGACTTTGTCCTTCCTCACACATTAAACATGCTACTTGTCGATCATTTCCTAAACCTTCACTTGTCTACAAGACTCTAGAACGGCCCTACTTCTACATTCTTTTATTAACGAGATCATCATGACTTTAAACAAGTTGCCTCATAAAAAAACAAAACAAAAACAAAAACACACAACTTTAAAAAAAATTCCCAGTTTTTTCATCTGTGAAATAAGAGTAACAATCATAAAAATATTTTCAGAGGATTGTTTTAAGGCCTTAAAAAATTCATGACAGTTTCTTGGTCCAATATCAAGCACATTCATTCAACAAATATTTATGGATTACCTATGATGTGCTACATGCAATTTCAGATGCTGGAGATGTAGAAGCAAGGAAAACATAGGAAAAAAGTCCCTGCTTTCACAAATTCTAGTGAATATAATTTCTAAATAAATATAAGTTGCTGTTATTAGTTAATATTATTCAAGACTTAGCTTAAATGTCCTTCCTTACTATTCCACCAAGGTGACCATCCCACCTTCTCTCTTGACTCCCTAATTTAAAACCTAACACCATTGACTGTAAATGGTTATAACCTCCTAGAGCTGTCTCCTAATCCTTGAGGGCAAGGACCATGCTTTATTTACCTTTTCCTTGCCAGCTCCTGGCATGCTGTGTGGCTCACAGTTGGAGCTCAAAATGCATTTGGGGAGTAATGGGGTGTGCCATTTCCATACTGGATTAACAGAATCAACACAAACCTGTTTCAAACCACCTGTACTATAAACTCCTTTTGATTCTGCAGTCCAGCCTTTTGTCCTAAATGATTCCTTAGGCTCAATTACCTTAATATCTACCACAATATGATCAACACTGAGGAAGTTTGATGCATGTAGAAAAATGTACCTTAAAGTAGAATATCAGTTTTAAATACATGGATACATACATGCATACATACTATCTGAATTAAGTATGCAACTTCCAGAAGAACAGAATCTTTTACTTCTTTATTCACTGCCAGATTTTTAGAAAAATATCTCACATACAGTAGGTATTTAATAAATATTTTTGGAATAAAGGAACAATATGAAGGTGTGGTTTGCTTTATTAAGATAACCTGTGCTCTTCTACTAAAACTACTGTAATGAAATATACATGTGGGGCACCTGGGTGGCTCAGTCAGTTAAGCGTCTGACTTTGGCTCAGGTCACGACTTGGTTCATGACTTCGAGCCCTGCATCAGATTTTTTGAAAGAATTGAGGAAACTTTTTTTTATTCTTAAATCTTCTATTTTTAAATATTTTAAACTAATTGAATTTTTTTTGCTTTTTTTTTTAGAAAAAGAGAGAGACTCTGCAGCTAGAATAATATAGATGTGCAGTACGATTTCATGCCTGGACTACAGAAGGGGAATGGTTTGCACACACACACGAACAAGTTTTGGGTTTCAGTTTTTATGGCTTAAACATCCCCTGCTTTAAAGGACAGGTCATATTGTTTAAACTTATTTATTTCTCTGCTTTTCTCCTGTACAAGTTTCTCTTCAACAGCAGAGCTTTAAAGGGTTGGCTTAGATTGTCTAGATGGCTGAGTACGAACATAACACCCAGTAAGCCAATCATCTTGTTCTTGTGTCTAAAGCACGGATTCAAGAACTTGTTGAGAATAAACAACATCTTCCAAATCCAAAGCAACAAATATATGAACATATCCCTCTGTGTAATGCGTGCTCAAGGACAGTTTCAGTAAAAATTACAAGAAAAGTACTTGAAAGAATTTTTTCAGTGATTCATCCCCCCCCCCATTGAAATGACTATGCAGTTGGCAGAGAAAGCATTTATGTGCCCTTGATTAACATGGCAGATTTATTTATAATCTGTCCACTGTAAACAAATCATCTATTCTCTCACTGAGCTTTATCAGGGAAGCTCTCTGTGCTGCTGTCTGGCTTGTCTCGTCACATTCTCTGACATCTGCCAGTTCCACGGCAGACGCTGCCATTGTAAAGTCTTAGTTTAAACCGCTCCATCCTCTGGGAAAATCCTGAACAGAAATGTCTCTGACACTTAGAAAATTCAGAGTCTGTAGCGAAACCCTACATAGAGTTCACAAAATAAAGTAACCTGCTCTTCAGGTCACTTATTCTCGTTTACTGCATATTGCCAGATTTATTAAGTTTATTCTAACGGACTTGGAGGTGCTTTTTTTTTTTTTTTAAATGGATAACCTATGACCACCATAAAGCCATTTGAACTGTCGGCAATTGCCACACACCAGTTACACCAGATAATTTGTGTCTTTTCCTCTCTCATCATACAGTAAAAGAACAAAAATTCAATTTTCGTACATTCTTTGAAATAGAATATTGACAAGTAATTTAAGTACCATTCACTAGGGAAAATATAGGAAAAATTTTTCGATTCCAAATTAAATTGCTAAAAGTGAAAATAACATAACTGTAAACTCAAGCCTCTGGCCAGTGTCAAAAGCAGCAATATATCCATCAAAGTGAAATTTAAGCTGTTTGGATTCATGTGCGGCATTTGGAGGTTGGATTGTGTTTACTTAACAGTCACTATTGAATATGTTCTTTACTTATTCACTACATAATTGCATAAAGGGGAACAGAGTTCAATAGACAAAGTTATGTGTTCTACTTCTGTAACAGAGCATTTAATACCTGGGAAGAAAAAGGGCACTGCGTGTTAACTGAGCCTTTAGACTTTTTGAACATTCTCTCTCTTCTTCTTTTTTTTTTTTTCAGTTGTCAGAATAAAACCTTTGCTTTCATTCCAAAACTAACTTTTTTCTAGCTAACTTCATCTTATCAGCTCTCACATCTTTTAGCGTTTGCTTACAAATTCAAACTCTTCTTCTTTATTTGATCCTCATTTTGAAACAATGCTAAAGTTTGCCTATCTTCAAAACAAAATTCTCTACACTCACTCTCCCATAACATCTTTTCTCCCTTCTTTCCCTTTAGCCTGAATCTTACCCAAAGAATCATCTGAACTTCCTCACTTCCTCTACACCCTTGGAACCCCAAGGACCAACTAGCCCACCACAAGAAGCAACATATTAGATCCATTCACCTTGTCAGTCATGTAACAGTTGTAAATACCACTGCCTTCTAAGAAATCCCCTTCTCTCACTGTTCTCCTCCTACCTCTCCACCTCTTTCCTGGCTTTCCTTCCTCTTCTGTCCAATGTAGATATTCCCATTACATTAGTATACTCCTCATTCATCAGTGTTCTTCATTCTTCATAATATTTTTCATTCATAGTAGTCTTCATTCATTAGTATTCTCTTCATTCACTTTTATTTCATGGGCTCAACAATCTCAGAAGATCATTAAGTTGACAAAAGCTCTAGCTATGTTCTAGGTATGTCTGGACCAGTACCATAATACAGCATTGTGCTTGAGGGTAGGCTCCCCTGCTTGATTTTAAACTTAGGTTTCAATTTTAGCTTTGCCCCTTACTAGCAGTGACAGTCACGGTAAAATGTTTCACTTCTCTAGGTGCTACCTTTCTCACTTGCAAAATAATCATACCACCTACCCTATTGTTGTGAGAATGAAGTAAGAATAGATGAAATGGTTAGACGAGCACTCAGGACATCATAAACAGTCAATAAATAGTTACATTCCAGTTATATATGTCCTTCTATCCAAAGTTGGTCTTTCTCCTAACTCCTGATTTCCTGTGGCCTATTTAGACCTCCTTCTCCAGACTCAGCTCAGTAGTCCACTTCTTTATGAACATTAATTCACTTTTTTGCTTGAAAATTTCCAATAAGTGTTTATTTCAATTAGGAGTAAATGCCAACACTTAAACCTCATCCATATTTTAGCTCTGACCTTCCTTTCCTAACTCACTTCCTATCGCTATTCTGTGCTCAGTGGCCATGTTTAAGGCAATGAAACTCATTCTTATGAGAAGACCTGTGTAGAGAGCACATTTGGCTCAGATCTCCAAATGAATGCCCCCTCTTTATCTTCCACTTCTTAACTTATCTGGCACTTCCTTTAAGAGTCTTGTGTTGTCCATACAAATCAGAGCAACCCCCTCTTACATTCACCCAGTCAATATCTATTAGTGTTCATTTATTTCCTATTACCTCAGGCATTATGAAATCACACTATTTGTTTACTTATTTATCTTTAGTCCTCCCACATAAATTGTGAATTCCTTGAGAGCTGAGACTCTACTTTTTCATCACAGTGGTTTTTCATGCTTAGAATGCTGCCTGGTATATAATAGATAATAAAAAATTATATAAATTACTTAGATATATAAATATGTCATTTCATGTTCTCCTGATAGAAATAATCTTTCCTTATTTCAAACAATCATGATACATCATCTGTATAATTTTCATATTTTTTACTTTGTAACTTATATTGAGGTACTTTGTGAACATGTCTTACTTTCCTTATAAGACCCTGAAGTTCCTTGAAATTAGGAACCAAGCAATATTCATCTCTATACATCTTTTTTTTTTAGCACTTTGCAAGTACTTTTTCACATATTAAGTGACCAATAAATATTTGTAGACTAGATGAATGAGTAAATGCATGCCAAATCTCTCCATATATATAGCCAAGTAAATATCTAATTGGTATTACAGACATTAGAGCTCTGGAGTTACAGATAAATAACTTCTCAGAATTAGACCTCAAAGCACTTGGCTGTTAGACATTAAATAAATCACTGTATACAATAAATTCCACCAAAAATGTATTAACCATCAAGGCAGTTTTTCCATTAAATATACCAACCATTTTTTTCTAGTGGTATCAATAACAATATAAGAAATGTGGCATAAATAACCACACAACACAGAAATAATAAAGAATGTCACATAAATGAACAACAAAATAATAAGCAGAATAGAATAAACATGAGACAAAAGCTAATGGTGATAATTGTTTTTAAACCAAGAATAATTATAACATAGAAATGCTGGAAACAATGTTGTTCAAGTAACTGCAGGTATTTTTTTTTTTATTTTAAAAAGTGAAGATTAACTGTTGAATAGATAAGAAATTAAAGATTCTATATAAGAAGTCAAATGAAAAACACCCGTCAGAAATATATTTTTAAAACCACATGGGGGCGCCTGGGTGGCTCAGTCGGTTAAGCGTCTAACTTCAGCTCAGGTCACGATCTCACAGTCCGTGAGTTCGAGCCCCGCGTCGGGCTCTGGGCTGATGGCTCAGAGCCTGGAGCCTGCTTCCGATTCTGTGTCTCCCTCTGTCTCTGCCCCTCCCCTGTTCATGCTCTGTCTCTCTCTGTCTCAAAAATAAATAAACATTAAAAAAAATTAAAACCACATGAATTAATGTTCATCTACCCAAAGTTTTAAGTATTAGCTCAAATCAGAGCTTAAATGTTATTAATGTCCTCAAAATCTATTAATCTGGGTCACTACAAATATTACTTCATATTGTTGCTAATTCATATGTAAAGAAAAAATAATGACAAAATAATTCTACTAAGGAATTTTTAAGCATGTAGAAAAAATTACCATGGGGTACCTGGATGGCTCAGTTGGTAGAACACACAACTCCTAATGTGCGTTTGAGCCCCACATTGGATGTAGAAATTACTTAAAAATAAAATGTTTTAAAAATAAAAAAAAATGTTTAACAATTAAAAATATTAAATTGTCATAAAGTTCATGTTCAGATGAAATTGCTTTCAATCAATTATGTTTTTCAAATTTGATGCTGAAATAAGAGCATAGATTTTCAAGTTGTCAGAATTATGATTTTCCTCTTGAATATTGTTTTAGTGAGATGATACTACAGACTGGCCAATTTAACTTAAATTTCAACTCATCATCTGGTGAATGTGGTAGAGATGTTATACAAATATCCCAAGAATTCTTAAGTAAAGAAACCGAAATGGAAATAATAAGGATACTTAGAATGAATTTGAAAATCATTGTTATTTTTTTAAAAAATTAAAATTAGGGGAGCCTGGGTGGCTCAGTCGGTTAAGCGTCTGACTTTGACTCAGGTCATGATCTCATGGTTAGTGTGTTTGGGTCCCGCATCAGGCTGACAGCTCAGAGCTATTTGCTTGTTTGTTTGTTTAGTTATTTTTTTTTTAATTTTATTTTTGAGAGAGAAAGAGACAGAGCGCAGTCAGAGGAGGGGAAGAGAGAGAGGGAGACACAGAATCTGAAGCAGGCTCCAGGCTCTGAGCTGTCAGCACAGAGACCAACACGGGGCTCAAACTCAGGAACTGTGAGATCATGACCTGAGCCAACGTTGGACGCCCAACTGACTGAGCCACCCAGGAACCCCATGAAAAATATTTTTAAATATACATTTTCTCATGTAGTTATAGGCAAAAATATACATTTTAAGAATGTGTCAGTTTCTCATTTAAATAAATAGTTTTCAGTTTGAAAACTTTTAGCCAGCCTACACTGAGACAAATTCAATCTATCTTGTATGTGTGCCATGAAACTTATAATGCCTGTTACTTGTTTTAATTTTATATCCCAAATTCTGTCTTTATTTAAGCTGTAGCATCTCGTGTATGTATGGTTAAAATGGTATTTTCTATTATTAATGAGTGCTCCTGTGCTCAATTCTTCCTATTCTTATCTCTGTCACTTTTCATCACTAAGCATAACTTACTTACTGTTTATATTACGGACTTTCATTACTCTGTTAAAATCATAAAAATGACTTCTTGCCATTGCCTATAGAATATAATAATAAAAAACAAGGACTACCACTGCATACAAAGTAATTGCGATCGATTTTTTCTCATCAGGAGCATTTGCTACAACATTTTAAAAAATATTTCTTTGCTCCAGCAATGCCAAGTTGGTAGAAGTTTCCTACACATGTCAATTTCATGACTCTGCATTCCCACATTCTGTTCCCACTTCTTAAAAATGCCTCCCCCTACTTAATGGTTGGGCAAAATAACTACCCCTTCTTTGAAAGCTAGCTGAAGATTGAACATATCTGTCAGAATTCCCTTGATAAATATAGGCAGAACTGGTGGCTCCATTTCCTGTGATTCTAGAACATTTTGTGTGAACTAACTTGTCTTACTCCATGGGCTACTTTGGAATGTGATTATTTGAATTCTTGTGCATCCTACCAAAGCCTGGGCTCCTTGAAGTCTTGGATACATAGTATCTTACTTCTCCTTGAATGTTTTTAAAAAGAAAATTGGATAGATGAATAGATGATATTTGATGTTTGGTTTTAATGATGAAATTACATATTTCTTATGAGTTAACATATTGTTTAAATAAAATGTTTTTATTTTTGAGAGAGAGAATGAGTACATGTAAGTAGGGGAGGGGCAGAGAGAGGGAGACAGAAGATTGGAAGCCGGCTCTGTGCTGGCAGCAGAGAGCTCCGATGTGGGGCTCCAACTTAGGAACTTTGGAACCGGGAGTTCGTGACCTGAGCCAAAGTTGGACGCTCAACCAACTGAGCTACTCAGGTGCCCCGAGCTGACACGTTTTAAAGACATAAATACATCATTAAATCTCTCATACTGTTGCTACATCTTAGTACATCAAGTCATATAGTGTTTGAAGTAACTGACACCCCAGAAACGCATTTATTTCCTAATCTGTCACTATTGTTGAGATCAACTTAATGATCTTTTTTGAAACATAGATTTAGAAACAAAGACAAAACTAATGAATGCAACATTTCACCTTTCATTTCTTGTTTATTTGACTAGTATTCCGTTCACCTCATCACAAAATAGAAGTTTAAAATTCTTTAACTGTGTTTCTGGTATTTTTATTTTATGCCTAGAAGGCATCTCACATTATTCTACAAGCTGCCACAATCTGTGACTTTTCTCTAGGTAAATTTCGAATAAAGAGTCACTGACAAAAATGGAGTGACAGAGGTGACTTTAAAGTCAACCACTCAGTCACAGATGTTCTTCTAGAAATGCATTAGTGTCCAGGGACTAAATTACATGCCACCAAGTTAAATCCTAGCAAACTGATACTGGTAATAATGTAATCAACAGGAAAAGTACCACAGGTTGGGTTATATCAATAATTCTTAGAGTTATAATAGCAGTATTTCCATTAGAAAAATACTCATATAAGATACTACCATTTCTCGTGACAAAGTAAAAAAATGCAAGCAGTTTGCTATATTTTTAGTATAACACTCTGTCATGTATGTGTTAGACAAGAGGATAGTAAACAGTTATGAACTTTGGTCCTCAGTTTTTCTCACATAGGGAGAGCATTCGCTGAAGTGTAAAAAAGGAGAAAACAAAAATAACTTCAAAGAAATCTAGAAGCAAGGAGAGCAGGAAATTAGCAAGGATAATGACTGAGGGAATTAGCAAGAACGATTGAGGGAATACCTACAATATAACAACTTTTTCAGATCATATCAATTTTCCTCAGGTAATATTTTCAGTAGCAATTTCAGTTTTGGAGCCCCAATATTTTTTTTTTCTGTGTGCAGTACTCTTGCTCAGAAAGCAATAACTTCTGAAAAACAGCCATCATGCAATCTCTTTTGTCAATAAAAGGAATAAAAGGCAACAATGCCTGAAGCATGACATTTAAATATGCCTTAAATCACTCATGCGGCTATTCCATTAATAGTGCAATACAGCCATAGAGGCTTGTTCTGTGTCAACTTTATGGATTTCATTCTTTAATTTAAAATAGATATTGGGAAGCTCTCTCATGAGTTATTTTATGACCATTCCTTTCACCAAAAGCTTGCATGTAATTCCACAGATATTAAGTTTTTGACTCTGGACAGAGAAATACTGTGCACGTAAGATTTTTGTTAAATTGAATTTTCTGAACATTTTAGATTTGCTGTACCATTACCAGATACTGAGATACCACTGCTTTTTGGATTTTCACAACTCTCTATTAGTTGTGTAGTTATAGAAGCAAAGAGAGTCTACAACTCTACATCTAGCTGACTAAATGCACATACCTTCAGATTATAAAAGAAGAGCAAAACATTGACATGTTTTTGCAAACAGAAAACTTAGGTGAAACCCATGGTATCCTCACCTAAGTGGCTCTCCATACTTGGAGAAATCCTGGTACAAATGACACTATGTTAAGATCTTGGCCACTGACGTACATGTACAAGGTTCGGCGCTTTTGTTGAATTAATTGGGGCTAAGAAACAAATTCCGACCTAAGTGAATACTTTGTTCTAGTTCACGGTTATTGGTTGGAGTTGTTAGGAGCTTGGGACAATAAAACAGGCTTACTAAAAGGGTGGGTAAGTAGTTTAAGACTAAGATTGGGAGGAATTAAGGTAATTTAGAAAGGTTGAGAAAAGAAGCACTCAGCAAGTTTTATAAGTACTTTGCACTGTTCCAGATGAAAGAGGTAGAAATGTGATGAGATAATCTTAGTTTCAAGATGAAAGCCAAGAAAAAACATAGAAATTAAGAAACCATACAATCCAATATGAAAAGTACTAGAATCCAGATGAAGGATCCATATGAATGTATAGGACCTGAGCAATTCAAATATGACTCAGGAGGAGTGGAGTGTGTGAAATACCAGGTAATAACGCTTGCACATAAATTAATCATTTGAACACTGGTAATTCTGGCTCAGTAACATTGTACATAAAAATATTAACTTCCCCACTACAATACAACTTATGTTTTAGAAAACTGAATTGTCTTTTAAATTCTCAAAGAGACTAAATTATTTTCTACTTTTGTGCTATGCTTTGTATCATTCACACTGCCTGAATTCTGCCTTTACCTGTGGATAATAAATAGTCATCATTTTTGATCTACCTTCTATGTTTTCTCCTGTATCCATTCACCTCCAGCTCTCCGGGTAATTCTTAGTTGTTTCCCCTGTATGCTCAGAGCATGTTATATTTGTCTTCACTTCATAACTTATCATCAACTTACTTGTAGGCTTTCTTTTCCAGGCCATATCCTTCTTGAGGTTAAGAATGTACCTCATTCTTCTATGTAATTGCCTCAGTGGTTGATATATAGAAGGTGCTCAATAAATGTTTATTAGATGAATATATGACTTCATGCATGAAAGTACCCAAGATTATTTAAGAACAGTTTGTGACCTCCACAGTGTGACATGAAGGTTGCCTCCCTCATCCATCTGCCATTGCTTAAATCCATTCATCCAGATTTTGAGCTATTTTAATCTTTGCATTTTTTTTAAATAAAAAAAAAACTACTCAAACATTATCAGTGAAGATTTTGGTAAAGATAGAACACTTTCTGAGACAAAGCAGAATTTAAGGTAAGACATGAGTTGCCAGAAGATATTTTACCAATCTCACAGTTTTACTCAGACCTAGCTCTGAAAACTACCTTACCTAAAATTTCCTGTTCTCACAATGCTTAGTGTTTATTTTAATGATATCTCCGATATCTCTTTATAGACATCATCTAACTGAATGGTTACATCTAATGTAGCTGGTGAACTCCTGAGGGGTTCTTACAACACTTGATGCTCCAGACCACCTGCTTTAAAAAAAAAAGGAAGAAGAAGAAGAAAAAGCTTATGATAGTCACACTATTAAAAGAAAGCTGAAAGAATGGTCAAAGCTTTCTTTTGTTGAACCCACTTCAGAAATGAGCTATTATTATCTGAACTATCGTCTTCTTAAGGCTGAGTGCAATGAAGACATAAAATAAAACTAAAATAAGCCATAAATTCGGACTTGTACCAGGCTGCTGAAATTTCCAGTTGTTCTCAAAACAGCTTTCTATAAGCAGGGTAGATTTTTTGCTTAGATTTTCAATTCTATCTGGCCTCCCCAGGTAGACAGAGGCTAAGAGGTTGTACAATTGGGATAACATAAAGAAGAGCATTTTACAGAGAGTAAAGCTAATAACTAGCATTTGAGTGGATTTTTGAAGGAGATTCAGATCCCAGGCAGAAAAAGAGATGAAAATACAGTTGTCCCTCATTATCTACCATACTTTTTCCCACAGTTTAACTACCCATGGTCACCCATGTTCTGGAAGCAGATCATCTCCTTCTGAGATATTGTCGGAAGGTCAATAGTAGTCTAACACTATGTCACAATGCCTACGTCATTCACCTCACTTCATATCATGTAGGCATTTTATCATCTTACATCATCACAAGAAGGATGAATACAGTACTAAAAGCATTTTGAGAGAGAGAGAGAAAGACCACATTCACATAACTTTTATCACAGTAAATTGTTATAATTGTTCTATTTAATTATTCATTATTGTTAATCTCCTACTGTGTCTAATCTGTAAATTAAATCTGTAAATTAAACTTTATCATAGGTATGTATATTTAAGAAAAAAACATAATATATATAGGGTTCAATATTATCTGCTATTTTAGGCAACCACTCTGAGTCTTGGAACATAATCCCTGTGAATAAGATGAGACTACTGTATTAATGATGTTGTTAATGTTACAGGGAGATTTCAGATTTCACAGTAGCTTGCACTCTTGTGATATTCTGGATGTTTTATCATTTATGGTAAATTTCAAAAATGACTGATTGGGATTCTCTCTCTCTCTCTCTCTCTCTCTCTCTCTCTCTCTCTCTCTCTTGCCCTTCCCCCGCTCATGATGTCTCTTCCTCAAAATAAATAAATAAACTTAAGAAAAAAAATAATAAGTGGGTGGGAATTCTTCTACCCATATGTTAAAAACAAGTTTGTCTTGTGACTTTCTTTGACTGAATGAATAAATCAGAAATGTTAATGTGCCTCCAGCCTATGTTTCAAGAGACTTATAATTTTTATTAACTTCTCAGAATACCTGCCACCTACTACAATGTAAACAAGATTTGACTAGATTTTTAGATAGAGAGAGATGTGTGATGTAGACACTCTTATTAGCCATGCTAGTAGAAAGGCATCAGATGTGAGAATAAGACCATTTCAGATATCACAGCCCATAGCCAAAACTACAGAAGCATGAATGAGCCTACCAAGATCAGTGTAGCCTGGCTATAGAAGCAAAAATGATACAATGATCAACAGAGTCACTAACAATAATAATGGTTGTTGCCTTAAGCATTAAGTTTTGGGATGGTTTGCATATCAAAAATCTGCTGATGCATTCCTTATTATAATATTCATTAACTATTTATTGAGCACTACTTTGTGCCCATTGTATTAAGAACTGGAGATACACAAGTGAAAAAGTCATAGTCCCTGGCTTCAACGTGTTTGCTACCTTTTGGGGAATATACAATAAAATAAATGCTATAATAGGAATAATCAGAGAATGCTATGGAACATCCAACTTAAGAAATGCTTATCTATACAAACTGTGTACTTAAACGAATGTATCATTTTTAATTTTTTTAATGTTTATTTTTATTTTTGAGACAGAGAGAGACAGAGCATGAGTTGGGGAGGGGCAGAGAGAGAGGGAGACACAGAATCCGAAGCAGGCTCCAGGCTCTGAGCTGTCAGCACAGAGCCCAATGCAGGGCTCGAACCTATGCACCATGAGATCATGACCTGAGCCGAAGTCGGAGGCTTAACCAACTGAGCCACCCAGGAACACCCTATATGAATGTATTCTTATTTAAGCATTTCTATAAAGTTAAAATAGGCAAACTGATACTCTGTTCTAAATGTAGTGTGCTGAACTGGTACCCTCTGTTTTCTAAATATTCGACGAGTTAGAATAAAAAGAAATGTAATCAGATCATATTCTAGCCTTCCTGCATAGCAAAAAGGGAACTCTGTATGCTCAAACAGGGACAGGAGAGAACCAAATCCTTCTCAAACAGTAATTCAGCCATCTAGTACACAAAAAGGACAAAAAACCAAAGCCATGCCAGTGGAATTGTTTATTCCAATTGGGCTTTGACCATAGTTCCTAAGGAATGCAATTATTTCCCTTGGTTAGATGGTCTTACTTCTTAATGATTTAGAAAGAATATTAGAAGCACATTTCTCTAGTGTAGAAAGTCAACCCATATTAATGCTCACACATGGAACACGATCTCATACACTTAACCCTCCATATCTCCACAACAAAGCAACCATGTCTAAGGGGAATCTCACCCACCTTCAAGGAAAATCTCTATATTGATCTATCATGGATGCTTCTTGATCTAGTAGGATAGCTCTTTTAACAACAGTTCCTTCTAAGTAATCTCTTAGAGTACATACTCCATATTATTATTCCCTAATAGGCAGATTATTTCCCGTATCATAAGAGACCTAAGGAAATCCTAATGTCTTGTTTTAAGTAATGTACATTTTTGAGTGTGTTTGGTAATAGAGTAACTATTCTAGTTCCTGAAGGTGCACACAAGTTTTTTATGATGAAGTAATCACACAGAAACCATGAGGGTTGATGGGAACCTATGTGTTTGAGTGATTTTGATATTGTACATAAACCTGCAGACGTCACAGTGAAAAAATCAACTTGAAAAATATGTCTTATTCAATGTGCAAAGATTGAAGCAAACATTTGATATGCAGCTAATTTCTAAGTTTCTTGTTTTGCTTTTTCTCACATCAGCAAATGTGCAGTCAATATAGTATGTGCAAAGCCTCAGATATAATTATGTATATAACAGATTGTAAATAGCCTTTCAATTTTTTGGCAATTTACATATTTTTGTGTGCACAGAATATTCTGAAATGATATAATATCCAAAGAAGGTTAAAGATAGGAATAGATCATCATTATTTTAATGAAGCAAAGTTCTTGCATTTCTAATCCTTGTGCTCAAACAGTAAACCAAAGCATTAACTGAGTCACTTTCATGAATTTACACACACTCTCTCTCTCTCTCTCTCTCTCTCTCTCTTTCTCTCCCCCTTCTCTCTCTCTCTCTCTCTCTCTCTCTCTCTCTCTCTCTCTCTCTTTCTCACATGCTTGGATTCACCAGTTATTACGTGTTAGCTCTGTGTCAGGAACTGTCCAGGAGGCAGTGAGTATAAAGCTAGTTAAGTACCATGGAATTCACAGAGGAAACAGATCCTTTCTTTGTGAATGAGTCCAATGAGAAAGTACACAAAAGTTATCATGGAGATGGGATCCTGGGAAAATATAAAACCCAATTTATTACAGAACAGTTGGAAAGTAGGTGACACATGACTCAGTAATCAGTCTCATGTCTCGCTATAATAAATACTAGAGAATTTTTTATCAACTAAGTTGCTTTTTAAAGGCAGATAGAAGCAGTTGCTTGTAACAAGTATAGTCTTTCATACACAACCATTTTGTCCCATTCCAGCCTTTACTAAATTGCCCCAGGAAATGGTGTTTTTGGCACAATTATTTGAAACAATTTTATTTAGTGTTATATTAATCTTTACTTTGTATTATGAACAATAAAGAGCTCCTGGCAGGACTAATGTTCTCTATTGTCTTATAGAAAAGCCTTTACTCTGTGGTTTCTTTGTGACTACTTTTTAAGCCACACATCTATTATAAGGGTTAGTTTATTTAAAACTCTGAACACATATTCCATTAATTTACTTAACCAGGTACAGATGAATTGTCATAAGCTGAAAGAGATTTAAGAAGTCAGAATATCATCTCCAGACCTTTCACTAGGGAGCACTTCATCTTCCTTGTATGTACCTCAAACTTGGTAAAGTCATGTAAATTCAACTATTGACATACTGACTGAGGGAAGGCACCAATTCCCATATATATATATTGAATATTAGACAAGCTCAAGTTATTTCTTATAATTACTAAATAAAATAAGTAGAAGTTCTAGTTTATCTTTCCCCCATTCAATACATTATCTTGTACATTGGGAATACCAACGCCTCACTGCTCTAGGGTAAGAAAAACATATTAATTGCTGCCCAGTATGCACACATACATGCATACAAAACAACCAAGTGATACACTTATGCTTACAAATGCAAATCTCGCTATGATTTTCTATACAATATATCCTATTTTATTAAAAACATTTATTGTGATCCACTAAATTAACTTTATAATTTATTAATGTGTAGCTGTATGCAGTTTTAAAAATATTGTTCTCAATAATGGAGAGATATTAAAGACTGTGAAGCATAGTGGTGTTATTGTTAGGTCTGTAAGGTCCATTCTGGTATCTGAGTAGACAGAAGCCTAGACAGGGAAACAAATAGGAGGCAGCTACATTACTTTTACCAAAAAAATAATGTTTTTAAAATTGGAGCAACATTCATAGGAATTGAAAGGATAATTTTAAAACACACTAAAAAATATTTAGTAGGTTGAATCAGTAATACACACTTGCTTAACAGCTATGAGTAGTTGGAGGGTTGGGAAAGGGTAGAGAGATAAACCAGGGATAAATCCCTGTTTTACAACATTGAACTAATGAATTCTGATGTTGCCAACAAGATACAGTAAATATCAGGGGATAATTAAGGTTAGACATATTGACTTTGAAATACCTCTAGAATATCTATTTAGAGATGTCTAGCTGGCATTTGAATGTTAGATCTGAAGTGCCAGCAAGAAGTTTAAAAACCAGAACTGTATAAGTCATCAGTACATAGTAACTACTTCCCAGTCTGAGCAAAGACAGATTACCTACAGAGAAACTCAAAATTAAAATAGCAGATCTCAGTGGCAGAATTCAAAATAGCAGACCTCAGTAGCAGTGAGAACTAATACCTACCAGATAGATAATGCAAGAAGAGTCTCAAGATAACAGTGTGGAACTTGGAGGACCAAGTTTGTGAAGACTCAGAAGGCTGATGAATAATTTCTAGATGTTCAGAGATATCAACAGTGTCATAAGGCAGCGAAGAAGTCCATCAAGACTTAAACAATAAATGGTCATTGTGCTTGAAATTATAAGGTCATTGATGAAAACGGTGGGAGACATTTCTGCAAAATACATGAGAAAGAAGCCGGCTGCATTCCTGGGGTAGAGACGTGGGTGCAGACACACTGTTTGCACAGTATCCTTGTGACAAGCTTGTGGGTGACAGAAATAGAGAAAATATATGAGCCTATTATGAAATCAAGAGAAAGGTCTTTTATCTTTTGATGGTCTGTTTTGTTTTCATTTTTGTTTAGTGGAGGACTAAGAGTTTCAAAAATATATTGGGAAAGGGAATAAGAATGATGAATACAAATTTAATGATTTCATACAAATTAAAATAAAAGCCTATATTCACAACAAAAATATCAGTAAGGAATGTGATCTTGTGATCTCCAAAATAAGAGATGTCAGTGAATAATTTTTTTTTAAATGAACTGATTTTTAAATCTATAAAAAAAGAAAGAAGAAGAATGGCAAAGCAAAGTCTTAGAGTCATTGAGAGAGGACATTTTTACTTAACAAAATACATTTCTACATCTCACAAAACCTTCAAAAGAATTTTATTAATTAGAATTCCTGACTTACTTTCAGGCACATTATAAAATTAGGAAAAATAAACATGATATATTGTGACAAATTAAAGACGGCCGAAATTCCTTTGATATTCCACCATTAAAGAGGTAAAGCCGAGGGGCATCTGGGTGGCTCAGTCAGTGAAGCATCCAACTGCAGCTCAGGTCATGAACTCACAGTTGGAGGGTTCAGGCCCCACATTGGGCTCTGTGTTGACAGTTCAGACCCTGGAGTCTACTTCAGATTCTGTGTCTCCCTCTCTCTCTGTCCCTCCCCTGTTTGCACTCTCTCTCCCTCTCTCTCTCGTTCTCTCACTCTCTCTCTCTCTCTCTCTTTCAGAAATAAACATTAAAAAAAAAGTAGAGCCGATGGTCCTCTCCCTTGAATCTAAGTGGACTTTGGAGACTTTTGAAACCAGTACAATATCGCAAAAGAGAAACTTTGTCAGTTTCTGAATCTAGTCATTGTCTTTTGACAATTTACCTAGAAGCTTTTTGCTGCTATGGGAGAAGTCCAAATACCTTGACATGATCATGCTGGAGTGGTTAGACATAGACACTGCGGTCAACTGGCCCAGCTGAGTCCCACTTTCCAATCATTGGAGCCAAGGCACCAGACATGGATGAAGCTGTTTTGACCTTCTGTATCAGCTCGTCAGGCTGCTGAACAACAACTATTGACTTTAGTCTATGACACATGGCAGAGAATCACCCAGATGAATCCTGACCCATAAGGTCATTAAATATAATAAAGTAGTTCTTGTTTTAAGCTGCTAAGTTTTTAGGTAATTTGTTATGCAGCAGTAAGTACCTGGAACACATGTTTTAAGAAAGATCATCCTATTTCACAGATTAACAATAAAAAGGTAGTAAATAGCTGCAAAAAAAAAAAACATGTCCCATTCACCCCTCAACTGTTTTCTTGACAATCATTTATCTTAACTCCCTCTTTATATGCTACCTGGGGGAAGAAAACAATAGATTTTCTCAGCATTTGATTTGTTTGTATTCAATAATGATACATGATTACTTCATAATTATTTTTTTTTAAATATACCCTTTACTATATTTAGATATGGCACTAAAAGAAAGAGAATCCTGATTACAACATTTATGCTATTTTTTATACTCATTATCTATACTTTTAAGTAATGTTCTTTAATAAAGAATAATAGCAGTGCCCTAGTGGCTCAGATGGTTAAGTGTCCAATTCTTGATTTCTCCTTAGGTTCAGGTCATGATCTCATGGTTCCTGAGATGGAGCTCTGTGTTGGGCTCCATGCTGACAGCATGGAGCCTGCTTAGGATTCTCTCTCTTCTGTCTCTCCCGACCCTGCCTTCAAAATAAATACATAAATAGCAACAACAAAAAAGAATAATAAAAAAATATCACTGTATGTTAGCAAATATTTCCCATTGTTAACAATGCATATTCAAAGTAGACTAAAAGAGAAGGATTGCTAGCTAATGTATAAAATGTAGTGAAACCTGGTTATAGTTTTCAAATAATGCTTATTCTCCACACAAACTCATTAAAGCAAAACAAAACAAAGTCAAAAACCATAAACAAAATATCTAGGTAAGAGCCTTGATGTTCAAGGTAGGTTATTCCTTATGTAAATGAGAATCACTTGAATAATAGAAATTATATAAAAGGTTCCATGAAGTCTATTTTCTTTCATTTTGTATGGTTTCCTACAGACTATAATTACCAATTGTTTTAACTTAAATAGCGTTGAGTGTGAGCATTTTCACTGTGATAGATTCAGGCACAAACCACAGGAAGTAGTGATGCAGTAAATGGATTTTTTTCTATTGAGACAGTGTTATCTCTAATATCCTGTGATGCGTTAGGACTCATATTGCTGCTGGCATGAATCTGTTGAAGAAAACCAGTAACAAGGTATCAACTTCTTCCCTCTCAAGTTGTCCCCATCTCTCTATCACCACTAATGATGAAAATTTGGGTGTATTAAGTGAAGGTAAGTATCTCTTGATAGATAGGTAGAAGATAGATAGATAGATATATACATACATACATACACACATACATATATATAGATAGATGAGACAATCCCTCTCTACTACTGTTCAAATGTTATACGAAGTACAAAATTGGGAATTTTAACGTGGTAGGTAAATTGATTATTTCATATGGGATATAATGAATGCAAAGCAAATGTTTTTGCAATTATCTTCTAAGATTAAAGATAGTTATTTTTGACATTAAAAAGAACTGCTTTAGGAAATTAAAAGTTTAAAGATTTATGTAAAATTGCTTATAATATCTATTTCTGCCTAAATTTCGTGTTGGGTGCACATTATTTTAGCTAACAATAGTCTGAGTGATCTTATTATTTTATTTTCTTATAGTAAAAATATATGTTTTTGGTTGCAATGTTCATTGCTTGGACTATGATAAAAATGCTGAAAAAGTAATGCTATATAAAGCAACCCTGGATTGGATCATTCTTTTTATTAATGGGTATTTCCTCTGCTTAACAAAAACTAATTAATGTTAAGTATTATTTGAAGAGAAATTTTTATGTAAAAGATCAGATACAGAATATTTTTCAGTGCATGATTAGCTAAAAATATCTGTAAAATAAATTTTTATAATACTTGCTATTCATATGGAAAAAATTGAATTTCAAGGGGTTATATGATATAAGGACCTTTCTTTAAAATTTAATATGCAATTAATTTTAACAACAGCATTATTATAAGATGAGGGATAACCTCTAATAATTCATGTAAAAATTGTTACTCTGTTCTCTTTCATTAGTGAATGTACAATTATATGATTTAGATAAAACCCAAAGATAAAGACTCATAAATCCCTCATTCAGTGGACACATATTTATTGAGTGCCTAATATGTATCAGAGATAGAGTCACAAACAAAAACCCCAGAGTGTTTGGCTTTGGGAAGCTTACATTCTGAGTGGAAAAATATAGAATGAAATAAACAAAATTAGTATGTCAGATTACAAATACTAAGAATAATAAAGCAGAAGAAGGAACACAGAGTTCATGAGAAGAGTGTTTGTGAGAAGAGTTCGTGAGAAGAGTCTGAGAAGAGTGTTCTATTTTACATAGTTTAATCACGGAAGACCCTTGAGCAGAGCAGATGAGATGAAAGAAAGAGCTATGTAAATATCTGTAATAAAGACATTCTGGCTGAGGAAACAGAATATGCAAAGAGAATGAGAAGAGCAAAGGCCACATGACCAGCTGCCAGAACAGATGAACAAGTGGAGAGATTAAAAGGTGACCAGAACAGGGGCACCTGAGTGGCTCAGTTGTTTTGTCAGACTTCAGCTCAGGTCATGAGCTCAGAGGGTTCCAGTCCTGTGTCGAGCTCTGGGCTGACAGCACAGAGCTTGGAGCCTGCTATGGATTCTGTGTCTCTCTCTATCTCTGTCCCTCCCCTGCTCGTGCTGTCTCTGTCTCAAAAATAAACATTAAAAACAAAAACAAAAACAAAAAAAGGTGACCAGAGAGTAGAGATGGGGTAAGTAAAGATTCTTGGAGGACCTAGAAGGCCAAGGTAAGGGCTTTGTCATGAACTTTCAGGAAGATGGGAAGCCACCTCAATGTTTTTTTTTTTTTAGTTTTTTTTTTAACGTTTATTTATTTTTGAGACAGAGAGAGACAGAGCATGAACGGGGGAGGGTCAGAGAGAGGGAGACACAGAATCTGAAACAGGCTCCAGGCTCTGAGCTGTCAGCACAGAGCCCGACGTGGGGCTCGAACTCACGGACTGCGAGATCATGACCTGAGCCAAAGTCAGCCATTTAACCGACTGAGCCACCCAGGCGCCCCATCCACCTCAATGTTTTGAGCAGAAAGTGACATTTTGACTTTGGTTGTGAAAAGATCACTTTGGCTGTGATGTATCATTAGATACATAATATAGAATTACATTGATTGCTAATAACAAAGGAAAGTAAATCCAGAATTTCTCATGTTATAAATCATTATAAGAAAGTAAGACAAATCCAGCTCAAAGGTTCAATTTAATTGGTAGTTTTGAAGATATTTGCAATGCATTTTATGGGTCTAATTGTACTCAATCGTGAGGTCTCGTCATTATTATAAGCCCTAATGTCAAATATGAAAATTACAATTTCTCATTAGGGAATTCTGAAAAGTTCTTGGGTGATCTTCCATTAGCCTCACTTTTACTTCCATTTATAGTCTTACATATCTTTCAAGGTCTAAATTACTATTCATCTAGCTCTCATCCAGCTATGAGTAATTTCTAATAGACAGATCCCCCGTTAGCTTCTGCATAGCAAAAAGCATGTGATGTACTAATTGAATCTCAATTAGCTTACATCATATCTCTTACAGAATTTCAAAACATGATTGTTACCATGTGAAAGGTTTGGAGAAAGGAGGACAAACATTTTTCTTTCTGTATTGCTGTGAAAGGGAACCCAACTATCTGTTGAGAATTCATAGCTTTCATCATCAAAATATAGAAGAAGCCTATAAATAAATAAAGGGATAAGGTGCCTTCTTTTATGAGCTCTCAGAGAACACTAAAGAGCACAAGATATGTTTACTTTAGACACAGGTCCAGGTGGCAGCATCAGCCACAAGAAGCAAAACCACAGGTTCTTTCCTCTCCTCACCTGTGCTACTGTGACTTGCCTCAGTTCCAAAATAATTAGAACGAATTGTGGTTTCTTACTGGAAAATCACTCCACTGGCTGACTTTAATCTTTCTTAGAGATGGTCCACAAAGAAAACAACAGGGAAATAGCAAATAAGTTGGAGGCAAAAATAAAGCCAAGCAAATTTATACTAAAAATGGTAGAAACTCCTCATAACTAGATAAGATGCAAATTAATTGTAATTTCCACAGTACATTGTACTCCCTGTTAGAAGTTAAACTATGATATTTTTTTGAAAACCCACTTTAAAACGGGGAAAGTAGTATTTAGGCCAGGAACCTAGAGAAGTTTAGACATATTCAAAGAAAAGAGATGCTGCGCAGGCCTCAGAATATTGTTTCCTCATTTCCCCCAAAGGTTCTGGTGAAATGAACAGAAGAATGTACGTTGTTTATGAACAATTAGGTACTTCCTATTAATAAAATGTCTCACTATAATGAAAATAATGAAATAAATAATTAAATAGTGGCAGAATTTAAAAATAATTTATGAATAATAGCCCTATAAGTATTCAGCAAATGTGAGATGAAAAAGGGTCCCAATTAACACCTGGTTTCCAATGTAGCTGTATATATATTTATAGCACTTATTATTTGAGAGTCATTATTCTAGGCTGGAGGGATACAGCTTTGAATAAGTGCTTGTGTTCGTGGAGCTTACATCTAATGAAGAGTGACAGATCATAGACAAATAAATCAATGAAAAAGAACATTGCAGAAAGAAATGAATAGTACAGATAAAGTAAAAATAGAGGGAAAGAGTCAAGGGGTACTGGTTGAATCAGGCCATGCTTTAGATTTAGGAGTCAGGGAAGCAAGGTGTTTCAGAGATTTCAGTTGAATTGAAACTGAAAGGGCAAGTATTCTAGATGGAAGACATAGCAAATGCAAAGTCCCAAGGGGAGACAAAACTTAAAGCATAAAGAAGGCTGATGTAGCTGGAACACAGAATGTTAGGGAGGCAGTGGTAGGGATTGATTCAGAAAATGTAAGCAGGGATCAAAACTTGAATTTTATTTTAGTGTGATGCAAAGCTACTGAAGGGGATTAAACTGAAGAGAGACGTGGTTTGATTTATATTATAAAAAAGTTACCCTGAGCTCTATGTGACCAAGGTCGAAGTAGAAGTTAGAAGGTTACAGGCACGATTCAGATGAAAGGCAATGATGTCTTGGGCTGAGAAACTTAACTAAAGTGCCAGGAGAAAAAATTTTAATTATAATAAAGAATAAAGTATTTTAAGAACCCTTTAGCACTTTACAATCATCCACTGACACATGTACAATTGATGTATAATTACAGATCATTCTGAGCCTTTGATTAATATTGGCTCCCTAAGGAGTCTTATTAAGCAAATATTTGTATCATTAAGACTAATTGATTTTCTTTTAGACGTGCAGACTAGTGCTTTTTACAAATGAATGCACCAAACTTAAGAGAAAGATCATGTAGAGAACATTATCTATCATAGTTACCTAGACATCATCAGAGGCCTGGAAGCTAGGAGAACATATTCACAGCACGATGCAAAATTAAAGCTACCTGTCCTTGACTCCATCTTCAATAATAAATACTTAAGGACCTTAAGGTGATGATGATGATGACCGATGATTGATGATGAAGATGCTCTTATAGTATTAGATGGGAGAATAAAAGTACTCATTTAAGGTGTTAAGCATCTTAATTTTTGAACTGTTTTCTATTAGTAGTGATAGATTTAGGTCAGTTCATTCATCACTTTCTTATAGACTCTCTTGTGATGAATTGCGAGAAGCCATTGTGTTAGGAGTTCAAGATGAGGCCAAGGGATAGAACCATAAATTTAATGGAGACCCTGATCCTCTGTGTGTGTGTGTGTGTGTGTGTGTGTGTGTGTGTGTGTGTATACACACACCTGTGAGCTGGCAGGTGACACAAAAGAGGAAGAAGCTAATACAGATTTTATTGAGTGGTACCCATTGTACTATTTCTTTAGCTATTTGCAGGTGATCAGAACAAGAGAGTTCACACAGATTCCAAACACAACAGCCAGCCCAATGTCAAAGATATTATTTATTGTAATTGCTATTCAAATGTTAAGCTTTTAAAAGCAAAACTCTAAATAAAGGCGGCCTGCTTTATACATTAAGCACAAAAGGGACAAGAAAGTATCAGCATGCAGAAGAGTGTCTGGGACAGTAAATATCTGTTGAAAGCAAAGCCCTTATACAAAAGATATGAGAGTCTGGGGTGTTTGGAAGAGAGCAACCCCTGTGGTTGCATACTACAACCTACCCTCTAGTAGCAACTGAACAAGAGTAAATCGTAATTACTGGGTTATGCTGCTTCAAGGAATATGGATTAGACTCTGAAAGTGGTATCCATAATTTCTTCACCCTATGTGTATTTGGTGACATCTGCAAAGTTTTAGATCTAGACTATGGTCAAGCACTACTTTTTACACATGTATCCATCAATTCATAGAGATTGAAATGCACTTCAATGCTTTCCTTCACAAATAAGAAACTTGAAATCTTGAGAGGAACTCACTTTACCTAAGCTAACATAGATGATTAGTGATTTGTGGACACTAGGAGATCAAGTTAATGAAGTACCATTTATATTACCCTGAGCAACCAAGTATCATCACAATCAATATGATTAATAAAATAAGGTATCTATAATATTCACTTTTTATAGTTTATATATAGTCTGTTTCTTATGCCATTAAACTCATTTTACACAGTTACACAAATAACATACTTCAATACTTTAAAAAAAGAATAAATACTTTTTTGTTAAGGAGCAAAGAGTAATTTAAAATATATTAGAATGTCCTCAGATAAAGAACAATAATTCTAAGCTTTTTTTAGTAATAGGCTTTCAGTTTGCACATTCTACTCTTTCTTTTTTTTTTTTTTAATTTTTTTTTTTTTCAACGTTTTTAATTTTTTATTTTTTTGGGACAGAGAGAGACAGAGCATGAACGGGGGAGGGGCAGAGAGAGAGGGAGACACAGAATCGGAAACAGGCTCCAGGCTCCGAGCCATCAGCCCAGAGCCTGACGCGGGGCTCGAACTCACGGACCGCGAGATCGTGACCTGGCTGAAGTCGGACGCTTAACCGACTGCGCCACCCAGGCGCCCCGACATTCTACTCTTTCTTAAATATTGTTATGAATGGCAGCCATATCATATGAAGACCGTTTACTTTTTGATGTTACTAATATTATCAAATACACTTTTTTTTGTATTTGAATTTCAAGATAGAATGGAGAATTTCTTATGAAGGTATTTTAGGAGTCAGGCCCTATTAGGTTAGCTACATAAAGGATATGTATTCCTCTTATCATGTTTTTGGCATGAAATCAGAGATTGAACTACAATATTTAATTAATCATGTGGCTCCTGAGTAATTATTTATTTGTTAGATTTCTCTAAAATTATGGTCACAGGGAATTTTCAAAACTTTTGCTTTCTAAAGATGATACATTCTGTCTTCTTTTGTTTTATTCCCATTTTATTTCCACCTGTGAGGTACAGGCACAATGAAAATTTCATCACCTATAGAACAACTTAAATCTCTAAAGCTAGAGAACACTTAGGCACAACAACAGCTAAATTGAGATAAATAGTAGATTCTGGTATTTTCTCAGTCCTGTACTACTGAAACTGTGCTGAAAAAGTAAAATCATCAAAGCTGAGGAAGCACCAAGAGGCCTTCAGAAATCTTTTATAAGAAGTGTTACTCAAGAATTAGGCTCAAGTAAGTACATCTTGCTACATGTGCTTGCTAGTCTTGTAAAACACTCTTCTGCATTGTCAGGACTCATTTTAGACTGTTCTGTTTAGAGTCTTTGAAGTTCCTTTGTCAAAGAGGAATTCTAGTCACAGCACTTATGGAAACAATACAGAGATTTTAATGTATTAATACAGTATATGAAAAAAATGTAAGAATTTGGTTATATCTTTTGAAATTGTGTCAGCTGCACTATAGTGACTGAACCAAATAGGAATTTTTTTTCTCGTGATAGGAATAGTTTTAGAGGTAGGAGTTCAGACCTGAGATAGGAGCTTTCCAATGCCATCACAGTTTCTTCTTTTAACTTTTAACCTCACTCTCCATAGAATTTGGCATTTATCCTCATGCTTATAGGATGTTTGCTCTATTTCCAAGCATTTCATCCATACAGGACAAAGGGGAAAGGCCAAAGGCAAAAGGCAGAAATCAGATTTCAGCCAGTCCTTTCTCCTTTCAAAACTTTGCATGAAGGCCCACCAGTGACATCTACCTATATTTTGTTAGCTAGAACTGGATCATGTGACAATGACTATTTAAAAAAAAAAATATTTAGGAAGGAAGCTGAATACAATTCCAATCTGAAAACAAACCAAAAACCATTTCCTTAGTTAAGGAAAAGAGGGGTAAATGGTACTAACAAATAACTAAAATTTGTTTCCCCTTAATCATTAAGGAAATGTCCATCTTGTTTAAAAGTTAGATAACTTCTTTGTTGTAGAAATCTTTGATATTCCTTTACATACAATACCTAGTAGACCTTTCTTTTTCATACCTCTCTTTTCTTTTAATATTAAAAAATTTAATGTTTATTTATTTTTGAGAGAGAGAGAGAGAGAGAGAGCACAAGCAGGGGAGGGGCAGAAAGAGGTGGAGACACAAAATCTGAACCAGGATCCAGGCTCTGAGCTGTCAGCAAAAAGCCTGATGCGGGGCTCTAACCCATGAACTGTGAGATCATGACCTAAGCCAGTCAGATGCTTAACTGACTGAGCCACCCAGGCACCCCTTCAGACCTTTCTTTCTTTTAACCAGGATCCTTTAATACATTCTAGTCTCCCTTTTTCTACGTCTGTAGGCTCAGACACCCCTATACCAGAAAAAAAACCTCTCAACAATAATTCTTCTAATTTCAAGATGATGAGTAGAACACTTTCCTGAAACTTCCCTAAAAAGGGACATTTATGTTTTCTCTGTTTGGGCTAGTATGTTAAGCTTGAGGAAGAGAGGATTCCAACCCAGACCTATCACATGGTTGGGTCAACGTAAGAAGCATTATAGATTGGCTTCTCATCAGGAAACAAAGCAGTTCCTCTGTGAATGTCAGAACATGCAAGTCCCCATTCCAATTACACATTCAATGTCATACATAACTGTGCTGAACATGAGTGGAGATTGACTGTAGCAAATTTCTTAACCAATTCAGAGTCAAACTTGGATAGCCATAGATTTATGATCATCATGATTTGCCATGGCATGAAATTGGAAGTTGGGCTTATGATATGTCACATGTCTCTAGGCCATCTTCAGACTGAATATAAATTCATAATTTCAAATAGAGGGCCTTCTCTCTATAATATAATCTCTGTAATCTTGATCCTTATCTCTGTAAATTTCTCTGTGAAAGGTGAGGATTTTCAGGATTTATTAACATTAATATGCCAACCTATCCTCATCAGTATGTTCAAAGTATTTTATAAAGAGGGATTTTATAATAGAAAAGTAACTCATATATAAAATATTAAGGCAGGGGCACCTGGGTGGCTCAGTCGGTTGGGCGTCCGACTTCAGCTCAGGTCATGATCTCACTGTCCATGAGTTCGAGCCCCACGTCGGGCTCTGTGCTGACAGCTCAGAGCCTGGAGCCTGCTTCCGATTCTGTGTCTCCCTCTCTCTGGCCCTCCCCCACTCACACTCTGTCTCACTCTCTCTCTCAAAAATAAATAAACATTTAAAAAAATTAAAAAAAAAATAAAATATTAAGGCATATGGTTGAGGATCATCTTTGAAGTTGTTCAGAACTGAGTTTAATTTCACATACAGCTATTTCAGTCTATTCAAACTCTTGACATCTCAGTTTCCTTATTTTAGAGTGACATAATAACACTTGCCTCATATGTTTGCTATAAAGCTTGAATAACATAATAAACATAAATGCTGGAAATAATGTTGTCATATATAATATGCTCAATATATGGCTGCCACTATTAATAAACCAAACTAGAGGATAGTGAAAATAAGTCTTCTAGGATTTATCTACATTTAGAAGAAATGGAAGTTTGGGAGCTGCCCTTGTGTGTTTTTGTAAAACACACTGATATTAAATATGATTTTCTACATAATTCTCTGAAAATATATTTTAATGCTTTTTTTAAATATTCTGAATAAAGTCACATAAGCAGCTAAAAATCATGTATTATCAGTATATCCTTTTATCAAAGCAGAAACAAACTCTTTAAAGTGTATAAACAAACAAACCAAAAACTAACTAAAGATAGTCTTGGGAGATAAAGGAAGAAAATGGTTACCAAAGAGTTATCAAAGGAAACATTTAAATATCAAAGAGTAGTAATTAATAGGAAAAATGTCTTTCTTATGAAAGAGACTATGCTTAGGACAAAATGATGTGAGCCTAGGAATCCAAGAGTACAGCAATGCTTGGAGAATATTCGCATAGAGGAAGAGGGTCACATGGACAGTAAAAAGCTTTATCAGAGGCCTTCAATTCTTTTATGTTTCGTTAAAATGCTATGCACCAAACAGCCTTAATATTCCTTCAATTGTTACTTGTATTTGCCATTGTAAGTCTAGAAAAAATGGAATACCTAACACAAAACAACATAATGGGTACCCATAATTCATAGTAAGAAACAGGTTTGCACAAACGAAACTCATTCCTTATTATATCTCAGATTCAAGCCTCTTTAATTTTAAAGCATCCTTTCTAGCTAAAAAAGCTCATTCAATATTTAAATAGCATCAGATTTCATGTTAAATGAACTGCAAATGTTAAAACTCTTGTCTGAACTTAAGACAGTTTTGTTTTTGAAGAATGTACATTGGGCAAATATACATGTGATTACTCACTGTAGATTCCTCTGTTGTCTCTTTCCAAATAATCATAATTTGAATCTAAAGGAAAGGTCTGTAACTGACTTACTCTTTAAGTTAAAATTGATGATTATCAAGATATGCTCCATGTCTAATATAATTAGGCATAAAAATATAGATTTATTGTACCTGCTATGAACAAAGATGAATAAGAACATGTCTCTGTCATCGAGAACCTTACACTCTCATAAGTGAGTCTGAATAATAAGCTAGCATTGACCTAAGTGCTATAATGAAAGAATAAAACAAGCATTACTAGAATGGAGGACGGAACAAATTCCTTGGCTATTCACTGAAAGAGAAGGTAAAACTGAGTGAAGACTTTCATGTTGCTATATAGTTTAGTACCTGGAAGAATGGAAGCATAGGTAAGAAACGAATTAGGTTAGAGGACAGCTGGTATCTTTTTTTGAAGTGGGGAAGAAGGAAGAAATTTCCAGAACTGTGGGCATGCAAAATCCTAAATAAGGAGACTCTTAGGTAGACACAACAAATGTCTGTGAGTAGGGAAAAGAGTGTGGTTGTATATAATTAGTTTCTAGGGGAGATGGGCTGTTAGATTATCCCATTTGGAGGACTTTGACATAAGGCTCAGTATATTTTAAAGCTACAGACAAGAAATTACACCCCTGACAATAACACTGGTTGTTCAGAACACTGAGAAAATAAACTATAAAGGGTTATTTTGTAAAATAGCCCCCTAAAATATTTGGGGCAATAGGATCGTTTCCTTTGTGGGTAAGCACATTTTAAACCTTTATGTATTTTGTTAAATTTATATATAGTTTATATGTAATTTGGTGTTTTTAATCTATTTGAATTGTATTTTAATAACTAGATTTTTCTAATTATATATTGCTATCATACAATATAATTAATTTTGTTCACTGATCTTACATCCTGGAACCTTGGTTAAATCATAGTAATTAAGTTGTTTTTTGTTTTTTGTTTTTTTGTTTTTTTTGGTAGATCCCATTGAAATTTCTTTATTTACATCATGTCATATATGAGTGAAGAAAATTTTACTTTAGTTGCAAAATTCTCAGTTCAATGAGTTTTGCTAATTGTATACATGTAACCATCAAAGAAGATAAAAAGAGAAAATCTTCATCACTCTAGAGAGTTCCATCTTGCAACCTTCCATTCATCCATTTAACCCTATCTCCCCTGAGTCATTAAATTGTTCAAATTTCTATTACTATATATATATATATATATATATATATATATATATATATATATATATTTTACCTGTTACTATAATTCATATAAATGGAATCATACAGCATATCCTCTTTTGATTCTGTTGTCTTTTGCTTACTGACCTTCATCTATGCTGATACAGATATAGATGATATAGATATAGATATAGATATAGATATAGATATAGATATAGATACAGATATAGATAATTTTTTTTCCTCTAGAAGCTGTATGATGCTAGCCTCTAAATTTAGGTCCATGGTCAATTGAAAATTATTATTTCACAAAAGCAGATACAGGGTCAATGCTCACATTTCTATATGATATTTACTTTATCTAACACCATTTATTAAAAAGATTTTCCTTTCTCTCACTGAATTGACTTACTGCCTTGGCCAAAACTAACTGATGAGATATGTGTAGGTCAGTTTCTGAACTCTGAACTCTCCACCTGTTGTATCTATTTCTTGTTCTTGGTGCTATAGACTTTACTAGAATTCTTGAAATCAGGGAGCACAGGTTTTCCAATATTTCTTCATTTTCAAAATTATTTTTCCATGTAAGTTTTAGAATAAGGTTATAAATTTCTTCAAAAACTACTGGAATTTTGAATGGTGTTCTGTTGAATTTGTAGATAAACTTTGGAGAATGCACATTCAACAAAACTGACTATTCCAATTCATGATCAATTATTTAAATCTCTGTTTCACATTTCTGTAATTATTCTCTGTGACTTGTTTAATTTATTCTTAGGGATTTTAGGTTTTCAATGTTATTATAAATTACAAATAGAATATAACAATGGAGCCATATCATTTATATTAAAATAATCATGTTTAGATATATTCTTTATAATTTAATTTCTTATAATTTATTAAGACTTATTTTATGGCTAAGAGTATGGTCTATCTTGGTGAATGTTTTCTGTGATCCTAAAAATAATGTGCATTTGCAGTTGGGGTGTTACACAAATGTCAACAAAGTCAAGCTTTTTGTGTGTGTATGCTTGTGTGTGTGTGTGTGTGTGTGTGTGTGTGTGTGTCTGTCTGTCTGCCTGTCCTGTGTGTTTGTTTGTTGTCTACTTGTTCTATCTATTGCAAGAGAGGTGTGCTAAAATTCCCCAACTCTGATTGTGGATGTGTCTATTTCTTTTGCTTCATGTATTTGAAATTTTGTTTTCAGGTAAGTATACTTAGAATTGTTAGATCTCTTGATAACTTGATCCTTTTAGCATTATGAAATGTCCTCTTATCTCTGGTAATAGATACTCTGCTTGAAGTATAACATATCTGAAATTCACATAGCCAAACAGTTTTCTGATAATCAGTTTTGCATGGCATAGCCTTTTCACTCTTTTATTTTTATTTTTTTATTTTAAAATTTTTAAAGTTTTTAAATTTATTTTGAGACAGACAGAGATAGTGTGAGTGGGGGAGGGAGAGAGAATCCCAAACAGGCTCTACAATGTCAGCACAGATCTCAATGAGGGGCTCGAGCCCACGAAATCATGAGATCATAACCTGAGCCAAAACTGAGAGCTGGAAGCTTAACTGACTGAGCCATCCAGGAGCCGCTCACTGTTTTATTTTAAACCTCTTTATATATTTATAATTAAATTTTGTTACTTATACATAACACACAGCTGAATCTTGCTTTTTTAAAAAGATTTTTAATGCAGTCTGGCATTTGTCTCCTAATTGACATGCATATTCTATTTCCATGTAGTGTAATTATTGATATGGTTAAATGTAAGTCTATCATTTTATTTCACTTTTTATTCATATGTTCTTATTTTTCTGTTTCTCCTCTTCTGTTATGTTTTTGGATAACTCAAGTATTCTGTAGTTTTCTATTTTATATTCTCTATTTGCATTTTAGCTTTGATGTCTTATGTTATTTTTTATATGCTATTCAGGAGAACACAATATATATCTTTAATTTATCAAGATATACCTTTAAAATTATTAAAACACATTATAAAAACAGTATCCTTCCATTTATACTGTTCCATCCCTATATGTTTCTTGAATGGTTACAGTTTACTTCTCCATGTGCTACAAACCACACAGTACATCATATCCCAGGCAAGGATGCATCCTCTCCTGTCAGGCTGCTGCTATGATAGGAAAAGATAGGATTCAGTAGGCAGAGAGGGAAAGGTTAGGACCTATGGTCCTTTGGTGGGGAAAAACACATATTTTGGAAAAATACTGGGAGCATCCAACCACAGCAAACCCCCTGGGGCATAAGGCTACTCTTAAGAATGTAACAGACACCACCTACTCCCCCTCAGATTCCCCTCAAGAATTTGACAAAAGACCTAACAAAAAATAAGCAGTATACCATAAAACATATGACCCACAAGAACCACCCCTCATGCAATGGAATCGAGCCAATCAGGAATGGACAACCCAGCATCTAGAGTTATCAAGCCAATAAAGATAGGACCTGAGAAGGAAAGAGGGATGAGGGAAGGAGGGGTGACCAAAACCTTATCAAACAAAGACACTTGCCTACAGTCGCGGGCCTTCACTTTCGAATGCCCACTCTCTGTAAAGAGAGCTTTCATACTATTCTTCCTTTCTGATCTTTTGCCTGCTATTCATATTGTGTCCACCTCTTCAATCTTCGAAGCAATGAGACAACAAATCCCAGGTATTGAGGTAAAAAATCCTGCAACGTTGCTAATGTCAGAGACAAATCAATCTCACCTAGAGTTCTGAACTCCATCTAGGCTATGTTGCAGCTTTAGGTAGAGTCCATTTACCACCAAATATTAATTCTAAAATCCAGAATTAACCTCTGAATAACATTGGCTGCACACAAAATCCTTAAGGTCACTGAAAAACTTGCAGCTTCCAAATTCACATATATGTTACCTAATGACTGATGGAAGAAGCTCATAGGCACATTTTTCGGTTGATGTGTCAACCATCCATTTTAAGAATTTTTATTTAACTTTTAATTTATCCAATCATCTTATATTGGTATGTAGATATGCTGGGTAGAATAACATAATCCTAATGGTAGTTTTAGGCAATTTTGCTATATCTGATTTTAAGGAGGAAGTGATATATTTAGAGTGTTGGCAGAATAAAACAGTTAAGAGGATGGTCTTTACAGCCAACACAGTCAGTTCCTGTCCTGATATTCACAACGTGACCCCAGACAACTTCTCTAACATCTTTCACTTCCAGTTTTTCCAGCCCTGAATGAGGATAATAGTACCTATTCCATAGTGTTGATTTGATGAATAAATCATATAGTAATAGCAAACATTATTGAATTTTAGCCTTTGCCAGGCACTGTAACTTACATATAATTTACTCATGTTAACTAATTTAACTCTCTACTAATAGTGATTATAATTCATCTAGTACATTGCCACATTTTCAAAACTCAAAACTTGTTGCCAGTTAACATTTCAATACTCCAAAGTCTGATGGCTTACTAAAATAAGTTAGAAATCTTGTCACATTCTTAGCCCAGGAATAGTTGCATATCACAATATCATCAGCAAACACACACCCCCCCGCCCTTGCACATACACATATATATACATACACACATACACACATACAGACACCAGTGGGTCACTTTCAAATATTTAACAAAATATCACATTTGGTCATAACAGATCTGTGGAATAGGAAAGTTGGATTTATAAAACTTACTTTTAAAGTGAATAAATGGAAGTACATCATAGTTCAGTGATTTACTAAAAATCTCATGAGAAGCCCATGGAAAATATCAGATATGTAAACAGACATGTCTGTTAAGGGTTTTCCTCTTTCCTAATTACACCCAGTGTTTTCCTATATGAAGCAAATGATTTTCCTTTGTAACTTTTCATTACATCTCTCAAAGCCTCTCTAAAAATATCACTCGCCTGGAATATGTGACAGTGATTGGTGCCACCGAAAATTCATCACCTTCAGATGATTTTTTTTCACTTGATATTAGAATGGAAATTAGGATTTAATATATTGCTGGTTTTATATATAACTTCCCACAAACAAAGCAGTAATAAATTATTGTACAGGCATAATAAGCAACTGAAGGCTCTAAGTAATCATAAATCGTAATTACTATCTTTACTATTAGCATTTTAATAATAATTTATAAAAACATAATGAAGTTCTCATCAATCAAAACTACACTATCAAAAGAGATTTTTTTTGTCGCTAAGAACTTACTCCAACAAAGGTAAAAGTGATTGTCTTCAACCTCATGGAAGCATCCTCCAAATGTTCTTTATTTAGGAAAAGGTTATGTGAATGTGTTCAGAGTTTTGGCACATTCTTCTTACTAAGAACAGAAAAAGAAACAGCTGGAATTCAACACATTTAAAAGCATATCTTCACATATATGAACTGCTCAGTTTTTGTCAAGTATTTAATGGTTGTCTATTTAAAAGTTAGTTATCTTGTAAAAAGAAGCTAGTGAATTTTTGATAATCATATGCCTTGAATTGAAAGTATGCTATTCATTATGATTTAAAATGCTTCGTCTATGTTGAGTTTTAAAACAACTAGAGAAACAGATGTCAGACATCCAATGTTGCTATTCTCAATCAGAGATCATTTTTAGTTTAACTGTTCCTCTTCTACAACTGTAATAAATTTGCTTTCACATGCATTTCTGGTCACAAGAACTGCAACCCCTAAAAAATGTAAAGCAAGCTGAGATTTGCAAATGCCCCAGACGTTGTTATGCAAAGAAAGTCTCTGTCTAGCCTGAAAGAAAGAATTTAGGTGTTAATTAGGAGTGTGTTTAGAAAGTTCTCTAAATTCTAAGAAAACACAGTTTCGTAAAAGAACCCTTCCAGAAACTATCAAATAAATTCAGTGAGGTATTTTTCAGAACAAGTTGAAAAACGAGGTAGTAGGGTAGTAGCTCAATACTATGCACTTTGCCATTTATTTCCATGTTTGTGGAACACATTTTCTGAATAAAAAAGGAAGACACAGCCTTCCATATTCTCTGTTATCAGCCACTGATGTCTGCCTCAATTTTTACCTTGGTGAAGAAGGGGGGTCCAGTAAGCATGAGAGAGGTTAGGTGTGGCTGCATGTGCAATTCAGTTCATTAAATTCTGCATGAAGACTCAGGGAGATTTTCCTTCTACAAATGCACAACTGTTCTCCAACTTACAGACTGAAAAAAGATGATATTAAAATATAACTATTGTTTCTTTAATTATTGAAAGTTTCTCCTTCCTTATTAAAATATATTGGGGCGCCTGGGTGGCTCAGTTGGTTAAGCGTCCAACTTCAGCTCAGGTCATGATCTCGCGGTTTGTGAGTTTGAGCACCGCCCTGGGGTCTGTGCTGACAGCTCAGAGCCTGGAGCCTGCTTCAGATTCTGTGTCTCCCCTTCTCTCTGCCCCTCTCATGCTCATGCTCTGTCTCTGTTTCTCAATAATACATAAACGTTAAAAAAAAATTAAAAGTATATTTGCTAACTCATGCTGGCACTTAAAATTCTGTTCTTGTAGCTGTGCAAAATCATACCAAGGTATAAAACATGACATAAGGCTATTGCTCTCTGATCCACTTCAAGAGAATCTAGTTATTCAGATGACTAGAAAGATCTGATCAGACCAGTCCTGCCTATAGTATCTGCATGAAATTGGGTCCAAAGCAATATTTCATAGTACACTTCTAGGGTGGTTTCCATTTTAACCTTGCTTGTATTTATGTACATTTATGTAAATCTATGTGCAATATGCAAGGTCCAACAAATAACTAAAATGCTGACAGTGACTGTTAGAAATGTATTCCACGAGAGAAAAAGTCATACTTTTGAATTAAAATATTGTTTAATATTTACCAAGTTGTTCTCTACCTTTTTTCTGTAACCTCTTGTCAAAAGCCACATGTGCCTTGCTATTTTCAGAGTAAATTTGTAACAATGGGGTAATCTAATTGTTAGTTATTTGGTTATAGCCATCTGTGGCAGGCCAATTAGAGAACAGCCTGGAATTGGGTTGAAGCACTTACAAGGCACAGTTTATTTATAACTTGATATTTATGGGGAACTCAGTAGTAAAACTCAGTCTCATAAAGGGCCAAAATTGTTGTTTCTGCAATCCACAGTATATCGCACATAAAGGCTGCTTCATCAATCATTCATGAACACAAGAGGAAGACCCAAGTTCTCAGGACCTTATTTTTTTAGTCACTTTAGTAAGATAATAGTCCTAAATAGTATGTTAAAAAAACTAGTTCAATGTATTTTTTATCCACATTTACATAAAGGATTAAACATCAAACTGGAGTATTTTATAAGCAGCTATACATAATTATTCTAGGTAGAGGAAAAAAATGTTTTCAAACCATTTTCTTAAAAATTTGACCTAAACCATAGCTAGGATCCCGTCCCTCAACAAATGAAAAGGACAGATCAGATAGCAAGCAGGTAATCAGAAGAAGCAGAGTAATGCGGGTGTGTGTCTGGTTTCCCTCAATCTGACTAGTAATAGCCACTTTATCAATCTGAGGAGGTAGCTTTCTCTCAAGATGGAAATTGAGCCCCATCTTTAATACTGCAGACACTGGCCAGGCTATAAATATAGCTTTGGAGATTACTACACATTTGTAAGACTATCTCTCTTAATTTGAAGAACAAAATCATCTTATAGGTAATGAAATACTTCCATTTACCAGGTTGGCAAATATCCATAGAAGTTCAGTATAACTATTGTCCATGAGATGCTATAAATTTTAAAAAGACATTCTTTGATCACTTTGTGTCCAATTCTTAATATGGCATTTTTTCTTGAAATATAGATATGACATAAAATTATTAAAAGTTATTGCATATCAGCCTTGTCCCCAAGCTTTTGATTATATTTTCTGAGTTAGACTTTACAACAAATCTGTGAGATTGTTAGCAGTATCCTCCCTTTAAAACTGAAGGAACTGAGAGCCTTATAGTTTAAGTAATTTACTCAAAATCACATAGCTAATAATGGGTAGACATATACTTTATTTTTTTTTAATCTTTATTTCTGAGAGAGAGAGAGAGAGAGAGAGAGAGCAGAGGAGGGGCAGAGAGAGAGGGAGACACAGAATCCAAAGCAAGCTCCAGGCTCCGAGCTGTCAGCACAGAGCCCGACACAGGGCTTGAACTCACAAAGCGTGAGACAATGACCTGAGCCGAAGTTGGACACTTAACCGACTGAGCCACCCAGGCACCCTTGTAGACATGTACTTTAAAGCCACATCAGTTCTTTGTACGATGTGAATATAAAAAATAATACATTTACATACATGCAATGAGGTGATATGCATATACATTTATCAGAACATGGCAAACAGTAAAGATAATAGAGAAACATAGGTCTTGTGAAATGTTGGTGTTCTCATTTTACTCACCAATTAACCAAAATATTATATTGTAAAGGAAGATAATAGAGACAATTCCTAAATGTGCCACCTTGGGAAAGGTGCCTTCTAACTATCAGAATCCATGTAAAGTTAAAGAAAAAAAATTATTTTTAAGATTAAGATTCAAGATCCCACTCCAGGTAGAGTGAATAAAAATATCCAAAGGCAGGCCTGATGATCTTTAGAATTGTTTCTGATGTTCAGTCAAATTGGGGAACAATTTGACCCAAAAGTCCAAGGGTCTACTAGTTTATCCAGTTGTTATATTCTGTGAGGCTACAATATTGATCCCCAAACTTGGGTAAAATTAACATTATGGAAAGCGAATAATTCTGTTTATAAATTACCTTTGGGGAGGGTAATGTGCAAAGGTTATAAATGTAGGCACTCATTATTTATCAACACAATAAAAAGTCAAGACCAGGGCTTTCGCTATACATATTGTACTTTCTACTATTACTCTCCTTTTCTTTTTTCGTTTTTGTTAGATGACCTAGGGACAAATCTCATGGCTTCTATTCAGCCACATGTGACATTGGACAACTACATAAACTTTCTATGTCTCAATTTCTTTGCCTGTAAGAGAGATCACACCATGTACATCATTATTGTATTGTAAGGACTGAGGGAAAATTCATGTGAGAATGCTTGATAAAATGGAAAGATCCATGTACTCAAGCAGTTATGACTATTGACTAATAAAATACTGAAGTTAAAAATATATACCTACTTCGTTCATATTTCCAAGTTACATCCTTATGTACCCTAATCATCTTCCTCTAGAGTCCTTTTATGAAAAAACTAGATTAAGAATACATACTTCTTCTGGTAATAAGGGTAGTTTGTTTTCATGAACAAATTTCTATAAAAACTAGAAAAAATAAAAAAGAGATAATAAATACCAGGTTTCCTATTTGCTTAAGTCTTGCCTGATTTTTCTTTGGCTTTGGACAGTGAGTCATTCTTTATTTTGAACACATACTTTAAATATGTGATAAAATCATAAGCCCCCATGAGCTTTAAGACTTCTATGCTGTCTTTCACCTTCCAAATTATTAATGATCACAATAAATATATTTTAATATTGATATTTATATTGAACATCATTGAACAGCAAGAGAAAGTCAATTTGAATTGACTTTATAAAGCTAGTTGAAACTCAGTGCTGCCAGTACAAATCTTATTATAAAATATCACTTCTAACAGAAAAAGACTAAGCAGTCTTTCTCAACCAGAGAAAATGTCAGTCACAACTGGAGATATATTTTAAAATGCAAAGCCTGGGTCTTCACTAAGGATGATATGATATCTCCAAGGTGTTGAAAAGATGCAGAAAAGGAAGTGGGAACATACCAACTGTGGAAAACAAATACTAACAATCCAGTATGAATTACACAAAGCAAAGCAATTACCTTTGGTTGTATGTTTCTTTGTGATTGACATAAAAATAAAAATAAAATAAAAAATAGTAATCCCAAGAATAAAAGTTTAAATCCTAAATTCATTCCTAAACATAGCACTAATTATGATATTTTCATGATATTCCCATTGATAACACATTTTATGAAGCTTTGTTGGGAGATAGTTATCTATGCTATCTCATGTTTCTGCATGTCTGTAAGCAGACACATTGATGGTCTTTGTTTCAGAATATCTTTTCAAGATGTTTGTATAGTAGACAGCCTTGGAAAGCAAAAATATTCTCTCCCTCTGTAACAATGGGCAGGCAACACCTATTGTCTAGTGTGAGCACAGGATTCCTTTTCTGGTGTCCCCTGAATCTCTTCATGTTTTCCTGTGGAAATCTGGTCCCCAAATAACTGACATGAGAAAAATGATGATGTGTTTTTCTTTCCTATGTCTTTAAGGAAATGTCCTTTGTTTCTGACCCAAAAGTCTCATACCTTCTAACATGAAACTTCTCATCCTACTCCTGCAAATTTCTCAGAATCTTCCCAGTTCTTATTACATTTTCCAGATAACTGGAACTTGATGCCTTAAGCACAATTAGTTAATTAATTTGAAGCCCACACTTCTGAACTAATGTTTCATAAGTTTAAATTCAGGCTTTGTCAACTGCTAGCTGTGTGGTCTTGGAAATATCCTATGATCTCTCCAGGACTCAGTTTCATCATCTGTAAAATGGAGGTAATAATGTACTTCCTGTCTCTTAGGATCGCTATGATGAGTTAAATAAGTACATGTAAAGTACTTGGAATAGTGTCTCATATTCAATAAATGTTTAATTAATGCTGGCTCTTACTATTATTTATTATTATTATAAAACTGGGGAAATAGAAGTATAAAAAATCCATAATTTCACCATCATTTGTACATATTGTCAGGATTTTGGTACCTTTTTGTTGTGCTTTGTTTTGATGTTTATTTTCATAATTATTAGCCTATCTAGAACCACTTTTGAAGAAAATCTTTTAATAATATATTACAGGTTATAATATAGGTTTATTTAGGGTCATCTAGTTGAAAGGAATAGAGACTCATAAACAGTTTAAATGCTGGCCCTCTGCTCTTTGCAGATAGAACAAAGATCTTGGATAGCAAGATCATCAGGACGGCCCATAGGAACTAGAAATTTGGAAAAAGATGCCATGCGTACCTAGCTTACTGAGGAATCTCAGCTCCTTAAGGTATAAACATAAAGCAATACTTTAAGTTGTTTATTCATGGTATAACAAAACCCTCTGTCCATTTTTGGGTGATATTTCACCAGACTTCAGAAGTTTTTGTACACTTTCAATAAACAGCACTGCCCAATCATATAGCTGATTCAAAGTCTTCACTAACTATCCTAATTAGATGGAATTGAATGAAGAAAGGAGTTGAGCTTTGCCTCTCCTCCTCTTTTGGACAAATTCCTCTAGTATTGAAAGTATGGAGGAGGGATGAAAGGCAAAGTACATAATTGGTTGCATGTGTGCAGTGTGGTGCCTGCTTGGGATTCTCTCTGCCTCCCTCTGCCCCTCACCCGCTCTCACACATGTGCATACTCTCTCTTTCAAAATAAATAAATAAACTTAAAAATAATAAAGAAACTGCACATTGTGGGGAGAACAGTAATTGAGGGGAGAGGCTATCTTACAGGGAAGTGCTCTGCAAGGTCAAGTTGTGTGTGTGTGTGTGTGTGTGTGTGTGTGTGTGTGTGTGTGTTGAGGGCTGTCATGGGAATATCTCTTGCTTTGCCTTAAATAGGGGAAGTTTGACATCTGAATTAACCTCTCCAGTGTTCAGACTAGATTACCCTTGCAATCTAATTTAGCCTAGATTACCCTTTTACTAATGATTCCCATAGGTTGTGGGCACAGAATGTTGAGGGTAATTTTAAGCTTTATCCTTGCTTTTCTTCATGCCAATGAATCCTCTTACAGAGAATTTGGCTAATTCGCCTTCAAATGTTCAATTAGTAAAAGTCTTCAATTCTCTTTTCTGTGGAGTGCTGGTGAGGTGTGCCAATTTCTGCATTTTAAACTTTACACTTGAGAGGTTAATTCAGATGTCAAACTTCCCCTATTAAGGCAAAGCAAGAGAAATTTCCCATGGACAGCCTCAACACGCGTGTGCGCGCGCACACACACACACACACACACACACACAACTTGACCAGAGCACTTCCCTGCAAGATAGCCTCTCCCCTCAATTACTGTTCTCCTCATAATGTGCACTCAGTTTCCTTTCTTTTTTTTAAAGTTTATTTTGAGAGAGAGAGAGAGAGAGCATGCACATGCATGAGAGCAGGGGAAGAACAGAGAGAGGGAGGCAGAGAGAATCCCAGGCAGGCTCCGCACAGTCTGCACAGAGCCCTACAAAAGGCTTGAACTCAGGATCTGTAAGATCATGACCTGAGCTAAAACTAAGATCCGATTACTTAACTGACTGAGCCACCCAGGTGCCCCTATTTGTAGACTGACATTGACTGTGTGGGGTACTGTGAAGTGAAGTTGAATAATGTTTGGGCAGATTCTGCAAGTATCTGGAGTCTCAAGATCAACAGTTTATAACATGTACGTACTTTATTCCTTTTTGGATTTAACTTTCTTCATCTGTCATTCTCAGAATTGGAAGAGTCCAACTCATCATTTTCTTACAACTGTACCATATTAGTGATATAATAAATACTATTTTAAATATTAGGTTATATACTCGATATGATGTTTGGGCCTACTTATGGAGAACCACAAATCTACAAAATGTTATAATGCAAAGGGATTTCCTAATATTGTTAAATTCCAGACTTTTCCATTATCAGTGATCTGATTTTGTGCTTGGTCCCACATCGCACATTGCATATGGCCAGGACAGGGTAGGGCATGACCAACACATTGTTTTCCTTGTTTGCTTATTGTTGCTTATTTATTTATTATTTATAATACTTTTTTACGTTTATTTACTTCTGAGAGAAAGAGAGAGACAGACAGAGCCCAAGCAGGGAAGGGTCAGGGAGACAGGGAGAGACAGAATCTGAAGCAGGCTCCAGGCTCTGAGCTGTCTGCACAGAGCCCTAGGCAGGGATTGAAACCATGAGCTGCGGTATCATGACCTGAGCCGAAGTCAGACGCTTAACTGACTAAGCCACCCAGGCATCCCTATTTATTTATTTATTTATTTATTTATTTATTTATTTATTTATAATAGTGATAGTATCACATTTATTAAGTATCTACCATGACCCAAAACTGTGATAAGTATTTTAAATCCACCTCATTTATTTTTCATGCCAACTCTAAGTACTATTTTTCCAGTGTATTGAGATATAATTGACATATAGCATCATTTAAATTTAAAGTGTACAACATAATTTGGGGCGCCTGGGTGGCTCAGTCAGTTAAGTGTCCAACTTCGGCTCAGGTCATGATCTCGCAGTTCATGAGTTCAAGCCCCGCGTTGGGCTCTGTGCTGACAGCTCTGAGCCTGGAGCCTGTTTTGGATTCTGTGTCTCCTTCTCTCTCTGCCCTTCCCCCACTTGTGCTCTGTCTCTCTATCAAAAATGAATAAATGTAAAAAAAAATTTAAAGTGTACAACATAATTTGATACATGTATATATTGTGAAATGATCACCATAATCAGATTAGTTGACATATCTATCATCTCACGGAGTTATTTTTTGTTGTTTTTATTGGTGATTGTTACTATTTTAAAACCACAACTCTTTGAAAGTATAAAATTGTCTTTGGTAAAATAAATTACATAGAACAAAACCACACTGAGTGCTCAGATTAGAACCACTTTGATCATAACAGGCAAATTTATTTTTTTAATGTTTATTTGAGAGAGAAACAGAGATACAGAGAGAGAATGAGTGGAGGAGGGGCAGAGAGAGAGGGAGACTTGGAATTCAAAGCAGGCTCCAGGCTCTGAGCTGTCAGCACAGAGCCCGACATGGGGCTTGAACTCACAACCACGAGATCATGACCTGAGCTGAAGTCGGACGCTTAACCGACTGAGCCACCCGGGCGCCCCAATAATAAGCAAATTTCAAGCACACAATTCCTTTCTTCTGAATTACTGCATCGTTTACAAGCCAGATTGTAATTTGTAATTTTTTAATACCTATCCCCCATCATTAAAAAATAGGAGTGCACCCTCACTTCTACATATACACAAATGATAAAACATAAAATTTCAAAAAGAAATTGACTAAAGATTTTAGATATAACATAAATAAAATAATTTCCATGAAGTAAAAATGTTCTCATCACAGTTTTTTGGACAGGTTTCTATTCAATATCTAAGGCATTAATTAATAAATCCAATGGTCAAAGAAATAGAATTCTGTGTCTTAGAGTTTAAAAAAATATCTTAGAAGGTGGGATGAAGGTAGTCAGTCACAGTGCATATTAGAATATGAATTGGTAATTGGGTTGTCTGTCTTCCAGTTATTTTATTAAAAACAAATCTAATTCACAGCAAGGACTGCTAATCATAAAAAGACATAATTCTTTTTTTTCCCCCTGTATGGTATTTCTTCATAGGTATTCAGCCACAAAAAGCTATGAGCCTTGGATTCTGATATAGCCTTAGCCTTCCTCAAGCTGTGCTTGTATCTATCAGAATGCATCATCCTCACATTAGGGAGTATATCATGATGCTTTTATTCCCAATTGATGCAAAGTAGCCCTGTTGTAACAGGAGGCCACACAGGGAGTTTACTGAGTAATTTCTTTTGCTTTCATGTTGTCACTCTCTGAGCATATCAGGCAAATTCTTCCCTTTCTGATTGGTGAAGAGATGGGTGAAAGCTGAAATTTCTTATATCCCTTAGGAGGATATAAAATGTAGGTTAAATTCTCATAATATGATTGACTTGAAAAAGTTATCTGCAAATCCCAATGGAGAAAACATGACGAATGAGTGTCTATGAAACATGTAATGGTTCCTAAGTCATCTGGTAGCTCTGGAAAATAAAATATGTCTTTTTGATAGACATTGCCCACATTTCTAATGGTTATATTATGCAACTGTCGACTGAATGTCATTAGACATGATTTTGAAGGCCAAAAGAGTAATATTTCATGGAACCCAAAACAGAAAGTAATTTAAAAGTCAATAACCCCCACCCTGAATAAAATTCTTGACCTCTGTTTTCAAAAGTAAATAGAAGGAAATCCTTACACTTATACCCAATGTTTCCATGTAAGAGTTATAACCAATATTTTTTTTTTACTTCTTAATATTTGAAAATGTTTTTCTCAGTGGATTATAAAAGATTGTTAGCATTAGTAATGTGAAGGAACTAACATTCTTTCCTTTAGAGATTGCTAAATGCTTCAAGGAAAATAAGGAAACAAAGAATGCTTCACTTACAGGTCCCAAAAGGGAAACTTCCAGAAGGACAAGGCTGATCTTTTGTGTGTTTCTTCTTTTGTGTGATCAAAGTCTGAGCTAATTGGCCTGTAAGGACAAAGTTTGATCCATGTTGGGACTCCCATAGAGCCTGCCTTATGGAGGGGGTAGAGTAGATTAAAGAGAAACAGATCACTTGGGAATAGAGGTGACTGTCTTAAAAGGAGAACTTTTACATTGAAAATAATGAAGTATCTGACAATACATACTTGGAGTTGGGCATGCTTGGAAGTAGAAATGTTAAGGCAAATAAAATTGAATCACTAACGGTTACAGTAAAATAACTGTATAAAAGGAAATTTCATAAAACTTTCATCAATCAAACAATTTAAATTAAAGTAGGAGAAGAAGACTTGGGCTGAAAGACTTGCTTATTTTGTTCTAGCACTGCCATTTACTCCCTGTGATGTTCTCTACGGCTCTGGAAATTATTTTTGGTATTAACCTCAGGGCACTTTTTCAGTCTCTGAAAGTTCAGTTTTCTCACAAAACCCAGGAAGGCTCAAATATATTTTATTCTTCAGATATATTTTATACTAAAAGATTTTAGAGGATATATTATCTGATCACATCTCTGGAGCCCAGTGCAAATTTTAGCATCCAAAATAGTTTTGCTGTAATTCAACCAGGACTTGACTTTCTTATTAAAAAGATTCCCCCTGGTGCTGAAAGATGATACTCTCCCCACCCTTGATACAGACCCACACCCTTATACACACACATGCACATACTTCACATTTACATTCACACATTATGGAAAGTCTGGTTACAGAGAATGAAGAAAAAGTGTGCTTCGCACGTGTCTTGAGTCTACTAAGATTCACAAGAGTTTTGTTCCTGCTCAAGTTTCTGTCTCCGCCTCATTCACATGGACATCTTCTCTCCTACACACCCCCTTGCATCTTAAGTTCTTTTATCTTTTATCTCCAAAGCCTGGCTCATTATCCCTGATTTCTGCTATATTCAAAATTTAAACCATCATCATAAGAGGCAGCAGAACATAGGGGTTAAGAGCATACAGGCTTCACAGTTATACAGATATGGATTGAAATCCCAGTCTAGAAATAACTGAGTAGTACTTATTAAGTTATTTAACTTCACAAATTATCACTTTTCATATTAATATATATATTATATGTGATATATATATATATCGTATATATATATCGTATATATATATCACATTAGGGTTAATGAGGATTAAGTAAAATAATGTATATTAAACACCCTGCATAGAATCTAAAATATAAGTGTTGCATAAATTATCGACTTTCAACCCATTTTTAACTGCCCAGTGGATATTTTCACTCAGACTGACCTATCCAAAACTGAACACTGATCATTTCCTAAATCACGTTCACATCCTCATTTTCTGGCTTCAGAGGTAAACCTTGAAAGTATCTTTTCCTCCTCCTTTTACCCTTCATCCCTTCTATTTAGTCACTAACCAAGTTGTAGAACATTTACTGAAACAGGTCCTCATTTCATACAGACTACTATAAGTGCCTCCTACATGAACTTCAGATTTTGGGGACTCCTTGAATTTTAACCTTTGAATATATAGCTCAGAGAATATTACTACTTTGATCGAAAAGTTCTGATGACCACAGTAACGGTTGGTTTTGAACACAGCGGAATGTCATCTACCTCTTTAAGGAGGTCTTCATGAATTTTTTCCTCAGGCTCAAAGCAGATAGAATCACTCCCTCACTTTTCTTAATTTATTTATACCACACCTTCATTTATCATATAATTAATTTGTATACATAAATATTTGGTAAAGTAAATTCCATTTTAGTAAAAACCTAAAGTCTGAGCACTCATGGATGCAAAAAGTAATCTGGAATAAGAGTCTATCAACTTGGAAAAGGTTCTTTTCTTATAGTCAATTGTTTTAAGCCAAACAAATCAAATATCTTCTAACATGATTATCTTAAAAGCTTAAGAAACTGTTTTTTTTTGAAGCTTAAGCATTTACTCACATACAGCTAAAAAAATAGAATTCACGGAAATATTCTTTTTTTTAAATTTTTTTCAATATATGAAATTTATTGTCAAATTGGTTTCCATACAACACCCAGTGCTCATCCCAAAAGGTGCCCTCCTCAATACCCATCACCCACCCTCCCCTCCCTCCCACCCCCCATCAACCCTCAGTTTGTTCTCAGTTTTTAACAGTCTCTTATGCTTTGGCTCTCTCCCACTCTAACCTCTTTTTTTTTTTTTTTTCCCTTCCCCTCCCCCATGGGTTTCTGTTAAGTTTCTCAGGATCCACATAAGAGTGAAACCATATGGTATCTGTCTTTCTCTGTATGGCTTACTTCACTTAGCATCACACTCTCCAGTTCCATCCACGTTGCTACAAAAGGCCATATTTCATTTTTTCTCATTGCCACGTAGTACTCCATTGTGTATATAAACCACAATTTTTTTTTATCCATTCATCAGTTGAAAAAATGAACAAATCGGAAATATTCTTATACAAGATAACAAGAACAGCTGAAAAGGAAAAAAAAAAAAAACCCTGAAAACAGGTTCAAAGTATACCAAAATACCAAGAAGTGAAAATCAAATTCACTCAGCTTTCAACAATCTTTGGGCACAATGTGATCATAACAGAAGTAATGAATCAGATTTTGCCTTCTCATTTCCCTCGGTGAATGGTATAAAATATTACCTTCCTCAAATGCCTCTGGAGGTTTCAAGGGCTTTCTCATTTGTGCTTAAGAAAAAAAAATCCATTTCCAGATTCCCTACTACACACTTGGACACAGAAGTTTCCTCAAAGTTATATCCCACTTCCAAGGTCCTGATATCTCACCACACCAATTTAAGATGATACCATCTCCCAAACTATGTCTCACTTTGCCACTTAAAATTCCTGATCAACAAGAAAAACACCAATATTTTCCAAAGGATTTAAAGAAGGACTGGGCAGGAGTCATAAAGTCCTTCTGATTTCTAAGTTATATTCTGCAAATTCTCATGTGCCAAACTTGATTCTAGAAGGTCTTCATTCTGCATGCAAATCGATTTATGCAGATGGACACCTGTGTGCTGCCAGTCATCCATTTATCAGACAAATATTGAATTCCACATTGCACTCAGCTGGGAATATCTTGCTATAGATGAAGGCATCAAACATTTTTATCACTTAAAGCAAAGAAAAATGGAAGAATTATGCTTGCAACATATCACATAGATTGTTTTCATTTTGCTGCTTCTTGGATTGAGAGCACCAATGTAGATCATTTGGTCTGTGAAAGTTTTATTGAATCAATATGCCATACTATAAGTAGCGATTGAAACCTTAGCTGAATTCCAGCTTGAACAAGTCCACAGGTCAGAATTCCAAACTTAGAATAGAGTTTCTGGTAACTGATTACAAATTATATTTACTGAGAAAGGCGTATATGTGCTGATCTGTGGGACATTTAGAAACCATTCAATAAAATTTGAGTCACAACTATGACTGTTTACAAGGTAAACAAACTATATATTAAAACTATGTAAGAATCAATTTTAAAGAAATTAATCATTCTGCATTTATGTAAAGTTGACCTAGCAAAAAAAACTGTTTGATACTAAAAATTATGATTTCAGTTTTCTCTCATAAACAGCAGGTATAGATTTTAAACTAATCTACCTATACCTTCTATTAAATGTGTCTCCAATACAGATCTGTATATTTGCCAAATTTTGAAAATGTAGTAATTCAACGATAATAATGTTGAGGGAAAGTTCTCTATGAGTCTCTTGTGATTTTGCCTGTCTTGTTCCTGTGAACCTGACTGTTCTTTATACCAGACTATATCCATGGTGATGTTTATTGAGGGAACAGGCTTAGAATATAGAGATAGTATTTCCCTCCCAGGCAAAGGGTGTGCTTGTTTTCAATCTGGTTCCTCCCAAATCTAAGAGTAGGAGTGCTTACTGCCATTTACAGAAGACCCAATTTCCCTAGGCTCACTGCTCTCCTGACACGCCACCTACTGTGTGTACAATCTAATGATTGGATCCATCTGCGTCATTCCCATAGAACTTAGGTTCAAGGGGAATTAACACAAACATGAACAATTTCATGATATTTGCTGTGCTGTGAATAAAAAGTCTCTGGCCAAAGAGTCGCTTGTGTCTTCTGCCAGGATCCATGAAGCATGGCAGGCTTATCAGTTAGTTGCAAGATGGGCTAAATGTAAGACACTTCATAGTTCATGACCGTCTTTTGGGATGGGATCCTGACAGAGGCATAGCCTGGAAAAGGTATTTTAAGAACCTCACAGGCTGATTAACAGGATTCCAAAAAAGTCCATGGGGATCAATAGTGAATATGTTGTTTAATTAAAGAAGGAGGCCATCAGACTGAGGTGGTTCTGACGCTGTGGCAGCCTACCTAAGGATACCCAAATCCCAGCCTGTAAATGCCTCAAGGTTACAAAACAAAACTTTTCATATGCCTCAGTTTATCTTTTGACAATGTTAACCAAACTCTAAGGTCAAACATACAATACACAGTCTTCTATTTTATTGCCTGTGCACAAAGAATTGGGAGGTAGCTTTAGGTCTCCTTTAGTGGAGTCGATTCAAAGATGGCTACTGAAATGGTTTACGTTGCATGCCTCCGTCACTCCCAAAACCATCTCTTTCAAAATATAGCACTACATCATCTGTTGAAAGTGGTCATTTTTTAATGTCACATTTTAAATATGACAGAGATCAGCTAGTTATTTATTAGAGCTTCCCGCTCAGCCATGTCTCTCTCAGATCTCCTTTGGTAAGGATGTTCAGGTGACTGAGTTCTGCCCAACTGAATATTAGTGAACAGTATAGATACAGTGTGCGGGAATTCTTGGTGAATTTTCCAGAGATTTTCTTTCGTCTCATGTCAGCCAGGTGAAGAACTCAAAGTGTGAGTGGAGACAGGAGCATATGTTTGTTTTGTTTTGTTTTCTGTAAAGGCAAGACAGTGAATTTTAGGCTTTATGGGACACATAAGGCCTCTAACACATATTATTCTTTATTTTTTACAATCCTTTAAAAAAGTGAGAAACGTTCTTTGTTCTAGGGTTGTTCAAAAAATGAGGTTTGGGCTGGATTTAACCCATTTAACCCGTGCCTCGACAAAGGAACCAGAGGAAAGAAACCTGTGTCACTACAGGGAGCAGAGACCTTCAGCAGTAAAATAAGACATGAGCAGGTGATCCCCTGAAATTTTTACAGCTTTTTTTCCTCTTATACTAGTCTACCTAAATCTGTTAGGATAAATTTTCTGACAAATTAAATCTGATGACAAATATTCTCAGATGATGAATACGGTGTTTAATTGAAGGGGAATATAAATTAATATTACATAGATTCTAACCTTTAGAAAACATAGTGATGCCAGTTAAATAACAGGTAATAATCACTAAGGAGATAGAAAACACCTAAAAGATTTAAAGTACAACCAAGAGAAATTGATTTCTTTGCCTTTATTTTATTGACAGTTTCCAAAGGGCAGATTTGTCCTCAAATATTTTTATGAAGGTATCTCTATATGCTAATTACTAATATATTATAATGTATATGGCAGGCAATATTAACTTTGATATTTGCTTCTTTAGTATTTAAAACATGAGCAATACATTTTTAGAACTAAGGAAAATCCCATTTTATTTGAAATGTGGGTATCTTTTCTATCCATCAGCTAAAGGAAAGAATCACTTTCCATGAATGACTAGTTGCCTGGCTCTCCTAGCCATTAAAACAATGTCTTTCCAAATATGGAAAGCTATACAATATTTTTAAATCATAACATGCTTTGTGACCTAGGAAGTGATTTCTCCAAAAGTTAAATGCTTATAAAATGTTGAGATACTCCATTAGCTCTAAATCACATGTACCGTAAAGCAGTCTCAATCCATTCAGGGCTTCACTACTGTACACTTCACATTACATATATTTTTATACGCATATTACTCTGGTTAGAAATAAATCAGTTAGAGTAATAGGTTGACATTCAGTATAAGCTAAAATATTGTGCCTAAGACAAACAGGCTTCCTTGAATGTGGTCAAAGCGGTGAAATGTTTGGGTATTGTTTTGTCTCACAAGGTTAAGGTAACTTGGAAAGATAAATGAAGTCATCTTGACTGAAGGCTGAGGGAGAGCAAAAGGACAGCTTGCCAGCCTGAATTTTCTCATTAGAATGATAGGCAATTGCTTTGAACTCCTCTTTGTATTTTTCATTATGTGTCACACCCTCACTGGCAAAATCAATAGTCAGTGTTATTGTGCAATTAACTAGCTTTTGATTACACAATTACATTGCAATCCACACCTTTAGTATTCTTACTTTTTATTTTTATTTTTTTGCAATTGGTTGAATTTTGTTGGAATTTGCTACTAGTAGTTTACACAATGGAGTTTGGAGGGGAACTCAGGTGGCATTAAATAACCAGTTATAATAAAGATAAATAATACCCATATGCCAAACTTTGGAAAATTTCCCCTAGATCATACATATTAGGAAAGACATTTATTAAAGAATTACACATGCATATACTGATATATGCATAACATACACAAACATTAAAAGCTTTGAATTTCCTATGAACTATCTTGGAGATATGAGTACATAAGTTTATTGTGACAGTGAACAAATATGTACATTGCCCTCTCCCCAAAAAGATAATATGAGCTTACATCAAACTCATATTAAGAGTGGCACTGTGTATGGGGCGCCTGGGTGGCTCAGTCGGTTAAGCGGCTGACTTCGGCTCAGGTCATGATCTCACGGTCCGTGAGTTCAAGCCCCGCGTCAGGCTCTGTGCTGACAGCTCAGAGCCTGGAGCCTGTTTCGGATTCTGTGTCTCCCTCTCTCTGACCCTCCCCAGTTCATGCTCTGTCTCTCTCTGTCTCAAAAATAAATAAACGTTTAAAAAAAAAATTTTTTTTTAAAAAAAAGAGTGGCACTGTGTAGAATGTCTCATATACTCTTAGAGTTCAGGAGTGGTCTAGAATTTTAGATAAAAGACTGCAATTTGCTAAGGAGAATAATCATGGTGAGTAAAATTTACACATAGCATAAGGGTGAAGGAATTAACACAAGAGGTAAGGTGTCTTTCCTAAATTCAGAGTTCTTCAAAGTGAAGAATGAACTCTCGTGCTAATCAATCCACTGTTTGGCAATATAATCTCCCATGTCCAGAATGAGTGACATATCTTAAGACAGTATAAGTCTTCAAATGTAACTTATTGCTAATGTTTCATTACACTATGTGACTTAAAACCAGAATGTGAGTAAACTGGAAACCTTTAGCAAATATTTGAAAAATTATTTAAATCTAATCTATGCATTGCAAAAGTAACCACTATGTGATATGTCAGCATTTACTCTTTCTAACAAACATGCTACCTTGGAAATATGGCATTTGTGTGATAAAATCCTAAAAAAAAGGGGGGGCCTCTATTCCAACAAGTGGGTATGTAAAGGTATGAGGAGGAGCCTCAATTCAATACAGCTACGTGGGTAGGACCTCAAAAACATCTACTGAAAGCTATAAGGCTTCCTTCTTCCCTTGGCATATATTCCTCTTGAGACACTATGGAATGAATTGTAACCAAGATAATGTGGGGGGAGGAAAATGCAGAAAATATATAATCACAGACCAGCACACTCATCTGTTGCTGATACAACTGTTCCTAGTTTAACTAAAGTTTTAATACATAAAAAAATAAATCTCCTATGGTTAAGCATCCCCTTAAATGTTATTATTTTATTAATTTTGAACTTTTGTGGGTTTTTTTTGTAACAATGCTTTTGTACATAATGACAACAGACTAATATTGAAGTGATTAGAGCAAATTAGATCCTGTGAAACTGAATTAAAACAAACCTCATTTGAATGCAGTCAGAAAGCCAGAATGGGGAGCTGTCACTCCTCACCATTCCTCTGTATTACAGACCCAACAAGAGACAAACCTTGCCTCTTTGCCCAGCAACAAGCTTAGCCAGTAAGAAAATACCACAACTCAGCCAGTGAGAAGCCACCACCACCTTAGCTCTTCCTTTCTTTCAATGAACTTTCCTTCAAAACAGTTCTTCCTAACTTCGTCCTTTTTTCTACATGTAATGTACCTCCACTTTGATCTCCAAACTTTCCTCTGTTTTGCTATAGCTTGTATGTCTTAAATTGTAATTCTTCTGCTATTCCTGAAGAAACCCACTTTGCTGGCAAAATAACTGGCTGTTTCACTGTTAAGTTTGACAACTCCAAACATTTCCCTCTATACACGTAATCAAAAAATCAGATTGAAACTATTCACAAAAGCATTGCTTTTTAAGTAATAAGGATTGAATTTTGTTCTTCATCCCCAATTTCACATCCTTTATTGCTAGTTCTCTTTTTTCTCTTTTTCTGATTCTACTCTGTTCCCCTCACACCTTAATTATTATGGGCATCACTTACTATGTATGCAGCACCCACTGAAGCTTCTTCTATTGCAATGGAATTTTCACAGAATACATGAAATTGATGTGATGCCCAAATACCCCATAACCAAATAGAGAAAAGAAAGTGTTTTTATCAAAGGTAAATTTTCTCTGATCACTTAAACACAAGAAAAGTGATTTTATTTATTAACTCTCCTCATTTGTATCTGTGGCATATCTATTTTACCTCCTCTATGGACCTAAAAAATGATTCCCAAAGTCTTTATATATTGTCACGGCAGGAAAGCGTTCATACATGTCTTCTGGTATATGCAGAGGTATTTTCTCTGTGTCACTTGGGATTCTGCCACTTGTCATATGGCAATTTGTGGTGGGCCAAAGGAGTTTTGATTAGGAAACAAGACTGTTGCTTACCATGTCATAAGGCTAACATCCCAAAAAAGGCAAATATTTTAAAATGAAAGATCCAAAAAGATACGGAGGAACCTAAAATGCAGCGGCCTATTTTAACAAGCCCTTCACATGATTTGAATTTATACTTGTGAGAAGTGAGATGATTCATTTTCAGAAATGCCAAAAAAACGCTGTGCTGTTCAGTTAACAGTAGGTTTACAACCTATTGGAAATATGTACAAACCCCTCCCCCCGCCCCCCCCCCCCCCACCACAATGGAGTCCCAAGCCCTAAGACACTTCACTTCATGGTTCTTCTTCCCCTCTCCACTTAGGAGGCTTATTTTTCACAGGCTTTGCAATGAGCATGCGCCAAAGAACTGAAGTCTCATCACCTCAAGGAATGGACATTTGTTCCAATCAGACTGCTTTTTACCTTATGTGGGCATGGATGACATCCAGGTAAGGCTGTAACCTCGGTAGTACTCAGCCAGTGAGGAATCAGGGGAGGAACTTGCACACTGGGAGATAAAGTGCCTGCGGTAACTGCCCTGAATGTGCCTGTCCATCAGACACTGGCTCTTGCAAGAATGTTGATTAAAGCCTTGCCTCACTGTGCTCAGAGTCTCATGTCCCTACTTGAACTGGGTCAGTGGGCTTATTTCTCACAATACTGAAGTTGGAAAGCCATTTCACTCTACCACAAAAAACAAAAACAACAAAACAAAACACAAACTTGTACAAACAAAAACACAGATTTCCCTACTCTGCTCAGAACTTTCTATTATTATGTAACTTATTTTGATATCCAGTGTAAAGTTTTACTATGTTTATTATGGGGAAAAATAATCTGAAATGCACTAATACATTTTCAAGAGAAAAAACTGGGTGAGCATAAAGAGGTGGAAAGCTCTAAATTATGCTCTGGCTAGAAGATAAATATTTCTCTCCAGTTTCCTCTTAAGAGATCAAATTAATGTGAAACAGTTTCAGAGACTTGTAAACATCTGTGTCTATCAATATCTTACTATCTACAAGACAAAGGTAATCAGAAATGTATTTCTTGAGTTCTGTATAAGAGATAAATACCAGGAGATCAAATAGAAATGTAATTAAGTGGGATTTAACAATATAAAACATACAAGCGGGCAAACACATTTGAAAGTTTTCTTAATGCTCTTTCAAAATTTTCTATCATTAATCAAATAAAAAATTTTGAGTAATTTATACTGATTTTTAAAAAATGTTTTGCTCAAAATAAGTGAGATGGTCATTAAATGACCCAAGGTCATTAAATGGTCATCCCCAAATGTGGGATGGTCTTAAGTTTGGGGTCATGAAACATCTTTCATTACATACACAATTTGTAGAAAACATAAAGCAAATCAGTATTACAGAATATTATCACAGGCTCTTTCACTGGCTGAAACCATGAGTCCTTAGACAAGGAACAAAGGAGTCATTGTTTCAAATTTTTCTTCATGGGTGAAACTGAAGGGAAGCAGAATTTTCATCCCAAAATATGCCTCTTTGGTATAAGGATTATTTAGGCTGATTATTTTTTAGGAAACAAACACAGGAGAAGCTCTGAAAACACAGTAGAAGGTTGCCCTTCAGTAAGAGACATTTACATTTACAAGGGAAATCTCCATTTGTAAGGGTGTGTCCTAGGCTGTACCAGGAAGATGAGGGAGGAGTATAACCAAATCTTTAAAAAACTTAATCAGCAGAGAAGATAAAGGTGATGACTTAAAGTTCTTTTTTTAATTTTTTTTTTAATGTTTAGTTATTTTTGAGGGGGGAGGGGCAAAAAGATGGGTAGAGGGGTCCAGACAGAATCTGAAGCAGGCTCCAGGCTTTAAGCTGTCAGCACAGAACCAGACCTGTGGCTGGAACCCACAAACCGTGGGGCTCCCCCAAACTACGAGATCATGACCTGAGCCTAAATCAGACGCTTAACCCACTGAGCCACCTCGGCACCCAGATAAAGTGATGACTTAAATCTGCATAACAACCTTACCCTTGTTTACTCTCCTTTTCCTGGTAACCTCATATCCCAAACACCTTCCTTTATCTTTAGCTGGAGATATTATTTAAGGTGCCGGCATGGGCCTTTTCTGAGAGTTACTTAGTTTTCTTGGGTATCCTGATGTATACAGGGGGAACATGTTATTAAACTTCTGTTTGCTTTTCTCCTGTTAACCTTTTTTAAAAAAATTTTTTTTAAGTTTATTTATTTTTGAGACAGAGAGAGACAGAGCATGAATGGGGGAGGGTCAGAGAGAGGGAGACACAGAATCTGAAACAGGCTCCAGGCTCTGAGCTGTCAGCACAGAGCCCTATGCGGGGCTGGAACCCAAGGACCTTGAGATCATGACCTGAGCCAAAGTCAGCTGCTTAACCGACTGAGCCACCCAGGTGCCCTTCTCCTGTTAATCTTTTACTGGAGTTGGGGGCAAGGGGTAGTCTCAGCCCAGAACCTACATGCCTGAAGGGAGAAAAATTGTTTTTCCTTCCTCACAAAACACAAAGATGACTTCCAATTTTCCCATTCACATTAGAAGTTAATAATCAAAATATAAAACCTATGCTTCTTATTTTTATTTTTGTAGTTAATAAGATACTCTAATTTTTTTCTTGGTCTAGTAATATATAAATGACAACAAATACTATATTAGTTCAAATAATCCAGGCATTATTTAAGTAGAACAAAAATCTCAGCTGTTAGTGTTTCCCTAGATGTAGGATTGCAGAAGAGACTTTGATGTAAGGTGATTGAAACAAAGATGTTTGGATTTCAATAAATATTGATTGTGGGCTGAAAATATCAAATCATGGTGTTAAAACTGAGCAGCAAGGAATCTTGAGCCTTAAAACTAGTAAGACCCAGATGGGGTGGAAGACCTCAAGAAGTAAAATGATAGGGGATCAAGTTTGGACCTACGAGGAGGGAAGGGAGACTAGATATAAAGAGTAGGCACTTCTGGTGTCTATTGAATGACAGTTTGAGAGTCAAAGCTGCTAAAGAGTTATTCGTAAAGCTGGAAACAAAGTTCCTCCTATGATTTTCACAAATGATAAATACTTTTAAATTGTCCTTTATTTTAATTATTTTGCCAAAGAACAAATACTATAAAAATATACAACTTCTATGTTGAGAGACAGAAAAAGAAGGAAGTTACAAAACCATGTTTTATTTTGTTCTTCAGGATAACTTACTATTTCTTTTTCTTTTTCTTTTTCTTTTTTTTTTTTTTTTTTACTGAATTCTTGGTACATTACCACCCATGGGCTCAAAACATTTATTCAAAAATCTCTATCATAGTTATTCCATTTGAAGTGGTAGAAAAGCTTCAAAATGATAAATCCTATTGAAGGCAACTATAAACAACATTTGATTCATATATACTAAAACTTGTTATAAGTAACGAATGATTTAGATAGAGCACATTTAGCACTGTCTAGCGATGAACATTTATTATGGGAATATCACAGCAGATGAGGCCGTGGTAGATAGTAAACCATCAATCAGATGCGACCCCACAACAAATTGTACCTCATCAACCACTTTAATATGTCATGAAGCTTCCAAATAGACATCACTGGACCATTTGTTAAGCCCAAACTACTTTTTCACTGACAAAGCAAAAGACATTTGGTATTTTCATTTATATGTAATATCAAAATGAATCGATGGGATCTACTCATCCAAAATAGAATTTCTATGAGGATGGGGCATTAAAATTCAGCCCTTCATTTCTTTATACAGAAGTCACTAGTGATGATGCTCTTTTATTTTATTGTTTATAAATGTTATAGGAGAGAAGACTGTATTTAGATTTTGAAACTCTAAAAGAGTCAACATTGGTATATTTAAAATACGTTTTTATTTAAGCAAAAATGCAAGAAAAGTGTCACTCCCGTTTCCATTTCTGTTATAAAATTAAGTATTAAGACATTCCCAAATGACATTGCAAGAAGAGCAAAAATAAAAATAGCATATTGGAATGCTCATATGCTCACATGGGCATGATAATTCCACTATCAAGAAATGCTTCTTTATGCTACAAAATACACTTATCAAAAAAAAAAATCATAATCTAGCTTAGACTTCTGAGAGTAAAGAATCCCCTTTATTTCTTCTTTCACATTTGTTATGATTTTTGTTTATCTCTGCAATTAATTGAGCTTAGTTCTATCTTTCCTGTGAATATGCATAATCCTGCTTTACATGGTGTTCTTCCTTAGACTGTAAAGTGGGGTAGAGTGTAAAAGGTAGACTGAAAAAGGGGTAGAGCCTGCCTCACTTCCACTCCATAGTGCCCTTTCCCTTGAATTTTGAATTCTTATTTGTCTTATACTGCTTTATAATCATCTTCCAAACATAGCCCTTTAAAAATCTACATAGATACAAGAAAATGTTGATACTAATTCTGATTTGGAAATACTGTGTTTCATATTCTAGTATTAGATATATGTTTTGGAGGTATACTCTATATTTTGCCTGACAAATTAGATTCTCTTGCTAGTTAGACCTTTGAAAATGCTTGTCTGTAGTTTCAAGGAAGATTAAATTACAAGATGTCTTAAAGAAATGTATCACTGCTCCTGAAAAAGCACATTAAAGGGATTTAGAACAAGATTTGGAAAGCTGGGCTTCAGAGTGAATTTTTTTCTCCCCAGTTTGCAGTAAGTGTTTAACCTGAGAAAAACTACTTTTAAAATTGGATCAAAACTTTTATAAATTTTTAGACAACAGTCTACCATGAATCTCATTTCTTGCAAGTCCTTGCTGAGTGTACCAAACCACAAAGCATAACCACCCTCTGACTCTGAGCTGTTCCTGCAGTAGGTTACATAGGCAATTAGGTAGGTCAAGACAACCGTCTCAGAACTTACTTATTTCCCAGTGGGAGGAAGATGGCGTCCTTACTGTTTGTTATAGAAGATGCTAGTCCCTGGCCCTAGTTTCCATTATTACAGCACCACCTGGCCCCATTCTAATATCCTGTAGGATGTGGGGACATGAGAAATGGAGCTATCATACCCAGCATCCTGCTGTTTGCTGTGCTGTGAGTGGGCAGTTTGTTAACTGGCTTGCTCTGACATTGAGTCTGGTCTACTTTTGGGAGCCATGAAATTTTAGCAAGCCAAGAGGCATGCTTGCTTAGTCATCTCCTTTGGAGTCTTGTTACTTGTTGCCATCCTATAGGAGGCTGGGGATCTTCTCTGGCACTTAATGACACATTTTAGAAAAATAAAATGATATACTTTATGCTAAGAAGTTAAAAAGAAACATAAAGAAAAAAATCTCAAAAGAGAAATTTGAAAACTATGCCATGCTCAATTGTTATCAAATTTTCCAGTTACTATAGTTATTATTTCGGGGAATATCTTCAAATGATTTAATGACATACTCAGCAAGAGCCTGCTTTAATTTTATATAATCACACAACCTGAGAGTTGGATGGGAACATAGAGACAATCTCTCATAGCAGGTGGCCCTGCATGTTCTCCTCAAACTTCTAGTGACAATATATATCAGTGTCCACAAGATAGACATATCATTTTCAGATGATTCCTGTCACAAGGGCATTAATTTTTACATTGATTTGAAATCAAGGGTTTTATAAAGCATCAATTAATTTAGCTAAGTTTTCTTTTCTTTTCTTTATTCTTCTATCATCCCCCCCTTTTTTTTTCTTTTGAAACACATATTTGTTTAAGCATCAAGGAAAAATCTTCCCTTTCTTCTGGAAGCACCAGACTATCTTTTTCCATCTTTTCACGTGACTATAAAAAATATTATCTTATTTCCCTTCTTTTAGGCTGACGAGTCTCTATTTTTTTTAAACATTCGTCATAAGAAAAGTGTTCCAAACTTTTCAATACCATATTCACCATTGTTTACATGTTCTTGATTCCACTGTTTCAAAAAGCATGCTATCCAGACTATTTCCTTCGTAAAACCTGCCTAATATGTGAATGTAGCCAAAAGGTGGACTTACCTACTTTTTCTTAACATTCACATCACAACTATTTGCATAAAGCAGGATATTATTTTCACATGAAATTATTCCAATGATGTTTAAGCCATTCAGAATTAATATAAACTGTTTATATTTACATGGCTAGGTTTTATTATATTAGGCTCTAACCATCATCTAATTTGAATATATGAAAGATTCTTATTAAACACTGGTTATGAGAATCAGAGAATAATATTTAATTCATTTCTGCTTTTCATGACATTGAAGTGTGACACTGCTGACCATCATTCTTAAATATGAAAGCATATTTTTTATGTAGTTAAGTTGAAAAGCAAACTGACAAAAACTTGTGCTTAAAATATTCAATTGGTAGGATATTCATAAAATATAAGTTATGCCTAGCTAATGAACAAATATATATATATATATACATATATATGAATCATGTATACTACTAACATAATACATTTAAATTAAAATAAGGGAATACTATATTTGTATATCAAATTGAAAAAAAACATTTTTTATACTATAAAAGTACACTTCATCAGGTATTCAAATGTAGTTTGGGTCTGCATGTAAATAGTTACTCTATTATGTAATTCTGTTTGGCATTATAAATCAAGAGCATTAAAATGGTCATATCTTCTGCAACAATAATTCTAGTTCTAGAAACTGCCAAGGGAATGATCAGAGTTATGCTTAAAGATATTTACAGCAGAATTATAATGTAAAATCATACATAATCTAAAGTAAAATAACTTTAAAATGTATATATGTAAAAAAATTCATGTTCTGCATTGAATATGTATATTCATATATATATATATATATATATATATATATATATATATGATGTAATGTAATATATATGTTTACTAATAGATGTATGCATGTGTGTATGTATATACATGTATTTGAACACCAAGAAAAATCTGGGCAGGATTAAAATGACTATTCTTGTGAGGAGGGCTTTGTAGTAATTTTGAGTTCTTTTAAAGGTTCCCTTCCCCCCTAATTCCAGTGTCTCTATATTGACCATATGCTATTGTTTAAATTAAAAACAGACAAAAGTCTTCAGCTTACTTAGGATCTAACCTGTGCTAACATACTGTGAAAATTAACAAAACTCCTAAACAACTCCTAGTTGCCAAGGCTAGAAACATCCAGAAAATGCAGAATAAAATATTAAAAATTAAGTACCATTGTTTTATATTATCCAACATGCTGTGTTCTTAGTTGCCTAATGTTACTGACATTAAACACACAAGGCTAATTTCTCAACTAGTTAGAATTACATTTTCAAAATACTCCCAGGTGCTCAGAATACCCTCAGAATAATCGAATCTTCAGTAATACTCTGATCAATCATACTTTCAATCTACCAGTTTGAAACTAATGCCATTCCTCCTTTTTTTCTTGTTTTTCTTGTTTTTGTTTTTGTTTTGTTTTAGGCTTCATGTTCAGCGTGGATCCCCATGCAGGGCTTGAACTCATGACCCTGAGATCAAGACCTGAGCTGAGATCAAGAGTCAGACTCTCAACTGACCAAGCCCCCCAGGCACCCCACCATTCTTTTTAGATCAAGGAACAATTGTGCCTCCTTTCCAACACCTTTCCAAATGTATTAATATTAAATTAACCCATAGGAAAACTTGATTAACAATATCAAAACAATGGTTGTTTTTAAATGTTGTGTTTCTTTATTTTTTATAATGAATGATGTTTTTTATACATCAAGTGGCATTCAAGGAAAAATGGGTAAGAAACTTACTTAATATTAACTGCTTTGGCCTTTAGACTGACTAAAATGTAGACGAGGGTATATAGAATCCAAGCTACAGCTAACCTCCGTTTATGATGATAGAACCATACCTGATACTTCCATACATTTGGCAGTTAGTTTTTCAATTACTTTTTAATTCAAACTAGATGTATTAAGGAAGAATGGCATAATCAGACTTACTCTCATCATAGTCATGATTTTATTAATTTAATTATTTCCATGTCTAGAGATGCATATCTTGAAAACAATAAATTTGGTTTCAACTAAAATATAGTGACTGTGAACTTCTGCTAACTGGCTTTTTTTTTTTTTACTTTAAAACATAATAGTTGACATTCATAATGAAGACCCAGAGCCACTGTCATATCTTGAAATATCAAAATATATGAGAATTTGCAGTATTATATTAAATAAAATGTTATATATAAGAGTATTTGAAATTATCTCATAGGCTTTCAAGTTGAGAGTGATTGATCTGCTTATAATATTTCTATTAATGCTAAAACTTCATTCATCAGAAAACCACATTCTCAGATAATAGCAGAAAACAGAAAAAATGCATTTTCAAGTGTGTTTTTTTTCCTCTCCTCAAATAGCTGGAGAAAAACAGCATTTGGGGGAAAAGGGGCCTTTTTAAAAATCAAACTAGTTTTATTCTACCCACCAATTAAAGATTCCTGTTCTCATATACTTCCTTAAGATGTCCAGATTCACCTGAATGTTTAGGCATTATGATTTAAATCTATAAACCATGCAAATTACTTAAAGCTCTCTGCTTCAAATAATGAACCCATAGCAAACATGCTATTAGGCAATTTAAAGGATTAAAGCAATTGCCACCTTGTTAAATGAGAGAGAAAATCCCTGTCCATTTTTCTGCCCTATCAACTTTTCAAACATATCCACTTACAGTGACATTTAGAAAGCATCCTAAATGAGTAGTTGTACAATATTTTAAAATAATGAATTTCATTGTCTATTTAACATACATATAAGTAGCCCCATTAACTGAGTACTGACAGAAAAAGAACACATAGCTTCAGTTCAAGAAGAGCATCACGTGTCTTGTCCTAATAGCATTTTATTTATCCCTTGTGGTTTTTGAGGCTAAGGAAGTGACCTTTATTCTTTCTTAGTGTTTAATTCTTGACACCTCAAAGTACTTCCACAAGTGCCATATTTCTTCCATTTCTGTCTTTAAATTAGGCTCTGAAGGGAGGGAAAAACACACGACATTGACATTGAACATTTAGTATGAGATGGGAAATTCAATGGTATATGGATCTTATCAACTGTGATAATGACAGATAATTTTATCAAAGCTCTGTTGCAATCCTCAGTAGAACTTCTACTGTTTCTCAATGTTTATGTATTATTCAGACTAATAGTGATCCTAAAGTAGAAAAAGCTTCTTGTCTCTTAAAACTTTTATTGAGAGGAATTCAAAATGCACACAGTTAAGTGCTATTCTGTGTGCATTTAATGTAGAGTGAAAAGCTGTTTGGTGCCCATTTTAGATTCACTGGCAACAAGACAGGCAAGAAGGCATGTACAGGGAGTCATGAAGATATATATGAAAAATTAAGAGTTTAAAATTAATTTGAACTTATAATGTAATGCACCACGTGGAAATCTAAAAATCAATTTCCAAATGGAACAGCTTGAAACTTTTTCTTGCCATCTGGTTTTGGACCTGGCTCATTCAATTCCAATTTTGCCCTTGTAAATACTCCAATTTTACATATACTATATGAGAATGATAATCTCCATGCCACCTAAGCATATCTTGTTTGATTTCCTAAAAATATAGTTGTTTTTGTTTTTTTCTACACTGTCAATATTCCCCAAATGCCCTCTTAATCATGGGCATACTTACCTTTATTTTAAACCAGGTGTGATATTGTTATTTGATTTATTGACATATTGGATGGTGACTGCATTTTATTTGGCTAAATTAATATATATATATATATATATATATATATATGCGCCAAACATTTTTACATCTTTAATGAGCCTAAAATACAGATTGATGAATTCAAATCAGGAGGGGAAAACACATTTGGCTATTTGAGTCGTAAAGTAAGAGGAAAAAGTAGGGCCTAATATATAGACATAGGATTAGAAAAGATTATGCATGGAAAGCATTTACACATGCTGGCACACAAGAAATGCTCAGTAAATGTTAGCAATTAGCCTTTGTTGTTTTGTGTGTGTGCTAATAGTAATAAATAGAAGATTCGAGATTTATATTTTTTTTTTCTGAAGCAAATATTTGTTGAAAAACTAGTTACTTTACATATGCTATCTTACTTGTTCCACACAAAATAATGCTGTCAGAATGTTGAGAATTTCACAAGTCAATGCCACCCCCACCCCACAAAGTACACAGTTAATAAATGGCAGAGATGTGAGTAGATATTTGAGGTCTGTGTTTTTGATGACAATCTCAAATAAGTTTAGCAAATGTGAGCTAATGTAATAAGCTGCATCTTCTCAATACATCTATCGATCATTTAGTTCTTAATAATTCAGTTTGATCTACTTGAAAGGAAATGACAGTTATAAGTCAGACTGACTTCCTGGAGCTTCATCCCATATTTTTAAAATTACTTATTGTAAGTTAAAATTTTTGCTTTGGAAAAATATGCTACCACTCTCGAATTATTTGACTAATATAGCCATCCATGAATAAAAGAATGCTTTCATATATACATAAGACACTTAACATTATAACAGTAAATCTTAATGGTCATCCAACAGTTTAATTGTGATATGAAGAACTTTTTTTTTTAGAATATGTATATTGAGGCTTCCTGCTACCTGTTTGTACCTCTATGAAACTTGTATAAAGAATGTACAACTTATAACTGATTAGTGACATAACCACATAGTTTATACTCACATATTTAAATGCAGCAATTATGAAAGATTTATATTTATTTATATATGGCATATTCATATATATTTACATACTAATTTATATGTATATAAATTATATATATATGTATATATATGTATATATATATACATATATATATATATACATGCACACACGCACACATATGCACACAAACTAATTTATTATAGTGGTAATGCAAAATCAGTTAATAATTTTGATACAAAGTATTTTGAAGTATCAACCACTTCAGAACATACTCTGCACATAAAAAACATAGTTTTTAGTGAAAAGTTTTCACTGATGGTGTCATTATACATTAAACTCTTCACAATGAGAGAAGACCAACATCACATCTTGAACTTTTTATTCTAGTGCATGATTCTGTGTCACTCCTTTTGTCTTTAAGATATCAGAACGTAAATCTTGCAAATATAATGAAGCAGGAGTTCTACAGTGACAGGTATCTGCAAAATCACTCAGGTAATCGGTATCAAATAATGTTCCCTAGATACTGTAGTTATCATGCTATATGTCTTAACATATCCTACGAAGTACCCTTGTCTCCAATTCTATAAATTTTACTTATTCTGCTTGACCCTTAAAGCTATATTTAACTGATTTCGCTGTTACTTCCCACTAATTCTCAACACGCTGACCATCACAGATTGGTTACTTAATTGTCCTCTAAATTCACGTACTGTTTGCCTGGGTTAAGTAACTGGCTTAAAACTATATTACTCAGTAACTTTAGACACGTTGTTACTCTCATATAACAAATGCAGATGATAAAAATAATGGTACCTTTTGGATAGAGTAGATTTAGGCATTAAGTTACAGAATTCAAAGAAATTATAAAACACAGAGCCTAGCACATAGTATGTGCTTAAGAAAAAAGAAAAGAAAAGAAAAAAAAAGAAAAGAAAAGAAATGAAAAGAAACCTACTTAGCTATACACAGTATATAGCTCTTTACCTCCTTGTCTTCCTTATTATAATTATCATTTAAAATATCTTCCCTTTTATATTTACCTATTCAAAGCCTTAAAAAAGAGACATATAGTTCATGTATTATATTAGTTATTTTTCCAAATGTATCTTTATGTTTATCTTTTCTGCTTATTTAAATTATAAGTTTCACTTGGGGGCATTCAATAAATATTTGAATGAATGTATATTTTAGGTGTTCTACATAAGTGTAAGCACAGTATGAGGATATAGGAGATATACATAGATTTTGCTAAAAGTATAATACATATTTTTTTTCCACTTTGAATGTACAAATTACATTAGTGTCTTAACATTTTGGGGGACCTCAAATGGAAATGGATGATCGTCAAAGTTCTCTAACAGTGCATCAAGTTTAATTCATCATGCTTGGCAATCAACAACCTCAGCCCCAAATCCCTGCATGTATCTCTGCACTGATCCACACAGTCCCTAAACAGGAATGGGGCATTCTGTTAGATAAATGAAAATCCATATTAGTTAGCCAGAAGCAATTCTCAGACCCCTATGGATTCTGGAAGACACTTCAGTTACATTCCAAATTGCCCTAAAATAAATTCTTTATTAGCTGCCAACTATTACATTAGAGATTTCATGATGTGCCCCTGTCTCCAGAACATAATCTTGGACTTAGCCCAGCTAGATAACTACTTCTCTGATGACAGAACTTTTGACATTGATATGAAAGGGATTCTACTAAGCATATGTAGGGTCTATCCTAATAGTCTATGTGGTGAACTCTTCATAAGTTGACAGAAGAAATGCATTTCTATACTTATTCTGGCAACATATCAAGAGCTATAAATTGTCAGTACTGAATTTACCTATTAAACCTTTATATTTTCCCGAATAATAATAGGCAAATATTTTCTCTGTGTGAGAATACAGACTTACGAATTTAGCATTTTGTACAGAGGCATAATCCGAAATGTAACCATTCCAGTAACTATTATGGTGAATGTATACATAATATTTATGGTTGTGTCTGCATACTACTAATTGGATAATATCTCACTTATTTCTACTAAAAAACTCTGTTACAAACTGGAATATAAAGCATACATTGTAGGCTTAATTATAGGTATAGATTTTTTTAGCAGTAAATTGTACTGGATTTCAGGCTGAATCAGGTAAGTATAAACCACAAAAACCAGCTTGAAAACTAATGGGTTCACATCTACTTTCTCCCTGTTATCAAGTACAGCTGCTTCTCTCTTATCCTGGAATATAGATATTTTCCTAGACTTTGTCACTCACCATGCCTCTCCACAACCAAAGTTCCCCAATAGATTATTCAAAATTTATATTTTAAATTGAAATGTCACAGTTACTCAATAGCTAAAGACACTTTGAGATATCACAAAAACAGGAATAGATATGATTTTTGTACTTGAAAGCCATTTGTTTTCTCATTAAAAAAAAAGCACAAACAGAAAAGCCAACACACACACACACACAAACACACACACACACACACACACACACACACACACAAGTATAAATCATCTAGAAATTAGTAAGCCATTTGTAGAACAGATTCAATGCTAGAGCTTACCCAATTTCACCCTGCATCAAGGTTTTGGTATGATATAAAGAAAAGATGACTTCAGAATATAATTTGGGTATTTTACGCACCCCCCCCTGAAATAGTACCAAGCCCACTTTAGTTTTGTTTTTAACATTGCAGTCACTTAACTTAGTTGGAGACATGCTAAGTAAAGGGGGGGGGGTGATAAATCCTCTTTCTTCTCCATCCCCCCAACCCTCCCCCGACAAAAAGTCCTAAGAATTATAAATTACAGGTTCCAAGAGGGTAGATAAAGCTTGGAATACATACTTAATAAATGGCTTTAAAAACCCTGTGTGGAATCAGTAAAGAAATTCCTTTCTTTTATGAAGTTGTATATCATTTTTAGGTACCAGTTAAGGATTTTGAAACTTTGATTTGATTTTCACATTGTAAATCTGGAACTGTGATCCTTCAGTTATTTTTCTTAAATTCTACTCTTGGATAAAAGTAATCCTATGGACTAGTGTGGCTAAGTGACTGAAAGGCAACTTTGGATGAGGCCATGAGCTCTGATGGATGCTCTGTCCTCTGAAAATGCAATGGCTTTTAGATATAATGTGCTTATTTTCTTTTCTTTTCAGAGGAATGATCTGTTGTTTGGATGATCTTGCTTTCTTAATCAAACGAAAGTCTCTAACGAAGATCCCCAGCCATGACTGATCAAGATCACTATTTGATAGACACAATATTTAATTGGCTATTATAAACTCTCACCACTTTTGGAATTTCTATTTTGAGCTTTTAATTATTTTTCAAGAAATAAAGCCTATAAGCATAGCTTTATTTTACTTTCTTTTTTCTTTCCTTTTAAAATTTTTACATTCAAATAACTTTGAAGGTTGAAGGTTTGCTTTTGGAAACTGAGAAAATGAAATTGCTCTCTGACCAAGGCCTAATGTAGCCATGATTCATCCTGGAGCAAAAATTTTATGGCCTAGTTGTAAACCCTTGGAAAATGTAGCTTATAATGTAAGTGCTGACACAATCTTAACTATGGATTCATGAACCCCAACACTAATATATCCAAGGCATTTCATTACTGTCAGTTTGTCTTACTTGTGAATTAAATAACCTCTTTAAAAATCTTTATCTGCCTTTTATTTCTTGAACAAAGTTTCCTTTCTAGAATTTCGATGATGAGCCCCCTATCTGGAGTAGAGCAGGCTGGGGACTGATGGTAACACACATTTAGGAACTTGCACACATACCTAATAAGGGTGGTATGCATTCATTTATTTTCAGATCATATTCTTTCACAGACATAATCTGACTTTATAAAGGATGCACAGATCCCAAAACTATATATTTCAAAATAATCAGCACTCTGCTTCCTGGGCAGGTTTTCCCTCCTTTTGATAAAAGTCTGTATTCTATTTGTAAGTTAAGTTCTGAGAACTTCTTTTCATGTATTTTTTTAATTTAAACTTTAGCATACAGTCAAATATTGCTTTCAGCACCTATTTTATAACATAAAGAAATATTTCAAAACTCTTTCCAATTTTTCCTCTGTCATCCAATGAAAAATGTATTTTAGGTAAATATCACTTGAACTCTTGGGGCATTTTAATCACATGGCAAAAAAAAACACATTACATTAATAATAAATAGATAACTAAAACAAAATTTTGAGGTTAAAAGTGAAATAGTAAATTTGAATAGAAGTTAAACAAAAATGGTTGTAGGTACAATATATTCAAGTCATAATTTGTAAGACAAAGAAAAGTCAATTATTGTCAAGAACAATTTTTTCTTACCAAACTCTCACATGCATTTTGCTGAATTATCAAATGCTATTTTTCAAATAATATCAGAAAACATAAACAAATTTTACAACAGATCTTCATCAAGTTGTCAAGCATACTCTTTAATTTCTATATCTAAAAAATATTCTGATAATCTTTTGAAAATATAGAAGAAAAAATAATCATTTCAGAGTTGGCTTTGGAATTTACTCTTCAGTTGTGGGAAAGATAAGGTATTAAATCTATTTATTGCATACAGATGGAGATTAAATAATTTAAACAAATGGAAAACAGAAGTGGTGATTATACACAGTGCAAAAAACACTCTACATTTTCCATGAATATTCATACAGTTCGGTTTCCCGATTCAGTCTCACATTATAAATTACTTTTGAACAACAACGTTGCTTTCTTTTTTCCTTACTGCACTACTTTCTACATGAGTCTTCCAGAATTATCTAAGTTTTATAATACTATAAATATATTCATATTTTTCTATAATTAAAACTGAAATTTAAATGATGTAGTAAAAGGATAGTGATAAAAATGATTTCCCAACATTAGAAAGGTAAGATATAGCACATAGTTAAAAGAAATGTGTAATTAACACTAAAGCCATAGTCTATTTTATTACCAGTCTAATATCTCATATACTTTGCTCACTCATCAAATTTTTGGGCATCTAGTACATACAACTGCCTGCTAATATGAGTCAAAGACAAAATTTCTCTTCAGATAACTTACAAATGGTAAACAAAACACAGAGACATGTAACAACAAAGTATTGTAAAAACTGACAAATGTCCTCTGACCTAAATAAAATACCCTAGTCATTTAAAAGATGGAATATTACTTTCAGTATGTGGTTGAGGGGCCTTTGATCTGGCAGTCAGGGCTACTGTAGTAGTAAAAGGACATTCCAGGAAAAACTTCAAAGATACAGTGATCTGTTTCTGTTTCTTCAAATCAGGAAAACTTAAATTATTTTGGTGTTTATGAAAGAGCAAACCATCAGTATGAAAATTTTAGAAATGAAAACCTTTATTTCTTACATTACAACAAGAAACATTAGACCACTGGATTGTGTGAGGTACTTGCTCAAACAAAGTAGATTTTTTTATCAGCTCATGTAACTGGAAAAGATATCAGGCAGAATCATAAAAATGATCTTGTCCATAGTAGACAGCAGCACATAGTCAAGATTTAAAAACAAACAAACAAACAAACAAACAAACAAAACAAAATAAAAACCCCCAAAACAAACAACAAGAACAAAAAAACCCTTTTAAGATCAAAAGAACTTCAGTACATTCCCCCAAATCCCTAAATAACCATCAATATATTATATAGGACCATGTAAATAACTTTATAAAATCTAAAAGGACACTCAGAATATCCCATCAGTGCTTCAATATACCATGAATTGATATAATGGCATAATATGTGCTTATTATCCATTCTAACCCTTCACAGAGAGAGGGGTGATAACTGCCAGAGAGGTTTTCTTTGTCTGGTGAAGACAAACATGGGCAACTGACTGCCATAATTTGTAAAAGGAAACAAGTATGAGTGCTTTGTGAAAGAATCTTTTGAATCACCAAAAGTTTTGATAACTTTATGCTCTGTTGTCAGAGTTTAACTCCTATGTCATAACTGAGAAGCTTGAATGAACTTAACAGAGTCTTGTAGGAGATTCAAATGGAGTTCAGGTCAAGTGGAAGAGTGGGTGGGGCAAAATTGAGGTCAGGATTGGACCTTCCCCTTAGTTGGATCAAGGATTGTTCTGATTGGTCAAAGTTTGTGTTGCACCAGGTGTTTAATGTAACTATCTCATTGGTCTAGCTTTACCTATTTATATCCCTACTATTCTTATTTACCTCCGATTTTCACCTTTCAAAGTAACTATAAATATTAAAATGGCTTAAATTCTAAATTCCAATAGCAGATTTTTTTGTTAAAAACCATGCAGTTTTGGGGCGCCTGGGTGGCTCAAGTTGGTTAAGTGTCAGACTTCAGCTCAGGTCATGATCTCACAGCTTGTGAGTTCAAGCCCTCATGGGGCTCTGTGCTGACAGCTCGGAGCCCGGATCCTACTTCTGATTCTGTGTCTCCTCTCTCTCTGCCCCTCCTCTGTTCTCACTTCTCTCTCTCAAAAATAAATAAACATTAAAAATTAAAAAAAAAAACACGCAGTTTTTAAATTCCCTTTTTGTTACACATATTGACCATCTACAATGTAAACTTCTCTGTGAAGTCTGCTCATTGGAATGGAGCTCTTTACATCTTTGAAACTGCCTTTCCAGTGAGAGTAATTGAATGCAAAATAATTAGGTCCTTTAATCCTAATGAGATGATGTCAGCACTGTAGTTAGGATTTCTGGTTAGTTTATCATGAATGCAAACTTATGATCACTTATGCTATGCTCTGAACTAATCAGATGAGACACCTGCTTTCCCTTAAGGAGTTCCATATATTGTGATTAAATAGAAAAGCATGTGCCTGAGGGAAAAGTTGCTGGCCTATTAACCTATATTTGAGATTCATGTTCATTGATGAGCTTAAAAATCCCTTGGTAGCCAACAATAATCCACATTTTTTCCAAATGTTCTAACAAGTCAGTTTATAGATACCTGTTTTGAGCTGCCTGGCCACGTGCTGTTTGTACTACCCCTCACAGGCCATAGCTGTTCACCGATCTGTGAAGCCACCACTCCCTGGCTCTGCCCCAGTAACCCCCTCTCTCAGAATGGTGGTTCCTGCTAATACAACAAAAATGGAAATTGTCAGTGTGGGCAGGTTGCCATATGGAGGTTGACAGCTGCTCAATCAGATTAAGACAAATGCACAGAACCAATGTGAGTTCGATTTTTTTTTTCCAGAAGAAAACTCTGCTGTTTTGTTGTTACTTTTTCCAGGATTTTTGACAAAAAAAAAAAAGCATCTGTTTTGAAGATCTTTCTGTAAAGCAGATAAGCTTGAATCAGTATTGATATGAAGCATTTTTTTTCTTTAAGTAGTTAAAATGACCTTCTTTTAAATTTATTTTGTGTTTTGAACCTTGATTCCTTTTGCCTCTGGCTACAGTGTTTAAGAGCCCTCCTTCTCTCCCTTCAACCTACCCCATAAATACCTATACTTCTGGTAGGTATCCTACAAAATAATAAAGCCTGCTTCCTCCCAAAAAAGAAAATAATGTTGAAAAATTGTAAAAATATGTTCTAAAAGACTGCATAATATGCCAAGGGACAAGTAACAGAATTTTATAACCCATCAAAAGATAACACACAGCCATCAATAGCCAAGCTCATGAATAAATAAATGTTTACAACAGTACATATGCATATCAAGGTAAAGCTACTGTACAGGAACACAGAATCTGTGGAAAATATTTATGCAATACATATTCAGTGACAAAAAGAGGCACTAAAAAGAAAATAATTAAAAAAAGGTCAACATGTTTAAAGTTTTCCAGCAACTGGCTTGACCTTTCTAAAATATACAAAACTCTTTTAACAATAAATGAAATATGTTGCTATGATTGCCTATTCCTGAACCTGACTGACTCATATCATCATCATACAGCAGAGCTAGCAAATTTCTAGCTGAGCTAGTTAGAGCACATTGGAAAAAGTAGTCATATGTTCAAAGACGAAACATTTCAGACCTAATTTACAAATGAAACCCAATGCATCTGTATTTAAAGCTGTGTGGAATGAATGAATGTCTAGGAACACATGCAAACATTTTGAAATGAACCTTTCTGACTAGGTTAACAGTTTTTCCTAAACCTTGTAGCAATCTAACTTTCTCACTGGGTAGCTAGAACTCCAAAGTCTACTGCTAAAGTTTATCATAGGAAATGGTGCTTTTACATGCTAGAGGTGCAGACTGTCTTTGAAAAAATTATATAGGAAGTAGAAGTTAACACTTCTGACATCCCCTAGAGTTGATAACACCATACATCTCTAGATCCCAAGCCACCAAAAAGCTGCCATGCTGGCTAACATAAATAACAGCTTGCAGTTTTCAAGATACCCCCCAACACACACACACACAGTGATACCACTAGGAAATACAGTAATGTGGTGATATAATTTACAATGCCCAAAGATCATTTGCAGTTCAACTCCTCAAGAGTACATCTGCACCAACCATCTAAGCTAAGTGCCTGTTGGAACTTTTCCCTCCAAGGTACTGTAGACGGAAGATTTGTAATATCTTTAATGCAACCAAAGGAGACACAGAAAGATCAAACTGAGAAGGCTCATGTATTTAGAAAATCCTGCTGAGATGTCGTGATAAATTATTAAAACTTCTTGTTAATGTTCATGCTTCTTTTTAACCTCACATCATACCGTTAACAGTAAAGCAAAGGTGGGGAAACCCAGAAAACATTTCCAGAGCTGAGACAAAATATTAGGTGAAAAGAATTCTCCTGCAAAGCAAAATCCTTAGCTATCTTCCATCAAGATTTCTCCCCCAAACATGCAAAGACAGTTCACAAAGTCTTTTATGGGATATTTCTGCAGCATCATTTTGGCTTATAGCATTCACAGAACAGATACCCTGATAACTTGTGTTTAGTATAAACAAATGGCATTCAGGAAAAACAGAATCCACTGAACTTTACAAAAAGGCAGGGTCAAAGTATCATCAATTCTCTCTCATCTCATCATAATTTCTCGACAGCAGGAGAAAATGGATTTCCACACTCCAAAGTACTGAAAGGCTTGCTCTTGTTCAGCAGATTTTTTTTCCTCAATAAAGTTAATGCAATTTATCTTTATTAACACATCAACACTGATAGAGTCAGCCAGAAAATTAGTGTTGGTAGCACTGCATTTCATAACGTGCCCCTCCTAAGGCATCCCTCTGACCGTTTCACAAAATCTGCCAAACAATTCAGGGATCTAACATATTCAGGACCCATTTCTTTTTTAAAAATAATGCAGCTTCCTAAGGATACCACACATATCCTTGCAGTAGAGCAGTATGCATCTGGCTCTACATCCTTCCTGCTGGAAACAATCCTTGTAATGCTTTGATAGCCCCAAAACCCAAAATTGCAAAAATACATTCCTATCAACAACAGAGAAAAGCTCTTCTTCCCAGCCACCTACAACACAGACCCTCTTGCCTGAAATAAAAATCTGATTTCAAGCAGACGCAGTTCCTCTACCTTTAGCTGTCCTCAAGTTGCCATTGATCAGCCTTGCTAACTCCATTTAGATGTTTAACACACAACTTTCATCACTTACCCCCTTTCCAAGGTTTTCCTTTCCAGGGGGTCCGAGTCAGCTTGCTCAGAGTTGGTCCAGAGAAAAAGAGCATCAAAACGAAGAAAAGTTCAAGTCTAGTAATTTTCCCCACTTTCTCTAATGATAACATTTCCACAAGTTAATTTCACAAAATTTCTCACATCCTCTTCCCTCCCGGTTATTAAAATAGCATTAATCATTGAAAACCCTGAGGTAGGTGTTGTTTTGCCATCTTTAACAGCTGAAGTAGCAGCTCCCTGATGTAGCCCTGAGCCAAGCTACATTTCTCACGGATCCGGCTCCTCTCAGCACGCAGCTCTCTGCTCCTGCTCCAGGAGCTATAAAATAATTTCTGATCTTCACTTTGCTTTCAGTGGGAATGTATTCCTCAGTGTTCTGGGTGAGCTTGATTGAAAATGATAAAAACAGTAATGTCTGTGTCCAGCAGCAAAAAGAAAAGATGTCAGGATTGTGTGAAAAAGATGAGAAGCAGTTGTACTGACAGCTTTCAGGCTGCTGTGTGATCCTAATAGCCGTGCAACCAACCAAATTGCTCTTTTAAGAGTAATAAGGCTTCAGTGAAAGCCGGTGTCACTGCCACTTGGGTGGGTAGTGCTGGGCTTGAAAATCACCCAGGAACGGCCACAGATAACGACTGTTTCAGTTCCGCCTCAGAATATTAAGGGCTGAGCAAAATATAGTATGCACAGAGGGTAGTTAATCTATTGTGTGGATACACGAGGATTCCAGTGGTATAGTAGGGAAAGACGCAGAACTTAAGATGTATTTTATTCTTCCTTTACTTCACCTCATGCCATTCAAAGGGGATTGCATGTGCACTAATTATTCATAAAAGGGTCTGAAATATTTATTTGAAGAACAACAATAAGTGTATGATTTTTATCTCCAACAATAAAACAGGCAGGGCAAGTTCTCATAGTCTCAGTGCTCTTCTGTATTAAAGTCAGTCTCTTTGGGCATTTCTGTGTCACCTGAATGAACCAACTGGGAATACTGTGAGCAAACTTTTGGAAATATCAACACAGACTACCAGGGCTGTGCTAATCATACATTCAGGCAAGCACATTTTTTCCTTGTTTGTGTACATTACCATGGAAATACAAAAATCTCTCTAAGTCTCTCAGGCTTTTTAAATTATATTTATGAAAATATTACTGATCACAAGGTGTGGTTATAATTACCATCTGGGCACATGACTATGCTCCCAGAAGAAGAGGTGGGAGAAGGCAAATGAAGTAAAAGTAATTTAGTCTCTACTGCCTGAAGTGAATTAGCATGATCGAAATATTCTGGCCAATATTTGAAAACTGTCTACATCTTAGTATTATCTATATGGTCACTTATTCCTTTAATCAGTGAACCGCAATGCATGCATTATGCATTTATGTACTTTAAAGTAATCAATTGCTATATGATGATAACCACCAATTTATGATGTTACCGCTTTCAACATGGGATAAATTGCCCTTTTCAAATCATGTTAGTGGGAGAGGTACTCTTAAAAGAATAATATTTTTAAGATAAAGTACACTAAATTTAAAAATACAGTTATTAAAATTGGCTTTAAAATGAAGCAATGTTTGTCAAAGATATTATGAGATACACAAAACAAATTCTCAGGTTATCCTTTAGTTTAGAAACAATAATCAATTTGTATTCAACTTTTTAAAATAGTTTTTTAAAGTTTATTTTCTATTTATTTTGAGATTGAGGTACGGAGCAAGTGGGGGAGTGACAGAGCGAGGGAGACAGAATCCCAAGCAGTCTCCACACTGTCAGCACAGAGCCCAATGTGGGGCTTGATCTCCTAAACCATGAGGTCATGAAATCAAGAGTTGGATTCTCAACTAACTGAGTGACCCAGGCACTTTTCATTGAAAACTTCTGAGGGATATTAGAAAAGTTCATATCGTTCTTATTTTATAAATAGGAAATTTAAAATTCTATGTCTCTATATACTTTTTAAGGGTAAGTTAAAATTTAACTCAGTATTCTATTTTCTCTGTACCTATTATTTTTCATCTTGTTTACCTCAACCTTTCCTCTCTCTTCAGATGCATGTAAACAGAAGTTGGTAAAATGAATTGGCCTCCCTCAACATCACCTTCTCAAGAAGATTCTAGATTCAAACTTTTTTACTGTCTATTGGCTCAATTCATCTCAAAAAAAAGAACAACTTTTCATAATTAGTGAGTTCTGGGTTTTTTGTTGTTGTTGTTGTTGTTTTTTAATTACCTGGGCTTTGGGTGGAACAAGAGAACGTGAAGTGGGTTTAAACATGGTGAAAGGATATTGGTAGAAATGTCAAACATTTCCAAGGACCTGACCTGAATGAAGTTAACAGGAAAAATACTCTTTCCTCAACAGGTGATACAGTTGGCCAGGTTGACTGTAAGGAAATTTCAACTTTAGATTTTCAAGATTTGCTTCCTTGTTGGTGAGCCCTGGTAAACACCAGCCCTCAACTTGCTGTAGTGGGGAAACTGAACTGAAACCAGAGGAATCAAATCACCTTTGCTCATGGAGGGAAGGCTATTCTCCCTTAGAACTCATCTGGCTGAAGTGTAAAGTGCTATTTAAGCTTTTTAGCTACTAGAAAGATAAGGAGAAACCTCAAATGGGTGGCAGTACCAAAGAGAATGAATAAAGGTGGAATTTGAAACAATGGAAATATTGAGTGGGGGGACAGTCTACATGAGACGAATTTTGAATACATATGTGTAGGAATGCTTTCTCACCTAAGTTATGAATATTAATAATAAATTTGCTAACTTATTACAAATTCTAAGTTCTTTATATGTAATTATTCATTTAATCCTTATAAAAACCCAATGATCATACATAATGGTCTCCATTTAGTACATTACAAAACTGAGGCACATAGAGTTTAAGTCACTTATTCAAGTCCATAGAGCTTTTTTGAACCTAAATAGCTCAGCTCTGAGCCCTTGCAAATCACTGTACCAAGCCCTCTACCAAACTGTTCTTTTAACCTTTATGAGCTAGCTTGCTCATAAGTTAACATCTGTATATAAAAGAATAGCAAATAACAAAGGCACACTGAGTATGTGACTAGTTCTTATCAAGAGTTTTACATATTTTAGTTATATCATTTCCACAACAACTTTGTGAGATGAATCCATTACTATTCATACTTTATAGATGATTACTTGTTCAATATCACATGGTGAGTAAATGACAGAGCCAGGATTTGAACCCTGTATGGACTTGGAGTTTGTCATTCTACCTCTGTTTTTCAGAGTCTGGTGCATGGGTCTGAGATAACCATATAGGACTCCAAAGGGGCTGGAAAAGTAAGTAAATGGTGGGGAGTGGGGAGGGGGAAGGGAGTTCTAATGGTATCTGTAACATGGAATCTTCTATAGGCTGTTGGCAGCTGCAGAGAGGTCTAAGCTGTGAAGTTACCCGAGAAGGCCCCCTGAGAGGCAATCAGAATAGACTTTTTCACCACCTGTATGTTCTCAAAGTAAAACACAAGGAAAGATTAAACCTCAGCCAGACCTGACTTATGGGCAGTTATAATACAACATAATAATGCTTTAGTATAGGTCATAAAAAATTGTTAGGAAGACTACAGAAAGGAAGTACTAAAAGGTAGTATATATTAAAACGAAGTGCAGTAAAAGACTTGGTTCAGCTAGGACACTCCAGGCAGAGAAGATGACCTTTTGACTAAAAATCAAGTCATGAATATATATTTTAAGACTAGGGCAAATCAGCAAGAGGCAGAGAAGAATGCAGGCTGAGAGAATTGCATGAACATAGTCACAGGGATGCAAGAAAGCCTGACTCCTTCCAAGAACTACAAGGAATATAGCATGACTGAGGTATCTGAGCACACGGGTGAGTAGTGGGAGATGAGGTAGCAATGGTAGGCCGGGGCTAGATTAAAATTTTAAATATGCTTACTGCCAAAGGTCTTAGGCTTTTCCTTAGTGATAGGGAGTCAATTACGACTTTAAATCATGTTCTAAAATGAGTTTTAAAAAATATTTGGCTGCAGTATGGTGGAGAATAAAATTAGAAGCAAAAAAAAAAACAACAAAAACCAACATTATTTAGAAAGATAGCAATATTCCAAGCAAGATGTATTTGCAAACTGAACTAAAACAGTATAAATAAATAGGAGATAATTTTAAGTATCAAAATTCATTAATTCAACAAATATTTAATAACTACATATTTTGAGCCACACAAAACTCTAGGTATTTTAAGATTAATTAAGACAAAGCTTAATAAGAACGTATCATCAAGATATTTATCTTTAAGAATTTTTTGACAAAATATATACAGGAAGGAATGAACATTGCCCTAGTGCTTCAGCTCTCTTCTTTAAATATTTTTTTTTTTTATAAATTAGATTTTGTCTGACCTGTTAATATATGTTTTCAACACCATTAAGCAAGATTTGGATACCTTAGCAATTATATTCATTTTTATTCTAATGCCACTATTTATTCTATCCTAATGACACTCCCTAACATCTTACTATTTATGTGAAATAAAAACAATCTTTTACTTCCTCAACAAAAAATCTCACTAATCTCTGATACTAGGTAACAATGGTACAATGTAAGCTATTCTGCTATGCTTTTAATAATTGAAAATACACAAGATAAAACATCTCCTAGTGACTGTACAGCCAAAATATGTTACCAAGCATTTGAAAAAAATAGTTTCTTCTTATATCTATCTATCTATCTATCTATCTATCTATCTATCTATCTATAGTTTTAATTTCATAAATTATAGTCACTTCATCACATGTGGTTGAAGACTGAGTCAATCCTCTTTCCTGAAAATTCTGTGACTTTAGTCATTTGGTAATTAGGTGGTTCTTAATCAGGGGCAATTATACCCTTTCCTTAGAGGATATTTGGCAATGTTCTGAGATACTCTTTGGTTGCCATAGTTGGGGGGGGGGGTGGATGCTACTACTATATATAGTGGCTAGAGACCAGTGGTGCTATCAAATGTCTTATAATGCACAGGACAATGCCTGCAACAAAGAAAAACATGGCCAAAATTGTCAATAGTACCAAAGCCGAGAAACCCCAAGGTATCTTCCGCTTGTCTGACCATATGATGATGGTTCCTCTAGCCATTGTTTCACTTAAGTATGGCCAGAACAAATGCTCTGCTTGACTGAAGCTTGCAAGATAATCACAGAATACTTATTATCAGTGCATTCTCCTATGCCACTAAAACCAAACATTTCGTATTTATATTCTTATGGTTCAAAGGAAGCTTCACAATTATCCTACTATAATTCACCTACAAAGAATAACTCCTCTCCCTGAACACCTTACATAAGGCCAAAGAAGTGGTAGAATTTCTTTAGAGTGCTGGAAGGGGATCAGTGACACATGTGTATATCAGTAAAAATCATTCTTAGGTAGAAAATTCTCGGTGTCCCTTTGTTACTCAAAATACCAAAGAACATCACTGAGGCAAACTTAGCTGTCTGCCTCTCCAAATACTTCCTCTCTTAAAAAGATTGCAATGATTATTCTCTACTAACTACAGGTTGCACCATTATTAATACATTTTATATACTCCATTAATAAGCCATCAGAATAAAATTTTAGCAGGAATTTAATCAAGGAGAGAATTATAAATTAGCTATAGTATTAGCTTGATAACTTGAAAGACCAGAGATAAGTTCATTAATATATGCATACATACATTCATAGCCGTCATTAATTATACTGGTATTACTCTCTAATTCTTTAGCGTTCTATTTTGACTATGCTAGTCAAAATACAGATCTGGATGCTTCAATGCCATATTATGTTTTATTTAAACAGAAACAATGAGGTATTGTATGTAATACAGCATGATACATTACAGTCTACTATAAATTGAAATCATTGTATAGGCTAAATAAGAGAAACACCCCTTGTATGTGTATATATATATATATATATATATATATATATATATATATATAATTTCCAAGGTCAAATTAGTACCCTTACATATGCACCAGGTCAAATGTATAATGTATAAATATTTCAGTTGCAGAATGGTAGTAAAATTAACTCTGGTAAATTGAAATATGTAGTTAACCAAAAGAAAAGAAAATCATTTGTTTTCACTGTTGAGAAATCCTTAGGAATATTTTCATTCTTTTTTCTTTTACCAGTGATTTGTACAGAGTGGACATCTCTGATTTCCTCTGATTTAAGACCCTGCAGTTCCCAGGGATCACTGGGCTGCAGGCACACTAGTTCTCATCCTATAGTCTATAGTTATAAGAGACGACAAGTAGGGCTGAATCTGTAAAGAGATCAGTGCAAACGGGTAAGTTGAACTTTCAAATGAACTCCTAATATTGCATTTTATTTTTGTCATTGTTCCCTGTTCCCTTTTCATAAAAAAATAAAATAAAAAACCCAGTCGAGCCTTATATGTCTTTATTTGAGGTTTCTACTTGTGGTTCTACTTCATAATATGCTTTTAAAAACTTCTACTGAGAAAGGCAGCTTGATGTTTTGTTCCACATAAGCTTGTTTTGAAGAGTGATTCTATTTTTATTTTTTAATAGCTTGCAGTAATTGAGGGTGTGCCAAGACCTGTCAGTGCCCCAAAGAGGAGGATTTCGGTCAGCACCTAGATTCAGGCTAATGGGAAGCCATGAAGATTGATTCCAAATTTTGGTGAGTCCACTTGCACAGTGAAATTACATGGGCAAAGCTAGCTACAAAGGAAGGTGCAGAATGTTTTCATTCCAGAGAGCCACGTGACCAGCTAAAATTTGAGGGTTCCATTCCTTTGAGAAAAAAGGAGTTTATTAGGAGACAACTCTGTGGTATTGATTCGGCAAGTCGTGTGTTTTAAAAATATCTCCTCTGGGATGCCTGGCTGGCTCAGTTGGTAGAGCATGTTTCTCTTGACCTTAGGGTTATGAGTTTGAGACCCACGTTGGGCATAGAGACTACTTAAAAAAAAATCTGCTCCGGGTATATATGATCTGCAACCCTATTCCATTGCTCAGTAACGATCTTTAAAGGAAAAGTTTACCTAGGTTTGCTATATAACACCTAATCCTTTATGTTTATATACATATTAAAAAAATAAAATTAGAGTCAAGTCTAAAATAATTTGAAAGAAATTTAGTATGTTTAGGGAATTCATGAGAAAATTAAATTTATTTATAACATGCTAACTCATATTTAACCTAACTGGCAAGTGATTACGTGACTTGCCGAATATGGGTCCTGAAGAGACATCCTAGTGATTTTCTAGAGAATGAGCCTTGGAATCTACTTCAACATGTCTGAGCCATAAAATGTAATTTTTTTTTCACATGAAGTATATCCTTGGGCTTATGTAAAGTTCATTTAAAGGACAGTGCAAGAAAGCTTGCCATGGTCTATTGGTTATGCTACATCATTTACATAAAACATTTCATATCTATAGGAGATATCAATAGAATGTTTATCAAAAAATATTATTTCTAATATTTTATAATAAATTTGTTCTAACACTGGATATTGGTCCCCATAAAAATACAAACTCTAAATAGTTTTCTACCTGAATAGGTAGAAAGTCACTAAATCAGGTTTGCAGAGTTCCATGAGAAGGTCTATAGAGTGTGTATTAATACATATGATTGAATCTGCTTCAGCTCTCCCCAGAGTATCCTTGAGATCACAGGAATACTATAATGTTGATTCAGTTTCTAGTTAAATGGTGGACTTTCTTAGGATAAGTGTCCATACTGTGAATGTTGAAGATGCAAGATACAATTGTTACATAGCTAACTTTGCTTTTTTGAAAAAAGCAAATAAACTACAATTTTCAGATTATTTATCAACTTAAAAATAGTGTAAATTTTAAACAAATTAAAAGTAACATTTAAGAAATATATAACAGTATTTTTGCAATGTCTTTACATTCAATGATGAATTCCTATTACCAATTACAAATTGCTATAGAAATAGCTATAGGCCTATTGTACAGCTATATTAGAATTAACTATTAAGTGTCTTTAACAAAAAATGGCAGCAGTATAAAAAATAATTTATTTCTCTCTCATGAGAAAGTCTGGATACAAGAAAATGAGTTTTGTACCATAAAGTTCTGTGGCATTCAGGCTCCTTTCTTTTTTTTTTCTCTGCCCAATTTTATTGAGGTACAGTTGAAATTTAAAAAAATATATATATAAAAACAGGGAGGGGGACAAAACAGAAGAGACTCTTAAATATGGAGAACAAACTAAGGGTTACTGGAGGAGTTGTGGGAGGGGGGATGGGCTAAATGGGTAAGGGGCACTAAGGAATCTACTCCTGAAATCATTGTTGTGCTATATGCTAACTAATTTGGATGTAAATTAAAAAATAAAATAAATAAATAAAACAAGTTAAAAAATAATATCAAAAAATTGTATGGTTTTAAGGTGTCCAACGTGATGACTTGATATACATATATGCTGTAAAATGTTCATCACAACAAGCTAATTAACATATCCATCACCTCACATAGTTACCTGTGTATGTGTGTGTAGTTCAAATGCTTAAGCTTAATACTTAACGCACTCTCTAATTTCTTCATCAGGAATGGTTTCCATATTTCAGACAACTCAGGATCCAATAGGTCTTATTCGTCAGCAGACATCATGTCAGCAGGAAGGAGGACAAGATAAAGGAGGAGAGGGGAATGACCCAGATGGAAGCAGTTCTTTCTTAGAAAGTTTTAGGAAAATTGCTACGTGTCACTTTTCCTTCAATATGTTGGTCATATTTTTGTTTAATCCAGATAAAGGAAACTGCAAAGTGAAGTCTTTATTCTGGGTAGCCATTTGGCTAGCGAAAATATCGGGGTACCATTTCTGGGAGGAAAAGGGAGAACAGGTTTTGGGGGAAAACTGGCAGTCTCTCACATGGACATCATGATAGATTGATAATAGATGTGTAAAAAAATAGTAGTTATTATTATCTAATACAGTAACCCTTACTACTTTAGAAGCTTGAATCATCACATGTAATAAGTTCAAGTCTATAATAAAACTAGCTTTCTTTATAGGCTCATAGAATCTAAGAGTCAGTTCAGGATGAAAGATCATCTAGCTTATAAAGAACAGAATACAAACATTCCTCAGCAGTGGTGTCTTAGCTTTTGCTTAAATGATTCAAGTAAAAGAATCTGATTGTTTTTTTTTCTTAGAAAGACCATTCTTGCATTGATCTCATGTTTTAGATGCTCTTAATGCGCAATTATTCATTCTAACCCTACTCTTTAATGTAATGCTGAACAAATATTTTCTTTCTTTATCAGGACAATGCTTTGAATGTTAGGAAATAGCTATTTTTCCCCATTGAGTCTCACCCCCACAATTCCCCTCAGTCCAAATAATTTGCTTTTCTTGAACACAAATTTCAGATTCATTATCATCTAAGTAATCTCCCTCCTTTGGATTTCTGGATGCTGTTAAGTTTGTTACAGTCAATCTTAACATCTGATTCAACAATATTTATTCATCCTAAAGCAGAAGACATTCTTCATTTTTTGCTTTCTTCCTAATTCAAGCTGAACTAAACATAACAGAAATGATCTGGCAGCTGTTTGCAATACCTTCCCCCTTCTTATCCCCACCCACCTAGTTCCCATCACTTAGATGGAGAGTTTGTCATATAACAAAAGTATGGCTCACAATTGCTTCTACAGTTCATTTGTCCTGTGTCCTCTACCATTAAGCTAATGATTTTGACAAGAAAAGAGTCACCTGGCTCTATTTCCTTTTCTGTTGGATGTCAATTTAATATGACCATGGGGACTATTCATTAGCTTTTGAAACTTCCAGGAAGAGGCACCTCCTTTGCTTTTATTTTAAATTATTTACACTATTTTAAAAGAATCTGAAAATAATATTTTAAATAATCATGGCTAATAGTGCAATATATATACACACACTGATATATAATATATATATATATATATATATATATATATATATATATATATGTATGTGCATATAGAAGCACTAATTCCTAAGTAGGAGAATTTGTTAATTAATCACCCTTAACAGCAAAATAGCTTCCCATTAGTCAAGCCTCAGGTTAATTAATTCACCAGATGATGAGTGATAAAAGTCCTAGTGCTTTCTTCCTAACTACTTACTATTCCATTCAGAGAACAAGCTCAATGTATCTCACACAGAGCAGCTTGGTTTCTGCTTCTATGGGTGCTGAATTTTAGAACTACATCTGATAACCATTTTCTTGGAATAAAAAATATTGAATCCAATTCTTCTTTGACATAGACCTATTTAAAGTGGGTGAAACAGTGGGCACTATTTAGGATTGAGCAAATGAACAATTTAGGGAGCAGCCACAGTCTTCCATTGAGATTGAAGTAGGTTTCTCATAAATAATGGCAGCCACATATTCTAGGCAGAAAAGTCACTATCACTGCAAGCATGACATTCCAATCAGATCCGCCCAATGAAGTGAGTCACTGCAATGTTTCTTTTAGGTAATTTTTAGGTAATAGAAATGTCTGACCTTGTGTCAATAGCTCCAACTGTACCTATGGCTGAGTGTTATTTAGCAACTCACTCCCAACTACTGAAGGAGGATGTAGGGAAGATAAAAATCAAGACTTTAAACACAAACTTCCAAATCTAGCCTACATTTTGTCCCCGAACTCCAGGCTCATATATCTAACTTCTTATTTAACATCTATACTCAGATGTAATGGTAGTGAGAATTTTAAGATAACTCCTGTAGCCTTCACTATTTCATCCTCTCTCACTATCCTTGTTACTCTTCTATTGATTATGTTATTATATTGTAAAAAGAAAAATTATCTAATATAATCACAATAGATCTTTAAAAGCTGAGAGCTTTTCCATGGTGGCAGTAGAAGAGGAAAGTATATGAGGAAGTCAGAGAGATTTGAGGCAAGAAAGTGATTTGATGAAACATTACTGTCTTTGAAGATGAAGGGACCGTAAACAATGACTTGGGAGCAACTCCTCTGACAAGAGCCAGCAAGGAGAGGGACCTCAGTCTTACAACCACAAGGATTTAATTGTGCCAGCAACCTGAATGAACCTGGAAATGGATTCTTTTGCAGAACCTACAGCTAAGAGCCTAGTTTGGATGAGGTCTTGATTTTGCCTTTGTGAAACCCTAAACAGAGAACACATGTGGACTTCTGACCTAGGGAAATGTGAGTTAAAAATGTGGGTGTTATTTTAAACTGTTAATTTTGTGATGATTTGTCATGCATCAATAGACAATGAATACAGAAGTCTTATAAATATCTAGAATATCTGTTTAATAACAAACAAACAAACAAACAAACATCCGAAAAAACTCCTGGACTTTCCTCCCAGTCATGTTTCTACAGCCTTTTCCTTTTATTTAATGATAATTTCAGTCTTCTAGTTATTCAGGCAAAAAATCCTGGAGACATTCTAAAATCCTCTATTTCTCTCAAATTCATACATGAAATCCATCTCAAACCTGTTGTATTGATATCTATGAAATATCCAGACTCCAATCTGTTCTCCTTCTTCCACTATACCCACTCTGATTGGATCCACTAACATCTCTCATCTTTATTGCAAGAGTCAACTTACAGGACTTCCGACTTCCTACTCTACCTCCTTCCTACACATTTTACCAACACAGTAGAAAGAATAATTTTCTCAAAACTAAGGTCATATCACATCTTTTCTAAAAATTCTTCATCACCTCCCCCATTTAACTCAGAGTAAAAGCCAAAGCTCAGGTAATAACCTATAATGTCTTTCATGACCTGACCCTCTCCAATCCAGTTTGACTTTATCTTATCCTATTCTCACCTTCAATCACTCTGCACCAGCCATACTGGCTTCCTTAACATTCAATGAATCCAGACACATTAGCCTTAGAATGTTTGTTCTGATGGCCCCTTTATTTCTGACTTCGGCATCATTAAATCCTTCACTTGCTTCAGATTTCTGCTCACTTTTCATCTCCTCAATGACACCATGATCCCCACCCTCACTTTTACTGTTCCAGATCTCCCTTCTCCTGCTAGGTTTAGTTTAGTTTTTATTTTTCATTTTTTTTCACATTTATTAATGTTTAACATGCTACATAATTTACTTCTTTATTGTGCTTTTTATTAATTTCCTGTCTCCCTCAAAATAGAATGTAGGCTCCATGAGAACAGACATTTTGTGAGTTTTGTTCACTGTTGTGTATGTCTAAAACATCTGGATATTTGCCTGGAGTACAGAAGAAGCTCAGTAAATATTTGTTAAACAAAGGAATGAGTGCAGCCAGGCACTTAGGGACACGAATTAAAGAACACCACCTACAGAGCTGAGGCTCTGGGTTTCCCTGGAAAAGGTATAGAGAAACTACAGTTACCTGAAACACATTAATCTAGCCACAACAACAAAGCTTGATACTGCATCGGTCTTTGGAAATTTGCATGATAGGGGTAAAAAGAATATGGAATGCCAGCTCTACTTCTCCAGCAGTGGGACACTGATTAATTTATTTAACCATTCTGTGTCTCACATTTTTCATCTTTAAAAATGGAGGAAACAATTTCTATTTCATGGATTTATTTTGGAGTTAAATGAGATAACAGATTAAAAGTGTCTGGCATAGAGCATGTACTCCAAGAACGTTAGGCTTCTCCCCTTCTGTGCATCTTTCTGTGCCAAGGGGTTGAATCCATCTTTAGTGATACCGACTGAACCCATGTCATTTATCTGGGGACATTTTTCAAATACTCTTTCTCTTCCCTGGTTCCAGAATGGAACTAAAATAAAGTTTCTAGAGACATAATTCGGAGACCTCACCTCTAACACCAGTCTCTTAAGTTGGAACCTCAAGCTCCTTAAGTTCTTCATGATTCAGACTTATACTACACACCTCACTCTGATCTCCATTGACTCAGTCACTCTCCATTTTCCCTCTCCCTCTTTGCTCCTTCCTTCACCCTTGTATGATCCAATATAACTCATCTTTTTAACTCCTACAGAATCTAGAACAGGTCTTTGCACAGAGTATTTTTCACTGTATTTTGCTAAACAAATGACTAGAAAGTAATTCAAGCTTATAGTTCCTCCATGATGGTGTATCTGAATTAGCCCGAACTATCTCAAAGGTCTTATTCCTATGTTTCAGGCCTGGGCATGAGGATTTTCCCAGAGAGCACTAATTCTAGTCCCTGATGGGATGTATCTGGGGTTATCACTTTAGATATATCTTAAACAACATATTCTGTGTGTAAATAGTTAGCAATCCATATGACCATCACAGTCCCTTGTATCTACTCTTTTTTTTTTTTTTAATGGCTGTTATCCTTTTAAAATATATATGTCATAGTGTTCAGAAAGAAACTAGAGCACTAGATTGAAACACAATTTCTCTTCTAAGCATACTTCTTCATCTGCTTATGTTTTTCTCAAAAGCTTCCTTTGGGAATTAAATACATTTTTAAATGCCTGTCTCAAGTAGGATATTTTTAAAGGTAAGAAATAAGCTTTCTTCTTTCCAAAGCACTTGATTTCTTTTTCCTTTTTTTTTCTAAATATAATTCCTAAACCTGAAGCCATAAACATCATTTTCTTCTCTGGAAAAAGTAATTAGACACCATCTTAAAAAGTGAGTTTTAAAGGAGGTATTTAAGCACAAGCTAGTAAGTGACATACCTTGAAACATGGGCATAGTTATAGATAGGAAGAACTCTGCTTCAGCATAACTGTACAATGAGTAATTTCCACATGATAAAAATTAACATTTGGGTGCTTTCATTCCTGGTTTACTTAAAAGTGATAGTAAGTGGGGAGATAGAGTGTTATAGTATAAGCATAATGTAGTAATGGGAGCCATTTTTTAAAAAAAAAAGGATTTAGGGTGGGCAGCCTCCCCAAATATGTGCATCAACTCTTCCTTTTACAGATGACAAAATCCAGTTTCAGAAAGGCAACGTAATTTCCTCTCAAAGCATATGTTGCTGTCTGTAGCCTTAATTTCCTCACCTATAAAAGGAGTGTTGTCTGTGTTTTTTCCATAGCACTAGAAAACATGAAGTCTTGGGTTCTTGAACTTAAGACCATCCCATATACCATCCTACATGCCCAGTATGTTAGACAATGGCCTCTGTGAACTGACTACTGGGCTCAAGGAGATATGCCACTGAATGACTCATTCTGGTACCCCAAATTTTGCTACAGAAGACATATTCTTTAATATTTCACATCTCCTCACATCCCTCCTCTTTACTATTATTACTATTATTTTTTTATGTTTTAAGTTTATTTATTTTGAGGGAGAGAGAGAGCGAGCAAGTGAGCACAGAGTCATGGTGGGGGGTGGAGGGGTGCAGAGAGAATTCCAAGCAGGCTCTGCACTGTCAGCACAGGCCTGACGTGGGGCTCAAACTCATGAACTGTGAGATCATGATCTGAGTCAAAACCAAGAGTTAGATGCTTCACCGATTGAGCCACCCAAGCACCCATTATTAATTATTTTTTAGAGAAGTTTTAGGTCACAGCCAAACTGAATAGAAGATACAGATATCTTCCATATACCTTCTGCCTCACACATGCATAGACTCTCTCATTATCATCACCAGAGTGGTTAGATACAATCATGAACCTACACTGACACATTATAATCACCCAAAGTCCATAGACTACATAAGAGTTCACACTTAGTGTTGTACATTCCAAGGGTTTGGACGAACTTATAATGACATATCCATCATTGTAGTATTGGACAGATTATTTTCACTACCCTTCAAAGTCCTCTGTGCTCCACCCATTCTTCACCCCCCACTCCTAAACCCTGGCAACCAATATTTTTATTGTCCCCAGCCTCTTCCAGAATGTCACATAGTTGGAATCATACATTAGATAGGCCAGACCTTTTTTTTTTTAAACAAGGTATGGTGCAAATAAGTAACAATAATGTGGCAATTGTGATTTTAGAGGCTTTTAGTTAATTAATGAGATATTAATATAACTATAGTATTTAAAGTTGCTTTTTAATCTTCTCTCTTTTTTTGTCACTCTTATTCCATTAAGCCTTCCCTTCACCCAGTTTTTAAGACCCAGAATCTGTAAAGCAATTTCCAAGAAAGAAGCCACATATTCGGGAGGTTAGACTGGCACTATATATAATTACTCAAAGAATGGCCCTATTCCAGTAATAATGGGTCACAGTCCCATAGTTACACAGAAAATATGTATGCAATGCTGACCTTATTCCAGTAATCAAGTAGGCACTGAGGCAAGATAAAAAGGTAAACAGTAGAATATTAGAAATTTTTTAAGTTTATGTTATTTATTTTGAGAGAGAGAGAAAGTGCAAATGTGCCCTTGTGTGAGTGTGGGAAGGCCAGGAGAGAGGAAGAGAGAGAGAACCCCAAGAAGTTCTGGTAGCACAGAGCCTAATGTGGGGCTCCATCCCAGGAACCATGAGATCACAACTTGCGTCAAAATCAAGGGTTGGCTACTTAACCAAATAGTGTTTTAACAGACATAAATAAAATACCATAGGAAAAGGAGGGTAGCAAGATTAATCCTTATTCTGGGGGTGGGAATAACCAAAAGATTCTAACCAAGAAAGTGAAACAGTACTCTAAGGGTAGGTAGATTCTAATTCACATTAATGGAGGAAGGGAGCCAGGAATTAGCTGAGTAAACACATAGAAATGGTTTGTTAGTTATCGTGACAAATTACTATAAATTCGGTGGCTTAAAACAACAGAAATGTATTCTCTCACAGTTTGGGAGGCCAAAAATCTGAAATCGAGGTGCTAGTAGGACAGGGCCATATTCCCTCTGGAGGTTCTAGGGGGAGGTCCTTCCTTGTCTCTTAAAGCTTCTGGAGATTGTCAGCATTTCTTGACTTCCTTGGTCTGTGGCTACACCACTTGAATCTTTGCTTTCATTGTCACATCATTTTTTCCTCAGCGTTTCTGTTCTCCTCAGTATGTCTCTCATAAGGATGATTGTTATTGGATAAAAGGCCCACCTGGATAATCCAGGATCATCTCTTCTCAAGCTCTTTAACTTAACGTAGATCTTCCAAGACCCTTTCCCAAAGAAGGTAGCATTCATAGGTTCCAAAATTTTACTTATTCAAGGTAAATATCTTTTGGTAGAGGATTTTTCAGCTTCCCACACTTGGGAATGTACTTTATGAGTGGTTATGTGACTGTGTTTGTATTGTGGTTTGATGGATGGAGTTGGGTTCAAGGACAGTAAGGGCAAGACATTCCTTGAAAGACTTTTGGGGTTCAGTATTACATTAGCATTCCTTACTTTGATCATGTAATCACCAAATTTTTAAGCTAAAGAAGTATGGTTAATGTACTTAACTCAATTATGTTGAGTTAATTTACTAAATTTACTAAATGTTGAGTTAATGTACTAAACTCAACTCTCATCCCTTCCCCTTCTTTAAAAAGAGGTAACAGGCTCAGGAAGGTTAGATAATTTACTCAGTCACATCAGCAATTACAGGCATCATAAGTGCCAAGCTCAGAATCCAAATACAAGATGTTTAACTTTTAATATCTTCTCGAGAGTTATTTTAACTATATTGCCCCTTTTCCCTCCAGTTATTGAAGAAGTACAAATTACAGGTTATTAGAAACATGGATGACTATTGATATCCCCACACCTCCATACCAACATCACCACTGGCTGGATCAGGGGAAGGGAAATTAATCTCTGAGTTGAGATACACATATATTTCAAAATCAACTTAAATTAAGACATTAGAGCCTAAGTTATTGTGTCTGCTTCACATTATTGGTAAAGTACATGAGTCAAAGTCAATTAATTATTGTGTTGAGACCCTATGAGTTCCCCAAATATCCTTCCTAAGTGCCTTAACCTCAGCTAGTAAGTTAAATTTGACCTTTTGATAGAGCATCTCTCCCTGTGCTGAATGAGAATATCCCATCTGGATCAATGGTCTCCTGAATTCTACCTCTAATCTTTAGTAACAGAGACATTTGGGAAATATTAACTGACTTATACATTATAGGTCTTTGAAGCACTTCTGCATCCCTCATTTGGAAAAGAGGTCAAAAAATACTTTTCATCAAGACCATTTTTCACCTTGGGGTGCCTGGGTGACTCAGTTGGTTTAGTGTCCCAGTCTTGGTTTCAGCTTATGATCTCATGGTTTGTGAGTTTGAGCCCCGTGTCTGGCTTTGCGCTGATAGTGCAGAGCCTGGTGGGATTCTCTCTTCCTCTCTTTGTGCCCCTTCCCAGCTCTTTCTCTCACTCAAAATAAATACTTAAAAAAGACCATTTTTCACCTTTATGGGATTCTTTACTGAAGCACCAAATTCATAATTAGGGTGCAAATACTTTTGTCTAGATCCACCTGACCATTGGCTATTACCTGCAAAGCTAATAACCAGGTGAAAATTCAAGAAAAGCATTTCTAAATCTACATACACCTACAAATATTCTGTCACAATATGCTACTTAAAAAAAAAAAACAACAAAATGAAACAGATTCTACCTCTGCATTTGCTATGCAATATGAAGAAGCATCATAACCTCATGTGTTAGAACAGGTGCTTGGAATTACTGACCCTGGTGTACAAAAGGAAATTTCAAAAAATCACAAAATGGCATCAGGGGAAATGATATGGATGGAAAGTGACATCTGGCTAAAAACTGTACAATGGCTAATTGGACCATTTAAAGCAAGTAAAGCCATCATCCTGGTGATAGCCCTCTTGGAGCTACTCAATCAAACAGATTCACCCCATCACATATGATTCTTTTATAATCTCTACCAGACAACAGCTAGTCTTTCCCCAAAGGCAAAGACAATAATGTTCACCAAATATTTCACATGTTTTCTATGTCTCCTAGACTTTTGGAAGTTGAGTGGAGTCACATGACTGAAAATGGTCAATGAAATGTGAGCTGAAGTGATGTGTATCAATTCTGGACTTAGCAGTCAGCACAGGGCAAGCAGAGGCCTGGTGCTCCAGAGAGTATAGCTACAGGGTGATGAGGCTTCAGCCATATTGGATCTCTGAGTGCTTTAGGAAACGAAGTCATCTGTACACCCCTATCCATCCCCTACCTGTGCAACATAAGTAAGAAATATACTTTTGTTAGAAGTCACTGAGATTATAAGGGCTTTTCTACTAGAGTATTTGAATTGAATATGTGAAAAAGAAGCCAGGTTATGGTAAAAGAAAAACTGGGAGTAATGGAAAGAATATGGTCTAAAAGAAATGTGTCCTTGACTTTGCAATTCCAGGGAAATTGTAACCTCACCAAAGGTTAAAAGGTGTTAAGTCTGGTCCTTTTATCAGGGCCACCCCAGCATATGTTCATATCCCTATAGTTGACAAAAGTAACAACTGCTATCTGATGATATTCTAGCCAATCAGTCATCAATCAATCAATCAATCAGAATGCCTCTGCGCACCCTTTTCTTGCCCTCCTGATTTTAACCTGCTTTTTTGTTCTTCCTCTTCTTTTTGGATTCAAAACCCTATTCCTGCACACCAGCTTGAATTGTTACTTCTATTCCCTCTTGTATGTAACACCTTTTCTGACTCACCTCCTGGCATATGGGCCTGCAGAGTTTCTGGTTCAATCTGGCCCCTTTGGCCTCTAGTGTCATTTCTGCCTAGCACGGGAAGGACTCCCTGCCTGTGATTCTCAGTCATTTGAGGGATTAGATTCAGTTACTTGATGAAAATGTTTGATTTTTATAAACATTTATTTTGCCCTTTAGAAGGGCACCCTTTCTAATTCTCATACTAACACATGCTAACGGCCAAAAAGCCAGCTTGACTACTGAGACCTTTAGGGTCTCCGTATTCTAGTTTATATGTTATTGCCATTCCTGATTGCCTGCAGTTTAATACCACTGTACAGTTTGTTTTTCTCTGGTGAGAGAACTATAATACATTGGGGTTTTGTTTTCCTCTTTTAAAAAATTGTAATCTAAAGATGTCTTTTAAAAATGTGTGTCATAACAAACCCCCAAACAAAACAATCTGAAAAGAAATTCAAGAACAGACATATAATATTTAGAAAGTTCATCTTCAAAAACTCATTAAATAGTGTTGTTCTTCACTGTGGTTATATGTAACAAGGTAGGCTAACCAGTTCACTACAATGATTTAAATTGAAATAAAAACATGTATATTAAACAACTGGAATTTAAATTAAAAAAAAAAAGAAAAACATGAAGCTAAGCTTAGCTTGAAAATTAAAATGAGAAAAAAGAGAGAAAGAAGGAGAGAAAGAAGGAGAGAAATTGAAGGAATCATATGCCCTATTATATTTTAAAATAATTAGAAATTACCTTCTTCTATCCAGTTAAAATTTCTCAAAATATAACGAAACATGTTTTCTTTCTTGTATAGAAAGTATGATTGATTATTTATCCCCCATGCTTTCACTTTATTTAAAATTTTTTTTTTAATGTTTACTTATTTTTGACAGAGAGGGAGAGAGACAGAACATGAGCAGGGGAGGGGCAGAGAGAGAGAGAGAGAGAGAGAGACACAGAATCCAAAGCAGGCTCCAGGCTCCGAGCTGTCAGCACAGAACCCGACGCAGGGCTCGAACTCACATACCGCGAGATCATGACCTGAGCTGAAGTCAGACGCTTAACCGACTGAGCCACCTAGGCACCCCATCCCATGCTTTCACTTTGAACTTAATATTCAGATAATTCATGTGGCTAAAGCACACTGTCCACTTCATCCACAGCCACTGACAATACCTCACAGGTCCTTCCAAAACACCGTGGGAACTGGTAGGAGAAAATAGGTGCACCAAAGGGACAACATTTTTAAGGGCAAAGGTTGCACCCTAACCATTTTTTCTTTATCATGTTTGACAGGATACCCCATTCAAATACTCTCTGAATAAATAATTGAAATGTTTCTTTAACAGGGAAAGGTAAGGAAAAGTACGTACCTTTCTGATGGTTGATGACGGCATTTAGGTAGGCGGCGGAGGAGCCACTTTCCTGAGTTGATTTGGGTGGTGCTGGCAACATCACTTGCCTGCTAATATCACTTTCACCAGCCTGCTTTCTTCCCAATCCCTTTAACTAACATATTTAACTGGACTGTTTTTAAGAGCAGACCAATTAAAAAATACGTATGAAGTGTTTACTGTGGTTCTAAATTTGGATTTTGGAAAAAGAAGACAAAGAAATATAGAAAGCAACTCAACTCCTGTGGTTTTGAAGCTTTTTAATAAATTATTATTATTTTTAGCAGAACCACTTTCAAATAGCAACAGCTAACACTTGAGTACTTTTGTTATGGCAGGGACTGTTTTAACTGCTTTTTACCTAGTAACTCAATCCCCACATCTAAGAAGTAGATGCTCTTACTATTCCATTTTACGTATGCAAAAAATTCAGGGCACCCAGCTAATTAAGTGGGGTGGAATTTGACTCTGGCTGACTTGGCTCTGATCCTCTTAACTACTCTGCCATATTGCATCTTACATGGAATATATGTACAAAAAGGCAGAACTTTACAGGTAGAAATAAAAGATATCAGGCCTAGAGCTGTGTCCACTCTCTGTACGGAAGCCTCAAACTTAGCAGAGCTGAATTGATAACTTGCTCTAGACAAAACCATAGGGCTTTCCAAGGACAAGCAGTGTTGCAGAAACATGTGAGCAGACAATGGGTAATTCCAGAAATTTAGAATACTGGGATCTCCAATATACAATACAATATCTGTATCCAAAAATAACAGACAATTTTCAGTATTTTCCCAGAGCATGCTACATCAATAAGTTCTTCCTTATTTTAATCAGTCATTTGACATTTTTATGTTTCTTTGATGAAACTTCATTTTCAAAGAATTGTTTAGCCTTGAAATAATTCATCCACATCCCCTAAAAACATTACAAGGGGCAATGAATAAATCAAATTTTAAGATGCATTTTTTTATACTTAGATAAGGTAATCTCACTAAAATTTTTTTAATGTTTATTTTTGAGAGAGGCAGAGGCAGAGTGCAAGCAGGGGAGGGGCAGAGAGCAAGAGAGAGGGAGACACAGAATCCAAAATAGGCTCCAAACTGTCAGCACAGAACCTCATGCGGGACTCGAACTCATGAACTGTGAGATCATGACCTGAGCTGAAGTCAGATGCTTAACCGACTGAGCCACTCAGGCACCCCAAGGCAATCTCACTTTAAAGTAAATGATAGAAATTATTTTTAATAGAAAAGCTTTCCTTGAAAGATAAGCCTTGAAATCTTTAAAAAAAAAAATTTAAGTTTATTTATTTTGAGAGAGAGAGTGCGAACAAGTAGGGGCACAGAGAGAGAATCTCAAGCAGGCTCCACACTCTCAGCATAGAGCTCAATGCAGGGCTTGAACCATGAACTCACTGTGAGAAAATGACCTGAACCAAAATCAAGAGTTGGATGCTTAACCAACTAAGCCACCTAGGTGCCTCTAAAAATCTTTCTCTTCACTATTTTTTCTTACAGCCTCATGGAAAGTGAAATGTGTTACAAGCATGCCTACCTTCATATTTCACCTACTTTATGAAAGGATCTAATTATGCACAAAAAGTAGTAATAGTAACATTACATAGCATTTACTATGAGCCAGACATTCTTCTAAGTGAAGATATATATTTTATGTCATTTAATTCTTAAAGTAATCTTATGAGGTACATTGTTTGATCATGCTTATTTTACAGATGAGGAAACTTAAGTATACAAATGATGAGATCTGGTTTTCAAACATGGGCAGTGTGGTTTTAGAGAACTACTGTGTAATGCTGCCTCTCAACAAGTAAATCACTAAGGAAAAAGTAATCCATTAATAGAGAAAGCAGTGAAATGGAAATATGTCTAGTGACTTCTCCAATGCCATAAATATAAAGGCCTTCTTAAGGCCTGGTCTAAAAACCTATTCAAAACTGACTTAATCTTCTTCTCTCCAGACCTTCCTTTCTTTATGTTACCTTCCTCTGTATCAGTCAGGATAGATTAGGTTAGGCACAATAACAAATGACCCTGATAGCTCAGTGGCTTAAAGAAAGAAACTATATTTTTGGTCAGCCATGGCATTGTTTCATGTCCCCTTGATTTTGGGATCCAGGTAGAAAGAGTAATGTCCACTTGGGACATTGCCAGTCTCATGGTGGAGAGAAAAGAAAAACATTGTGAATCAAGTGCTAGCTCTTAGATCTCATTTCTTGTCATGTTTCATTACCCAAAGGAAGTCACATGTCCACAAGCGAATCAACAGTTCAGGGACATAAATTTACTACTGAGAAAGGAGCAAATTGTAGTAAGCCATGATGTATTCAGCTAAAGTCTCCATCTTAATTTATTAACATCACCTCGCACATAAGCTGGAAACCTAGAATTTATTCTTAAATTATATTTTTTCATCAATTTTCCACAAGCAAACCATACTCAAGACATATATAGCTCTCATTACAAACATTTCTCTCAACCATTCTCTCCCTTTCCTGTGCTCCATATGAGATCTAAAAGCTTTCTCCCAGACTTGGCAATGGTTTCTTCATTGATTCCTCAACCCCTATTCAGTCTCATCCCTTTTGGTCATCTTCCACACTCTCACCAAAGTGATGTTTATAAAATAAAACAATTTATTTTTCTTGATTATAAATCTTTAATGATTTTCCATCTACTACACAAATGATACTAAAAAAAAAAAAAATCTTCCTGTCAAGACTGTTTCTATAACACGTTGCCAGTTCCCAACTAGCCCTTTATCAAATTCTTTGCAATCCATTGAACACATCATGGCATCTCATGTTTTTGATCCTCAACTTAGGCTATTTTGCTTATAGAGTTGCCTACATCTCTCTGCCAGGCAAAAATCTACTTTAATAAATATATTTTTGTATGTGTGTGTGAAAGGGTTTCTCTCTTCTTCCAATGGTTGTATCCAACTCTGTACTACAGTGCATTCTGGATGGGAAGTGACATTAATTATGTCTTTTCATTATTTCATATATATTTTTATATAATAATTATTTATTTGAATGCCTATGACTTCTACTGCCTGTAAACTTTTTAAGGGAAATGTTTATTGGTTATTCATTTTTGTATCTGTACCGCCTACCGCAGTGCCCAGAATATAAAAACTCCATAGTAAATCCTGAACGATTATAAGTTCTCATTAAATAGTAATGGGAAATAATTGAAAATGTGGGTAAAGATCATGTTTAAAATTGGAGCTGATTGTACACAAGACTATAGAAAACATGACAGGAAGTGGGCTTAATGAGGCAGGGAATAAGAAAATAGAAAAGATTCTGTTTAAGACATGCAAACAATAAAAGATGAAAGAAAAGGGAATTTGAGAGAAAGCTTAAATTCTCAAATGTTTGACTGGAGTAGAGTTTAAGTTGTAACAGTCAACAAGTTTACATTCTAACTTTAACCCTCTCATATTATATGACAATTAGTTTCTCTGTTATTTAGAAAAGATAATCTCTCGGGACACCTGGGTGCCTCAGTCGGAGTGTCCAACTCTTATTTTGGCTTAGGTCATGATCTCATGGTTCCTGAGTTTGAGCCCTGTGTTGTTGGGTTCTGCAAAGCCTGCTTGGAATCCTCTGTCTCTCCTTCTCTCTTTGCCCCTCCCCCCCAAAAATAAATAAATAAATAACTTTAAAAAAGATTGGAAATATAAAAGAAAAGGTAATCTCTTATTTCCATGTTCTTCCTCTTAAAATTAAGCTGATATAAAGGGAATTAATGTTTGATTTAATATGAAAATGGTCTGTGGAACCACCTGGGTGGCTCAGTCGGTTAAGCGTCCAACCTTAGCTCAGGTCTGATCTCACCATTTGTGAGTTCAAGCCCCGTGACAGGGCTCAGCGGCTGACAGCTCAGAACCTGGAGCCTGCTTTGGATTCTGTGCCTTCCTCTCTCTCCGACCACCTCCCGCCCCCGACCTCTACTCGCACTCTGTGTGTCTCTCTCTCTCAAAAAATAAAAATAAACATTAAAAAAATTGAAAAATATATGAAAATAGACTGTGTCTTTGGAATTGTATTTCCTTCAAGCTCCTGAGATCTTTAGCATCAAAATATTAAATGTTTATAAAAGCATTTAAATGTTTATATGTTAAATGATACATATTTATAATTATAAAATATATTAAATTTTTGACTTTGGGACTTCAATTTCTCTCACTTCTATTCTGCTGGTGATAAAGAGCTTTGATGTGGTCTTCTTATACAAACATAAAAAAAATCACTACTCTTTTTTTTTTTTTTAATTTTTTTTCAATGTTTTTTATTTATTTTTGGGACAGAGAGACACAGAGCATGAACAGGGGAGGGGCAGAGAGAGAGGGAGACACAGAATTGGAAACAGGCTCCAGGCTCCGAGCTGTCAGCACAGAGCCCGACGCGGGGCTCGAACTCACAGACGCGAGATCGTGACCTGGCTGAAGTCGGCCACTTAACCGACTGCGCCACCCAGGCGCCCCAAAAATCACTACTCTTAATTTAATCTCTTAATGGAGCACCACCACTGTAATTAAGTTATTTAAATTGCTTATAATTATATATTGATATAAAATTATTTTTATACAGAAACTAGGATAAGTGAGAGAAAAAAAGGGCTACAACATAAAAAATATGATACATTGCATGTGTATAGCATTTATCTAGTGAAGGGCTACCTGGATTGTTCCACTACATTCCTGAGCAGGAAATAATAAAAAGAATATGTTCTAAACAAGGAAATTTCTCCTTGTCCCACCGGAGGTGAAATGATCTCTTATTAAACCTGGTTGTTATTTTTCAGATATGCCTCTAGACTGAAATATTATTTCTCCAAACATGCTCGTGCAGAAAGCATGATGGGATGGATAGGCTTGTGGGACAAAACCAATTTGCTAAAAGCCTTTGAAAAGAGCAACAAAAAATAAATAAATAAATAAAATAAAATAAAGGACCGGGCTCAACAGTGAGATTGGATTGTGGTTTGATGTGGCTAGAAAGAGTTTAAGCCTCCAAAAAAATAATTCAGTTATATCCCTGCAAGCAATGGTGGCAGGTGGGAAAATGTGCTAGGCGAAACTCACTCCAGGGAAATGCCCATGTGCACAACGTGCTGGAATCATATGGAGGATTAAATGAAGAAAGGGGTCAGGCTCCTTTGGACAAAATTAAATTTTGAAGCTACATTTAAAATGATCAGGAGTTTTCAGGATTTTTTTCACCTACAGGATCTGATGACCAAATTATATTTTTGAGAGAACAATTGAAAAAATTGTATAAAGTCAGACCAGTGTGTTATTGCACACAGAGAGATGCTGTGAATCAATGACTCAAGAAGATGGAAAATGAATGGATAATCCTCTCAGTTACTTCATAAAACGAGTGGATTGTATCTATCAAATATACTGAAAGAAGACAATGGCAGATGCCTTCAGCAGGTTAAGATGATTAAATTTATCTCAGAATTCTTTATAGTGGTTGTGTTCCCTGGAGTGCTCTACAGTTTAACGGAATGAGCAGGAATACTATAAACATCAGGGAAAGATCGGAATCTCATCAAGATAATTAAAGGTGAAAAAGGCAAATTTCTCAAAAGAAAAGAATCTCTAATCCCAGAAATAGCATTAAGGGTTGGTCTTAGGAAGAGTGTTCTATATTTATAGGTCATCTTCCTCCAATACTATTTGAAAGTATATTAATAAGATATCCCCAGATATCTACAAATGTATAAAATTTTTAAAAGGTGAAAATATACAGTAAAAGAAAAATAAGGGCAAGAATATAAAATTGAATCTGGAATGATACTGATAGATACAATTAGAATGACTGAGCCACTCATTTGGTTTTAAGCTTTCTAACAGTCAATGTGAAAAGTGGGAAATTGTCATTGCAAAATTCAGGTTCCATAAAATAAAAGCTGAGCAATTGCTCAGAAGAACTGATCCTAAGACAAAAAAGTACCTCTGCATAAGATTTGCATAAGACGACGACCCTGTATAATAAAATGAAAAAAAAAAAAAAAAAAAAAAAAAAAGACCTCTCAACATCCTTAAAAACAACACAGTCAAGTTTCATAGGGCTGTTTCTTATCTTAAAATAACTGGAACAGGGGTTGATGGCATTGTAAAAAACCGTGTTTTGGTGATCCCGAGGCCAAGAGTACATTTTAGCATTCTGCATTTTAGCATTTTTTTGAGGAGTAAGTGAACTGCATATCCTCCGGAACTCTGTCATAAATGCTGCTCCTGTCTATTAAATTTTAAATATGGTTTGGGTGACAAGAAATTTAGAAATGCACTCATTTGAAAGCATCTCAAGTGTAGCTATCCTATGCCGCTAGATGAGTGAAGATTCATATAAGTTAATATATATGTGTTAAGGCTGAGTTTATTTAAGAAAGTTAATTTTTTTTAATTGAAGCTGGGATATCAAACTCCTGTCAGGGCCTAAGAGACATCTAGAGAAAGCAAGCAGTTTGCTAATATTTATACTAAACTAGAGTTTTGAAGGTAGGCTGCTGCATATGAGGCTGTTAGGACAAATACTTGTTTCCCAGGATAATTCTTAAAAAGGCAGGTAAGAAATTCCATTGGTTCCTTAATGTACCTCTAATTCCATCTACTAATAAAACATGCTGAATATGTCTGAATGAATAACTGGAATCTGTTACTACCTCTTAACAACAGTACACAGAAAGAGACAATTTTATTTATATATTTAGGTTTTAGATTTAAAAGGCTGCTTTCATTTTATAATGAAACAACTTGGCTCAGAGTATTTTTTTTTCCATACACATGTCTCAATCAGGATTATTTCCAATAAAATAAAACCATACAAAATAGGCTTCTACCTTAATATCTTCTCGCCCTAAGGCTGACAATAAAGGTGGTTTTAGGTGTGTTAGTACATATGTTTTCTTCCTGAGATTTCTGCACAGCACAGGGTGCACTTGAAGTGGAGATGCGAAATAATCTACGATGTGATTGCTCACCACTACTGCCATGAGGCTTGAAACTAAACATGGGATTCAGTAGCCAGCAAGAATTACCACTCATCAAGGCAGGCCCATTACTTGGTATTAAAAAAAAATTAAAAATGTGGACAGCTTCTCAGGTTGCTTTAAAAATTGTTTTACATGAAAGGGTTCAAATATGATTTAGTCAGCAAGAGTATTAAACTTCCAGTGGGCAAGCAAGAAAATATGCATAGTAATAATCATAAAAAAGTGAAATAACCCTAAGCCAATCACATTTATAAACATTACACATTTGTAATGACCATTTTTTAAAGAAAACAGACAATTTCCTAGCATTACTGGATATCACATTTCACTGAATTCATCCAGGAGAATTGGGACAATTTGCTATGATCCTTAAAGTGAATCAGTGTACTCGACTAGGCCACTCTCAGAAATTGAGAATAATAGTCTAACAACACAAACCTTATTACTTCTCATTTATATCTTCTTGACCGACATTTTAAATAGCAAATATGTTTTCTAAAGAGCAAAATTACAGGACTCTATTATTACATATTATTATAAAATACAGAACAGGTTGGTTATACACTTGGGAATAAAATTACAACTAAACAACAATTGAAATGCAACTGTAGTTCCTGTACAGGCAATAGTCTCTAATCAATATGCCAAGATTGCTTTTGAAGCACTTATGAAGAATTCATAACACTCTTCTTACTATAAATTCAGTGCAACTGAAATGAGGATATAAAGATGTCAGTGCTATATCCATGAATGTTCACTACATAGTGTAACTTTAGAGGCTGGTCTTGAAGAGCTTTCAAACAGTCCATTCAATTAAATATTTATTGAGTGCCCTCTAGGGACTTGGCTATTAGGTGAGCTCCAGAGGGGTATAGACCAGAGAACACATAATCTTTGAATTTTGGGATTGGCCTAAGAAACAACTCTTTGTGCTAACAATCTCATACACAGCAGGAACAATCTTTTCATATCCTCCTTATTGTATGTGAACAATGTTTGGCACTAAAATAAAGTGGCTTTCTAAAATGTCATAAAAGGGAACCATATTTTTTGAGATTAGAAAATTGTTTACTGAGAGCATTACTTGTGTCTGCAATTTGGATAATAGGAGGAATATAGTTTGGTGTACAAGGAGACATTTCATTTCCCAGCAATGAGAAGTGATGTAAGCAAAGTCATACAGGTGATAAGCTAGAACTCAGAGCAATCTTGGGCAGTTTAGTAGATCACTCTGCTATAGTAGGACAATAAATCTGACAGTGCATAAAAATACTGACATGTCATTTCAAATCCTGTATAAAACATAACTATTTACTAACTCTGGAAGTAAGATTTGTTTATTGTAAATTAGTTGGAAAAGAGATAAAAGCTTAAATAATAAAAATTAAAATAATCACTATTAAAATTTCTTTATTATCTTTTACCTATAAATACAAACACACATGCAGATCTACATAGTTGTAGAATCTGAACTATGGAAACATAGTATGCATCCACACTATGGATGTATCATCAGAATTTACCCAGATCATAAGGTGCCTGGGTGGCTCAGTAGGTTAAGTGTCTGACTTCAGCTCAGGTCATGATCTCACAGTTCGTGAGTTTCAATTCCGCATCAGGCTGTGTTCTGACAGCTCGGAGCCTGGAGCCTGCTTTGGATTCTCTGTCAACCTCTCTCGCTCTGCCCCTCCCCTGTTCACGCTCTGTCTCTCTCTCAAAAAATAAATAGATGTTACAAATTAAAAGAAAAGAAAAGATAAGAAAGAAAAGAAAAGAAAAGAAAAGAAAAGAAAATTGATACTTGGCTACTCTTTGGCCTAGTTTAAAAAAAAAAAAAAAAGGATTTACCCAGATCATGGGGCACCTGGGTGGCTCAGTCGGTTAAGCATCAGATTTCGGCTCAGGTCATGATCTCACGGTTAGTGGGTTCGAGTCTCGCATCAGACTCTGTGCTGACAGCTCAGAGCCTAGAGCTTGCTTTGGATTCTGTGTCTCCCTCTTTCTCTGTCCCTCCCCTGCTCATGTTCTGTATCTCCCTCAAAAATAAATAAATGTTAAAAAAATTAGAATGTACCCAGATCATTAACAACCTTTTTGTAAATATGCTCTTAGTAGTTCCATAGTATCCCAACATGTGGACTGCCCTAGCTCCACTGGTTTTTCTCAATGGATGGATACGTAGCCTGATTTGTCATTTTTGGTATGACTAATATTCTTGTCTAGAAAACCCTCTTGGTATCATTGACTCAGCACAATCTCCTAGAAGTATAGCTATAGTACCAAAAGACAAAAGTGTTTTTGAGCTTTCTAGCACTAACTGTCAAACCTTTCCAGAGGGCTACTCCAGTAAATATTCATACAAACAGAATGTTAAAAATATCCCCTGTACCACACTGGGATGTGCTGGAACTTGTCATTAAAGAATCTTTGCTAGATTGATGGTGGAATATGACATCTGTTTAAATGTGCACTGACTTGAAAGGACTTTGAAGCCGACACTGAAGGAAAGAGAGACAATTTGGGGAAGAGCTCAAAGTAAATACAAGTGCCTGCTGTTTTAGTGAAACTTGCACAGATCTTTGAGAGATAAAACTTTCTGAAAAGAAATTAAATTAAACAACAGATTATTGGAGTAAATCTAGAGAAGGGTTTGAATCTACACTTGAAAATGTCTTAGCTCAGGCTGCCATAACAAAATACCATAGACTGGATGGCTTAAACAACAAAAATTGATTTCTCTTCATTCTGGAGACTAGAAATCCAAGATCAAGGTTCTGACTGATTCAATATCTGGTGAGAGCTCTCTTCCTGCCTGGCAGACTCTTCCTGCCTTCTTGCTGGGTTCTCTCACATGGTAGAGAGAAAGAAATTGATCTCTTTCTTTTCTTATGGAGTCACAGTCCTATTACATTAGGGCTTCACCCTTAGAAACTTTTTAACCTTAATTCCTTTGTAAGGGCCCTACCTCCAGAAACAGTCGCACTGTGGGTGGTTAGGGCTTAAACATATGGATTTGGGTTAGGGGGAGGGACAAAATTCAGTCTGTAGCAGAAAGATACTTCTCATTAAAACCATACAGGGGAAATTTCATTACTACCTGGATGAGCATAAACAGGAAGATTACCACTTTCAATAGGCAATGCAGACTGCTCTTTTCAGTAACTCAGGCTCATTTTGTAATGTTCTATTACATACTAGGAAAGGAGCTTTTATGCATCACAAAAGCGGTAGGGATATAATATGAGGGAACCTTAAAAGTGGGACAGAAGAGTTGTGAATGAACAACTAAGAGATGCTATTTTAAATCCTAAGGTTAGATGAGATACCCAAAGCAGTAGCAGGGAGAGATAAATGATGGTCTGAGATTAAGCCCTGGGGAGCTGACACAGTCAGACAATTACCGAATGTGTTGCTAAAGTGAATCCTGAAATTATGGTCAGAAGAAAGGATGCACACTGTAGTAGGGTTCAAAGCCAAGATTAAAATGCCAAATTTATAGACCTCTGTTGCCAGAGATCAACTGGAGACCTATTTCAGTAAGAAAGTCTGAGTAAAGAATGCTGGTATGTAGAATAACTTGGAGGTATATTTTTAGAACATGGTCCAAGAAGTTAAAGACTGAGTAATGTAACAGTAGCGTGTTTTAAGGTGATACAAGGGATTTGGCTCTTGTAAGAAGAAAAGCATATTAAAATGGAGAGATAAATACTAAAACTGCATTTGGATAACTGATCCATATAAGGTCAACTTTTATTTTGAAATCTTCCCTAAAGTCAGTCTATCCAGTTATTAGAGACTTGCAAGAAATTTTCCAAAATAAGATAAGCCTTAGGGTACATGAATGGCACAGTCCATTAAGCATCCAACTCTTGATCTGGGCTCAGGTCAAGATCTCAACGTTTGTAAGTTCTAGCCCCACATAGGGCTCCTCGCTGACAGTGTGGAGCCTACTTAAGATTTTGTCTCTCCCTCTCTCTGCCCCTCCCCTGCTCTCCCTTGTTCTCTCTCTTAAAATCAATAAATAAACTTACAAACACACACACACAAAAAAACAAAATAAGGTAAGCTTATGATGGTCACCCCACCCAGACACACACACACACACACACACACACACACACACACACAATACACATGTGCGTTATATACACTTATATATATCCACATCCATCTATATAGAGATATACAAATAAATGCATATATATGCATATAATTAAAATATAGTTATATTTTCTATATGTGTTAGCTGCAATAACATTAATATTTAGATGCTATTGGAAAAGAATGTGAAAACTTTTTTTGCACTTTTTTTCAGTTAGCCCATAGGTTACCAGATACCCTGTGGCATCATCTTCACCTCCAAGGCATTGGGTAGGAATGGGATAGTGGCTTGCAGGGAGGAAGAGGTTATAAGGGTAGCAGCTCAATCAGTAAACCTATAAAAGGAGGATTAGTGGCATTCACATTTTCTCCAAAATAAATCAGCAGATTTCTCTCTTAATTCTCAAACCCCTTACCTCTCTTCCCCTTTCTCCTCCCAAAATGCCTGATGACAGCCACATCATCAACACAGAACTATTTCTGCTTCTGACATGTACATGTGTCTCCTTGTTCAGATCTATCATCTCAGAATGACAGGCTCCAGATGCTTTCTAACTTTTACTTAGGGGGAAATCTTTCAAAATAAATGCCAGGACAAACTTGTATTTTTGTCTCACTGTTATTTTTATTGACTTCTCAAAACCTCTGTCCCCGTGTCTGCTGACTTGACAAGATGAGATGAAGCTTAGTAGTTTCAAAGAGAAGCTGAAGATACTTATTTGTGGGCAAACCTATTAAAATCCTGTTTGAGGAACAACAATTTCCACAAGTTAATTGCTACCATAACAATATCCAATACAACAAGTTAGAAATGTGCTTGTGTTTTTCTAGTTCATTAGAATGCAAAACTGCAATTATTCACGGTATCTATAAGGTTATGAGTTTTGTGACAGAAATACTAGAATCTATCCTTTAGTATAAATGAAGAACTTTTAGAACTTGATCTTTGGATAAGTCTCAAGTCAACTGCAATGTTTTTCCTCAGTTTTGAGGCTCAATTCTGTTTGATTTCAATTCCTACTTTCTTCACCCAATAACTCTTGCTCTGTGGCAGATTTTATTAAACCATAAAAATTTAACTTTATCATTAATTAGAATGGAGAGCCTGACAATATTACATTTTACTCTTTACCTCTTAATGATGATTAAGATAAGCTATGCTTTGATGCAGCAATCTCTGTACCAACAAATTACTGTACAAAACTAGGTGACTGAGTGATAATCATTAGAATCCAATGAGTTCCTTGCTACAAATTATAACTTTAAATCTGAAAGAATATGAAATGCTTTTTGGTCTTATTATGTATTTACTCTTTCCTGTGGTTGGGGGTATGGAATATTCATCCCAAGAAAGTGGTCTTAGCTTTTACTTATGTAACTATTAATGGACTTATATGTGACAATAGAAATAATCCTATAAAAATAAAATTTCTTAGGGTGCCTTGGTGGCTTAGTTGGTTAAGCGACCAACTCTTGATATCAACTCAGGTCATGATCTTGCAATTTTGGGATCAAGCCCTGTGTCAGCCTCCATGCTTGGCATGCTTGGGATGGAACCTGCTTGGGATTCTCTCTCCCTATCTCTCTGTCCCTCCCCACTCATATGCACACATGCATGTTCTCTCTCTCTCTTTCTCTCTCTCTCTCTCTCTCTCTCTCTCTCTCTCTCTCAAAATAAATAAATAATCTTTGAAATAAAATAAAATAAAATAAGATGTATCTCAAATATTCATTATTTGTGATGGCTATTTGTTTATAGGGTAAGAACCATCATTCTATATACTAAGAATATTGGTTATTTATTACTGAGCAGCAATCCAAGGGAAGTTCAAGGACAATTGCTTGAGGGCTTTGTAATCCTCTCACATTCTCCCTAAACACTATCACCATCCCTTATCCATCCCCTGATTCTTTTGTTTCATATGGCTGGCTCTTTATTTCTACTCCTTATCAACCGATATATGGGTAGATATTAATTTAAGCATAATATAGACAGTAATCGCATTACGGGTATAAAACTGTCCTGCTTCCTTTGTATCAATTTTTGTCATCCAGAGTGGAACCTCCAACTTTACGGAACAACTTCTTTAATTTCCTCAACCATCCCTTACTTTCACGCTGGCTCTTTTTTATTACAAACATACACACACACACGTGCACATGCGCATGCACATACACTTGCACACACACATACACACACACACACACACACACACACACACACTCATCTTCATGCAAACTTCCTTTCTATATGCCTTGTCTTCTGAGACATTCTGTTCTCTCATTCCTGGGTCCTCACTCTGCATTTTCTGCTTAATTCATAGATTATAAAAGTATTAAGTTAGATATTTCCTCTGGATGCCTTTATCAACTTTCTAAATCCTGGATTAATTTTCCCTTTTCTGCATTTGCTAAGGAGCCAGAATGGGATTTTTGACATAGAAGTATTTCAGTCAATTGCCAAAAATACAATACTGCATTTCTGTCTGTTGTTATGTCTCTCACCAGACTGGAACTTCTCTAAGTGTGTATGCAATGTCCTCTAACTGCACCCTAGCATCAGGGGCGATACTCAGCACTTAACATGTGCTTAACAGATATTGTTAAATAAGTGAACAAATGAATGTCTACTGATTTGGACTGTACATACTGGTGCTGTCTAACATGGTAGCCATGAGCCATGTGTATTATTGAATACTAAAAATGTGACTAGTCCAAAATGAGAGGTACTGAAAGTGTAAAATACACACTAGATTTTGAAATCTTAGTATGAAAAAAGGTAAATATCTGATTAATAATTTTATATGGATTACATGTTTAAATAACATTTAAAAATTCTTATTTATTTTGAGAGAGATAGAATGCTGAAGGGTCAGAGACAGAGGGAGAGAGAGAATCCCAAGCAGCCTTTGCACCGTCAGCGCAGAGCCTGATGTGGGGCTCGATCCCACGACCTGTGAGATTGTGACTGGATCCGAAGTAAGAGTTTGATGCTCAACATACTGTACCACCCAGGAGCCCTTCAGTAACTTTTTTTTTTATATATTGGATTAAATAAAATATATCATCAAATTTAATTTTACTTGTTCTTATTGCTTTAATAGGGCTATTTGAAATTTTTAAATTAAGAGTATGGCTCACATTCATGGCTCCTGGTGTATTTCTACTGGCTAGCACTGGTATAAATCACACAGACTCCAGACACAAGAACATAATCATCCCATTATTATAGACTTCTAGTCATTCAGTGTCAGGTAAGGCATTGTCCCATCGTCAGTAAGATTAAAACCCAGTCATATTTTAAATTGTATCAGTCAGTCTTAATTTAAGTACTTTGATTACCCAACACTGTTGCCTTTAATTACAATTAGTTTATTGCAATGATACTAACAATCTATATAAAAGAGTTTTAAACGTATTAAGATTACATTTCCAATGGCGGGACATTCAGGATATGTTCTTATTTTAGAGTTTAGAGTTCAAAACAAAAAATGACTCAACACCAGCATGATCTGATAGGAAATTCGGCATGAATGGGAATGTTCTATATCTGTGCTGCTCAATGGTAGCCACTAAGCACATGCGTATGGTTGAGCACACGAAATATGGTTAACATCACTGACAAAATTAATTCTTAATTAATTTAAAGAGCCTCCTGTAGCCAATACCTGTTGCATTGGACATTGCACCTCCAGATAGAAAGGTAATTTCTGCCCTATCGCTAGCAATATTAACTTTCAAGTAAATTTATCTTGAATACCATATTGAGATTATTTCTATCTCATCTAAATCATGAGTGAGTAAAATGTAAACATAAAATGGTCCAAACACTTTAGAAAGACTGTGTGTATGGGGTTTTTAAGAAGTTTTTTTCTTATGAAACAAAGACATGTATATTTAAGTTAACAGCAAGATCTCCTTATAATGTTAATTATCTGATATCAGCATCCCTTCATGCTGTTAAATTATACGTGTTTGATTTTTAATTAAGATGAGAATATCCATAAAAAACAACTAAAAAGTATTCCTCCCAAGTTTTTGTGTATTTGTTTGTTTTTCCACTTTATAAGCACAGTGCTTTTGAAACTCTGTGAGTGATTGATTCCAGATAACCTAAACCTCTGGAAGCCATTTACAGGAGGGCTTTATTGTATAAAAACAATTTCTGGTTTGAGAATATGCAAAAGGAGTTGTGTATTGAAAATTCTAAACCTCATTCTTCCAATTTGTCTCCTGCAAAATGTCCAGAAAATAGGTCTTTAAAGAACACGGTGTAATTAACATTCAACTTTATGTGCTTTAATTATGAGCTAATATCTGATTGAGCAGATAACATTTCTGCCTGTGGTTTTCACCGAGGGAATCATAGAATCTGGGAGCTGGCAGAGTTCTTGTCCAAATTTTTAATTTTGTAGCTTAGAAATAATAGTCACAGAATAAAATGACAATGAAAGTCATAGATACGTAGCAGAGATGGAGACTCATCTGATTTTTAGAAACTGGTAGAATAGCTATTGTCCTCTCAAATGTCATTTCATTTGAAAACCATCTATGTAACATATCTGTGTTCAAAAATATCCCACGTCTGTTAGGCCATAATAGAAAGGAAGGAAACTTAATTTTTCCTGAGCATTTACTCTGGACTGGACAACATGCTCCATATTTCCATGATCTGTCACTTCATGTCATCCTTATATCACCTGTAGGGGGCAGGTGAAGAAATAAAGTCTCTCATCAAAGAGGAAATTTGTTCCTGGTAAACAAAACAAAACAAAAGAAAACAAAAGAAAACCTGATGGGTGTGTATTGGGGGTGGGGGAGGCAAGAATCATGTCCACATTATTCTACTCATGAAGTCTATGCCTTTACTTCCATATCACATTGATTCTTCTAAAAAACTCAGATATTTTATTTTATTTTTTAATTTTTATTCATTTATTTTTAATGTTTATTTTTGAGAAAGAGAGAGAGAGAGAGAGATTGAGAGAGACCAAGCACAAGCAGGGGAGGGGCAGAGAGAGAGGGAGACACAGAATCTAAAGCAGACTCCAGGCTCTGAGCTGTCAGCACAGAGCCGAAGTAGGGCTTGAACCGATGAACCACGAGGTCATGACCTGAGATGAATTCAGACACTTAACTGATTCAGCCACCCAGGCACCTCAGCAACTATATTTTATAATGTTGTCTGATTCAGAAGAGCAGAAAAGTTTAAGCCAACATGACTTTTTGGAAATATGTTTAGAAGACTTTTGTTACCTAATTAACAACAGTTCATTCATTTATTTCTTTTAGGACTTAATACTTCTTGTCCCTATTAAAATATGATGGTTTTAAAACTAAATTAATTTAATTTAGATCTCTTAATAGTCATGCTACCAAACAAATTCATATATTTTTTTTGTTCTTCACTTTAAATTTGTATAAACGTTCTCTATGGAGCCAAATAACTTTGTTGATTGAGCTTTGTAGTTGTCAAATAATGTTTCTGGTGTTATAGGTAGACTGTCCTAAAAAAAAAAAAAGACTATGAATTTAGTTTCAAAGAAATTGTGCATGGGGAAAAAAAAACATGGTACTTAAATAACTTGACGTTCTGATCATTTTTTTGGTGAACATAAAATGACTAGAAACAATCAATGGTCATGAGGTACTTATAAAATAGATTAAGGACTGGAAATGTGTTTCTACATTTTTTCACATAGCAAATCACATAATAGTAAGTTAGTGGTTAGAAGTAAAGTTTCTGAATTGAGACTGATCTGGCCTTGAATTCTGGCTCGATCACTTATTTGAATTATAACTGTAGATATGCAAAATCTCATTTTACTCACCTGCAAAATGGTAGGAGTATTTGAATTCACCTCATATTAATGTAAGTATAATACTTAGCATGGGAAATCTCATATGGTACTTGCTCAATTAGTACAATTATTGTTGTTACATGTATTATTGTGCAATTAAAATGCAGTAAGTTAGGGCAGTTATTTATTATATTAAGTTACTACTCAGTCACATAAAAAGAGAAGGGTATATGTTACAACTGTTTTGTAAATTTCAATGACACAGGTCTTTGTGTGTATATATATTTATATGTATTATATAAAATATAATATTTAATATTACTATTATGTTTCCTGAACGCATGTGAGCTAACTAGACAAAATAGTACCTTTCCTGATAATATATCTAAATAATACTGATATGTTTCTTTAAGCGTAGGTTGCTTGTTCCAGGACAGATTGAGTAATAACCTTTAGTTCACGGCAAATAATATACTAAAACCACAACATATTTTACAGACAAATCTACAACATATAGTCAAGTTTCTTCAAAAAGTCACAATTGCGAAAGTATAACAAATAGGTCTCTTAATTTCAGATCTGCTTTTGAAAACTCTTTTATATCTATTACCAAGGCAAAGTCCAAGAAAAACTTACCTGTGCATATCACTGCTAAAAATACAAGTAAAATGAGCTATTACTGTGAGGCAGTGTCTCCTTGATTCTAAGCACAGTAACCTGAAAAAAAAACATGATCTGTGACTGTTGCTACCTTGTTGATATTGAGTCCCACCGTAAGGGTTGCACTCTAAATAGCAGAGAGCTCTAATAGTTATTTATGTGATTTCTTTTATGTTGAGTTTCAAAACAGAACAAAAATTTTAAAAATTGCTTGGTTTTAATAACCTCTGGTGGTCCATGACTTTACCTCTTCTTGCTTCACATTTATTATATGGGCTACTGAGCTGAGGTAAAGAGATGGTCATACCAAAGCATAAAAAATTAAGAGGTTATGCCAGGGAATCATAGGTTTGATAAGTGCTCAGGACACATTTTAACTTGAAAATCTCTGTCCCTGAGAGTCAACATTCTCCTCAGGCTTTAGAGAAAATACTTTACATTCATCTTTTATGTTGAAAAAAATTATATTTATACAGCTTTGTAGATTTTTAAAAATAAAGCTCAACACAATTATTAGAATATGGATGTATTTTAACTTTAAATGGCAAGTATCAGAAAAAGAGACAACTGGAATGGCAGCATTAAAAAAAAAAAAAAAAAAAAACAAAAAAAAAAACAATTCCGGATAGGTTTTTGTCTCTCTGGAGACAAAGTGACAAGTTAGTCACTTCAGAAATATTTTAAGAGCCAATATTTATTGAGGCTGATTTTATCATTAAATGCAAACACTATGTAGTTCATCTCAGGGGAATAAAGGGTTTGTGTGTAATGGCGGGGTTGGGGGAAAAGAGAGAGAGAGAGAGACAGAGAGAGACAGAGAGAGACAGAGAGGAAGAGAAATACCAGAGAAAAAGGACAAGGGGCAAGAGGGAGAAAGCGTGCTGTGTGTGTGCTGTGCCCTGTGCTAAGAAGCTGATGTATTTTAATGGATGCTTATATGTACAGATGCATAGGCTTACTGAACAAATTATAAAGAGGGGATTGGAGGTCCTCCTGCCCATATTAGGCAATATAAATCCATCTATTTACTGATTTCACTGATTAGGCTGTCTAATTTCTGTAGTGACAGGTAACTATTTATTCACTTACATTTACTAGATACTTTGGCTTTAAACATGTGCAATCTGCAATGGGAGGCTAGATCCCTACTAGAAAGAAGGATATTACTTTCAGGAATCACATGCTTTCCCTGGTTGATTGTCTCTCAAGCATTTTTCTTTCCTCTTAGTACCTAAGCTCTTATTTGTCATATGCAATAGCACTCACAAAGGAGCCATGCTTACACAATCATAATACATAATACATACAATACAAATACATACAAATACGTAAGTTAATAAATTACATCTTGTTTTAGGTAACAATTCTTAGAGTCAAAGAACACAATTTAAGAAGTACTATATCGTCATATTCAGGGTTTTTTTGTTGTTGTTTTTTGCACTCAAATAATTGGTTCATTTCCATATTGATATAAACATAAGTAAGCTTGTTTTATTATTTTTATTTTTTTTAATTATGAAATTTATTGTCAAATTGGTTTCCATACAACACCCAGTGCTCATCCCAACAGGTGACTTCCTCAGTGCCCATCACCCACCCTCTCCTCCCTCCCACCTCCCATCAACCCTCAGTTTGTTTTCAGTTTTTAGAAATCTCTTAGGTTTTGGCTCCCTCCCTCTCTACAATTTTTTTCTTCCCCTCCCCCATGGTCTTCTGTTAAGTTTCTCAGGATCCACATAGGAGTGAAAACATAGGGAATCTACCCTTCTCTGTATGACTTGTTTTAAATAATTAGTCTGATAGCTATCTACCAGTAGCAGTGGCTATTCAAGATGCTAATAATAAAAAAAGCATTCTAACTATGTACATAAGTAGAAAAATCCACTGCGTGTTTCAAAGTACATCCTGGAGTCAACATAATAAAAACCACTTTAAGCAGGTAGAGGAGTTGCTATTATCTGTATTCCACTATTAATGAAACCAAGGCTCTTGGCTATAAAGACAACTGATTGGCTAAGGTCTCCAAGCTTTCAAGCATCACATCTCATAGTAGAATCCAAGTTTCTGTACTCTGTGTTGGCTATTTTTTTTTTATTATTCCACAATACTATAAACTAGTAATGAAATTAATGCTATTTTTCTTCCTCTTCCCTCCCTCTGCTCTTCCTCCTTACTTCTTTCCATATTCTTAAAGAATATATCCAGCATCGTATATTCATTATTTATTTTACTTTTTTTTTTAATTTTAGAGAGAGACAGAGGGAGCAGGGGGAGGAGCAGAGTGGGAGAGAGAGAGAGAGAATTGGAAGCCCGCTCCATGTTCACCACGCAGCCCAATGTAGGGCTCAATCCCACAACCCTGGGATCATAACCTGAGCCAAAACTGAGTCAGATGCTCAACTGACGGAGTCACTCAGGCTCCCAAACTTATTTATTCAACATTTATTATGTGTCAGCTAGTACAAAAAATGCTCAGGTAACATGCCGAAGAAAGTGTAAACTTAAGCTGTGTCCAATACTATCAGTAGAAAATCTTAAAAATAAACCGGGGGAGGGGGAGAAAGAAGTCATCATCTAGGTTAATGGTCTCAGTCACAGTGTGACGCCACCTCATTACATCACATATTGTGAGCTCATGTTCTCGCAACTGGAGTGCGGGAAAATGTACCATGTTGTAGGACATAATTTATCTTTGTTGCAGCATATAAACCGAGGTTATCTATGGAAATGTGTCATAGTTCTGAGCAGTGTATTTTATATCTGTGGTAATGAAAAAAAAATGATGAGAATCACAGTTTTAGACAGAGGAGAAATGTGTGTTTAAAAGGTTGGGTTGTCCTGCGTCTTCCCTTCAGCAGCCAACAGAGGTGAGGCACTTATATGCCACTGAGGTTCCCTTGAACCACTACTCCAATGTTTATACAAGTGAAGTGGAAATGACCTTTGAGAAATCACCTGGATGTATCCAGACTTCAATACATACTATTCTTAAACTCTTTCAGCAATTTGACAGTCACTTCCATTTTTTTAATGACATCTAAAGAAAGGGATTTTCTAAATTCCAATAGTAGCCTTTCCCACTTGTAGTACAAAGAATTTCTTACAACATCCTTATTACTATCTTTAATCATCTAACTTCACCCAGACTCTGATTTCTTTCCTTTTAATCACAGTGTGAATAGAGAATAGAAGATCAATCATTCTCATAGAAGCTCCAATTTGAACAATTATAGTTAGGTTAATATTCTATGTCAATTTTCCAATATGGAAAGACCTACAGGTTGGTGTTGATTTTCATATTTTGAATACAGGCAACACTAAATAGATCTTACCTCTGCATGAAAACTTGGAAACATTGGACTTTCCAAATATGTAAGAAAACTGCAAGCATTGGTTTTTAGGACATTTGAAAGACAAGTGCCTTGTTACTTGAGTGGATTCATTAATCATTTATTTATTTATTTAGGTTTTTTTTTTTCCATTCAATCATAACTCATTGAGTGTATGTATGTGCTAGAAAAAGTACTATGTATTAGTGATAACAAAAGGTAAACAAGCCATGACCATTCCTTCAAAAGTGTATGGTCAGGGCACCTGGGTGGCTCAGTCAGTTTAGTATCCAACCCTTAATTTTGACTGAGGTCATGATCTCATGGTGTATGAGCTCGAGCCCCACATCTGGCTCTGTGCTCTCAATCCCTGCATGGGATTCTCCGTCTCCCTCTCTCTCTGCCCCTCCCTCACTCACTCTCTATCTCTCTATCTCAAAATAAACAAATGAACATTAAAAAAAAAAAAAAGCACAGACTACTGGGAGACTTTAGTTTACACAGGCTTGTGTTAGATCTTTCAGAAGGGACAAGTAACCCATGAAGTGTGTGGCATCGAATCAAGGGCAGAAAGAGTTTTAAGAAGCGAGAAGTCAATGTTGTAAAGCTTCATTTTGAAAATAGGATAAAAAGCGTTTCAATGTTTCTGTGAAGCAAGTAATGTTAAAACAAATTTCTGATTTGAATTCCTACCAACAGATGACTGACAGGTTAACACTATAGCCTGTGGGAGTAAGAGTCTAAGTAGAGCTGTGTAAAACTCTTTATATGTGTGTATATTTCAATACATTATTCCCTTTCACTTTTTTTTATTTGCCATGAAGATTCAGGGTTGCATGTTACCTTATCAGTAAATAAACTGAATAACCAGAACTTGTGGTATTTATGCTTTTAAAAAATTGTTACATTGAATGGAGAATGAAATTATAATAAGTACTATTAGTTTGGAATATGGACTGAATTAAGTTCTCCTCAAATTCAGATGTTGAAGCTTTAACTCCTAATGTGACTGTATTTGGAGACAGGATCTTTAAGGAAGTAATTAAGGTAAAATGAGACTCTAAGGGTAAGACCTTAACCCAACAGGACGGGTGATCTTATAAAAGGAAGAAGAGACAGAAGACCACGTGAGGACACAAGAGGGTAGCTATCTGCACGCCAGGAAGAGAAGTCTTACCAGAAATCAACCCTGATGGCACTTTGACCTTGGATTTCCAGTCTCCAATAGAGAAACAGCCTGTGAGAAAATAGCCATCTGTTGTTTAAGCTACACAGTCAGTGGTATTTTGTTATTGTGGCCTGAGGTGACTAATAAACTTTGTTTAAAAAAAAAAAAATTGTTCAGGGCACCTGGGTGGCTCAGTCAGTTGAGTGCCTGACTTTGGCTCAGGTCATGGCCTCACAGTCCGTGGGTTCAAGCTCCACATGGAGCTTTGCATTGACAGGGCAGAGCCTGCTTCAGATTCTCTGTCTCCCTCTCTCTCTCTCTCTGCCCCTCCTGAGCTGGCACTCTCTCTCTCTCTCACAAAGATAAACAAGTAAACATTAAAAAAAAATTCCAACAAGTAGCTGATAGCATTTTCTTAATGGTAATTGGTAAAACGTGAAAACGTGTTAGGCCCCAGCCGGATTTCAAGTCATGTATTTAGAATTTTAGGAGTATAATCTCATCCAATCCTCAGGACAGTCTGAGAAGGTTAGGTACTTCTGTCATGCCATTTTATAGATGTGACTCACAGAGAGAAAGACTTGCCAAAGGTTAGCTAACCAGTGAGTAAGCTTTTGTTCTTACAGTAGAGTCCAGAGTGACCATTATTAATACAGCTTTCATTTTTGCATCTAGCACATATTAGCTTGAACAATAAGAATCATTAAAATATTTTAATGTTATATTGTAGTTCCATATTTATCATATTATACAAGCAAACAAAAATACTGATCAAATGTGCTTTAACAAAAATGGGATTTCATAAAAGTAAATTTATGAACTGCATCACTTGCTACAACTCCATAGTTGGAAAGAAACATGAAACATATTAGAACAGAAAAAGGACAAAGGCTATTGTAACTATATTGCATTTTCTTATAAAACTTATAAATGTAAATATTACATTTAATGTTAGCATAACCAAATTGCAAAAACTTGGTTACTATTGAAAAGGCCAATTACATGAACCTGACACTAAAATTTAAAATCTACACCATTTCAAAATAGACTTCCTAGTGATTAAAAAAATATATATCCATGAACATGAAGACTTGAAATGTAATAAGGACCCAAATGAGTTAGTGATGGCTGTCATAAAAATCTGGCAGGGCATTCTATTTACAATTTGTAATAAAACTGTCACACACTGAATTTATAAAAGCATTTATCTTAGAAAAATAAATCTATTTGCCAAGGGCAAGTTAATAACCTCTACAGTTCATTTGAATATTCGGACAAAGAGATAGTTTGACTAATAGAGCATTATAAGAAGTATGTCAGGAAATGTACAGGATGCTGTGACAATGGATACATCACCCAAAAACATGCTACCTGTGAATGAAACAGCAGGGATACTTTCTATATTATCTGAAATACAAATCGATATTGTTAACCATCAATGTAAAAAAACATGCACACAGAGAAAATTGTGTTCATGTGTTCCATTTTTGGAAACAATTAAAAATATTTCAATTTAAGTGCCAAAAGAATGTGGATTTTTTAAATCTCCAATTGAATGCACAACTATTCCCTAAGGATTAGAAGTTGTTTATTTGTTTGAGAAATGAAAGGGAAGGAAGTATTATTTATTGCATGGCATTTTACAGACACTCAGAAATAAAAAACCTATGCGGTGTTTAATAAACTGTTCCTTGAAATTTCAGATAAGCTTAATGGAAGCATGGAAGACAGCAGTCATACACTGTTTAAAATAACTAGAGGGATGGTACAAGAATCGCACAAGCTCCAGCTGTCATAATGAGCTTAGGCCAGACACTTAGCCTTTTCGTGCTCTTTAGAATGTTCATGAGGATCTTCTGTGTTACTCTGCATGTCCCTTGAAAATGCAAATATAATCTGCAGTGTAGAATTTTAAGAACACTTAGATGTGTGTATTTTCTCCAAATATAATGCTGTATAAAGAGAGAGGACATGCACGTTATAAATCCTCATTTATCTAGTGCAGGGTCAGCAAACTTTTGCTTACAGGACTCAACTTTACCATTGTAATGTGAGAACAGTTACAATAGACTGTGCATCAATGACTGGGTGTGAGTGTGTTCCAAGAAAACTCTTATTTACAAAAATGGACAGGGGGCCTGAATTGGTCAATGGGCCATAATTTGACAAGCGTTTACATTTTAAAGAAAGCATTTAAATAAAAAAGTTTTGAGGAGCCTAAGTGGTTGACTTTGGATTCTTGATTTCAGCTCAAGTCGTGATCCCAGGGTCTCAGGATTGAGCCCTGTGTCAAGCTTCACTAGGTGTGGAGCCTGCTTAAGACTCCTCCCCTCTCTCTCTTTCTCTCTCTCTTTCTCTCTCTCCCTCTCCCTACTCCTGCTTTCTCTATTTTCTCTTAAAAATTCCTTTAAACATATACTTTGAAAACAATCGATATCCCACATTTTATATTTGGTTTTCTTATTGGAAAAAAAAGTACTCTTATTGAGATGCACATTTACCTTTACTTTTGATCATTACATGAACTTACATACCATTTATAAGGCTTTTTGTTTATCTTCGTAAGTGATAAGACAGAAAATTCCACATGTTAAAGCATTTGAACAGCAAACATTCCACTCATTATAGTAAAAAGTATTATTATTATTATTATTATTATTATTATTATTATTATTAATGCAGGTAACACTTCATTTGGTACTTCCTGGTTCAAATTCTAGCTCTGGCCCTTCTTTGCAGGGTTAACTTTAGGCTCTATGTCTTCATTTTCTTTTCTTATGATGGGCCTCATGGTCATATTACCTCACAAGATTGTTAAAGCTTAATCGAGCTAGTGGATATACAACACTTTGCAGATGCTGAAAACATGGAGAGTATACAATTGATAGTAGCCATTGTTATTATAATTAGATTTATTAAAATTATCATATATCCCAGACCTTGGAATAAGTTAGGTATAGTTGAAGGAAGGGAACAAATAAATGCATAAAATATAAAATATTCCATGGTACAACAGAAATAAGCATTTTGTCACAGGTTGATATTTAAATGTTAAATGGACACGAAGTAGATCAATCACAGAAGACTGAGGAAACCTAAATGAAGATGATGAGTTTTATACAAGATCCTGAAGGAGGACATAGTTTTCACTGGTAGAATGTTGGTGTTAAGGACCGACTAAGAAGGCTGTCATTCAGCAAAAGGCCCTAAAGCAGAGAAAGTGCCCAGGGACTGACTTGACTCCAGACCTCAACCTTGAGTGAGACGTGATCCTGGGTAGCATCAGCAAGAGAATTCCTATGTAAGGCCGTAATTGCTCACTAGAAAATACAACATTTTGAAAACTTTTTCCTTTATTTAGAGTACTTGTCTAGTATTTCATCCCAAGGTGGCATTTGCTCCCCTAGAATAAAGAAATATATTAAAGGAACCTGCCTAGGGAGGAAAGTACATAGAGACGACATTAAAGTATCATTTTGTAGGACAAGTATATACGAACAAATGTGGTGAGAGTTCTAGGTTTTAAACCTAGAGATCAGAGCTCTTATGAAAAGGAGGAACCAGTGAATGATTCTTGAAGCACTGAGAAGGCTAGAGAGAGGACTAGAAAGAGGCAAGAACATTAAAGTCTATTCCAGGTCTGATCCTCGCTTGCCGTAAAACCTCAGGCTAGTAGCACGCCCTCATTAGGTGTTGGTTTTCACCTCTGAAAGTGATGATAATAGATATTTCTACCATGATGAATCTGCAACTATTTCATTCAGTCATGAGAAGAGAACAAAACAGAAGAGAACTTGGAATGAAGACTCTATATCCATTTCATAGGAAAGGGAGCTCAAAAAACATAAATTTAATTCTTGGATTATTTTTTAAAAACATGGGACATGCATTTTAATTGAGTCATGTTACATTCTGTAGGCAAGGAGAAAGTCAGAATTAGAATCATGGGGAGAGGTAAATGGATAAAGCTGCAAAAAAAATTTATATTGTATTACGGGAAGATAGAAAACCAGCAAGAAAAAGCAAGTGAAGAGATAACATAAAGATTTAAAAGATACTGTTTTGTAATACTAATTTGGAATATGACCAAAGCTAGTATTTCTTTCTTTTTTTAATAAATGTTTATTTATTTTTGAGAGAGAGAGAAAGAGAGAGAGAGAGAGAGAAAGCAGGCCTGAGGGGGGAGGGGCAGAGAGAGAGGGAGACAGAGGATCTGACAGAGGCTCGTGCTGACAGCAAAGAGCCTGATGCTGGGCTCAAACTCACAAACCTGAAGATCATGACCTGAGCCAAAGTCAGATGCTGAACTGACTGAGCCACCAAGGTGCCCCCAGTATTTAATTCTTTCTAATTTACAAGGTACTTTACCGTGCATTATCCCATTTCATCATCACATTAAACCTGCAAAGCAATACTTATCACATGAAATTTTTTACTATTTGTTCAAATTCATGGAAAAAAGATCTCTGGGATCCCAACCTGGTAGCCTTCCTCAAAGGTGATCAGCAAGCATTGCAGGTAAGAAATATTATGCTGTGATTGAGCCCTACTTGTTGATGATTTCTGCAGCAGTGTGAATGAAGCTAACTTTGGGGAGAAAAAGTAAGTTTGCTGTTGCAGTTATATGGTAATCAAGAGATCAATGTTTAAACAGAGCTAGGAATGTGGAGCTGCAAGGTTGATAAATATAAGGTTCAGGAGATTTCTTGGACCCTGGTTGGGACCTAGGGCATGTCAAGTTTGGCACGCAGAGATTTAGCTTGTGAAATGGATCCCTGCTGCTGTTGATGTTAACTCTGAGTTAGCTACCAACATTTAACAGTCAAGAGATTTTACACAAAAGTTTGAACTTTCAACTTTCAAAATTTTCAGATCTGTCACCAATTTGCTGGGAGTAGGCAGTAGCTGTGCTCTACCAAGTACAACGGATCTCTAGTTTGTCCAAAGTTCTGACTACTTCCTATTGCTTCTTTTCCATACAATAACAACACTCTATAGAGCCTAGAGTTAACGATACTGCGGTATACTTAATTTTTTTTTCTAAGAGTGTAGATCTTATGCTAAGTGTTCTTATTTAAAAATAAGAAGTAAAGAGATCAGGAGAACACTTTTGGAGGTAAAGTATAATATTTACAGCATAAATTGTAGTGACAGTTTCACATATACACACATTTCCAGACTCACCAAGTTGTATACATTAAATACGTAAAGCTTTTTGTGTGTCAATCATACCAGCTGTTCCTTAATGTTGACCTACTTCATACATTTCTATTACTTTTCTAACCCTTGGGGGTTTCTGGGTTTGCAAGATTGGTTTAGAGTTGAGATTCTTGAAAAACATAAGTTTCCTTTTACCCTTTGTCTGTCCTGAGTTTTCTAAAGTATTACAGGTGGGGGAAGATTAGGAAAGCAATATCCTGGGGCACTGGGTGACTCGGTTAAGCATCAATGTTGGCACAAGTCATGATCTCAACAGTTTGTGAGTTTGAACCCTGGGTCAGGGTCTGCGCTGATAGCTTGGAGCCTGGAGTCTGCTTCAGATTATGTGTCTCCCTCTCTCTCTGCCCCTCCCCTGCCCATGCTCTGTGTCTCCCTCTCTCTCTCTCTCTCTCTGTCTCTCTCTGTCTCTCTCTCTCTCAAAAATAAATAAACATTAAAAAATTAAAAAAAAAAGAAAAGCAACATCCTGCATTAGGGGCAACCCCAAATTTATAAATAGAGAAAGTTTACAGAGAGGAAAAGGGCAATCGTTAAAAAAAAAACAAAACGAAACAAAACAGTGTTCTCTACCAAAGCCAGACAGTCAACTATGTCAAAGTCAGTAAAAACAACTTTTCCATTCTATGTCCTTTGAAAAAGTAGTGAGTTCACTAACATTAAAAAAAAACTTTTATATATAAACCTTTAACCATTATCTCACAGTACATCACTTATTCAATGAGCTGAAGTCAAAAAAAAAAAAAAAGAAAAAAAAAAAAGAAAAACCAGCCAGGAAAATTAAAAAAAAATGTTCATTGATTTATTTTGAGAGAGAGAGAGATAGAGAGCTAGTAGGGGAGGGGCAAAGAGAGCTGGAGAGAATCCCAAGAAGTCTTTCTGCATCAGCACAGAGCTCAATGCAGAGCTCAATCCCAGGAACCATGAGATCATGACCTGAGCTAAAATCAAGAATTGGTTGCTTAACCAACGGAGCCAGGTGCTCTAAGGTAGGTACTTTTATGCAAGTCATGATATGTTCATATTCTTTAATACAGACTAAATTATAACATTTAAAAAGCATTAAATATTTTGATCTTAACTTAAATTGAGTAGTCCAGTTTAGTGTAGTATAAAGCACAATAAAATGTATCTAGGGTTGGTAGATGCAAAGTTACTCCATTTGCCACAGCTCTGATAATTAATACTAGACGAAGATTCTCTTCCATGTGACACACTTCCAAATGTGATGATAGGCATGTGCTGCATAAAGCCAACTGAATACAAACAATGTCTAAGATTACCTTGCATTTCAAAGGGCCATAACTCTATATTTCCTCCAATAATAGTAAAGTGGATCCAAAAGGAAGCCACCTTTTCTATAAATATATATTTTAGCTATTATTATTTTTTAAAAAATTAATTATAAATTCCAGCATAATTAAGTTACAGTGTTACATTAATTTCAGGTGTATAATACAGTGATCTATAAAATATTTTTGTGTTCTTTTCTTTACCAGTTCTATAATGGTCTTTCCCAACTGTTACCTGCTACATTCATAAAACATAAATTATAAAGTATTCCAGTAAACATATCAAAAAAAGTTATTGTATGTTTATTTTTGAGAGAGGGAGAAAGAGAGAGACAGAGAGAGCATAAGCAGGGGAGGGGCAAAGAGAAAAAGAGAAGGAGACACAGAATCTGAAGCAGGTTCCAGGCTCTGAGCAGCTCAAACTCATGAACCATGAGAACATGACCTGAGTTGAAGTCAGATACTTAATTGACTGAGCCACCCAGGTGCCCCAGGAGCCACATTTTTAATTAGAATATGTCAATTTAACCATACATGAAAAACACATTCTAATATATACAACCAACCAAATAGATACACATAATACTTTTCTATGAGGTAAGAACTTATTTAACATATTAATTTTAATAAGGCATCATTATTTATATTTTAATTTATATTTCAACCCTTTATATATTAAAGTTAAATTGCTATAAGTGACCATGTGTTGGGTTATACAATGAAATAATAAAATAATATAATAAATCCAAATTTTGAACATAACTTCAAAATCTACAAGCAAGTATAACTCAGGAATAACTGTATATGTTATGATCTGATGAAAATAGGAATTTACACCAACCTTAAAATTATATAAGAGATCTGAAAGATGCCTCAGGGCTCTGCAGGTAAATGAGGTCAAGGAGGGGTATCTTAGCTTTAAACAGAATAGCCACAAAAATAAATAAATAAACAAATAAACAAATAAACAGGATCACTACCATTACTTCAAAGAGAATAGCTCTCTATATCAAAATTCACAGGAAACATTAATCTGTAAACGTAAAAAGATTATTGTGGTTAAAAGTTAAGTGTGAGCATAATTAAACTTGAACCCAAACTCACTTTTTTTGAAGTTTTCATTTAAATTCCAGTTAGCATACAGTGTAATATTAGTTTCATGTGTACAATTTAGTGATTCAAAACTTCCATACAACACCTAACACCTGGTGCTCATCACAAGTGCTTTTTTTTTTTTCTTTAGGTAGGCTTCATGCTGAACACAGAGCCTAACACAAGCCCTGAACTGAAATCAAGAGTTGGATGCTTAAGCAACTAAGTCACCCAGGTGCCCCAACAAGTGAGTTTCTTAATCCCCTATTTAACACATCTCCCCACCCACCTCCCCACCTCCCCTCTGGTAACCATCAGTTTGTACCCTACAGTTAAGAGTCTGTTTCTCAGTTTGCCTCTCTCTCTCTCTCTCTCTCTCTCTTTTCTATGCTCATTTGTTTTGTTTCTTAAATTCTGCATGAATGAAGTTATATTCTGTATAAATTCTGTAACTGAATCATTTGGATTACATAACACTCTCTAGCTCCATCCACATAGTTGCAAATGACAAGATTTCATTCTTTTTTTATGGCTGAATAATATTCCACTATGTATGGCATGCCTGGGTGGTTGAGTCAGTTAAGCGACTGACTTCAGCTCAGGTCATGATCTCATGGTTTGTGAGTTTGAGTCCCGCATCAGGTTCTGCACTGAAAGTGCAGGCCCTGCCTGGGATTCTCTCTCTTTCTCTCTCCCTACCTCCCTCTCTCTCACAATAAATAATAAACTTAAAAAACATATTCCATTGTATATATACCACATTTTCTTTATCCATTCATCAGTTGATGGACACTTGGGCTGTTTCCGTAGGTTGGCTATTGCGTAGATAATGTTGCTATAAGCACTGGGGTGCATACATACTTTTGAATTGTTTTTTTTTTTATTTCAGGTAAATACTTGGTAGTAAAATTTCTGCATGGTAGGATAGTTTTATTTTAACTTTTTGAGGAACCTCTATCCTGTTTTTCAGAGTGGCTATACTGATTTGCATTCCCACCAAAAGTGCAGAGGGTTCCCTACATCCTCACCAACACCTGTTCTTTCTTGTGATGTTGATTTTAGCCATTCTGACAGGTGTGAGATGATATCTCATTATAGTTTTGATTTACATTTCCCTGATGATCAGTAACACTGAGCATCTTTGAATGAGTCTGTTGGCCATCTGTATGTCTTCTTTGGAAAAATGTCTATTCATGTCTTCTGCCCATTTTTTCATTGGATTATTCTTTTTTTTAGATGTTGAGTTTTAGAAGTTATTTATAGATTTTGGGTACTAACTCTTTACCAGATATGTTATTTGCAAATATCTTCTTCCATTCCATAGGTTATCTTTTAGTTTTTTTTTTTGATTTTTCCTTTGCTGTGCAGAGGAAGCATTTTATTTTGTAGAGTCCCAATAGTTTATTTTTCCTTTTGTTTCCCTTGCCTCAGGAGACATATCTAGAGAGAAGTTTCTATGGCTAATTATCAGAGAAGTTACTGTCTATGTTCTCTTCTACGATTTTTATTATTTCAGGTCTCACATTTAGCTCTTTAATCCACTTTGAATTTATTTTTTGTGTATAGTGTAAGAAAGTGTCCCAGTTTCAATTTTTTGCGTGTTGCTGTCTAGTTTTCCAAACACCATTGTTGAAGAGACTGTCTTTTTCCCACAGGGTATTCTTTCCTGCTTTGTCAAAGATTAGTTGAGCATAGAATTGTGGGTTTCCCTTTATTTTTGATAAGAAATCAGACTGAAAATGGAATTAAATATCAAGATCATATGATTATTTAGCTGTTCTTTCCAGATTCCCATTTCAGTAACTTTCCTAGTATAATCCATTGCAAAATTAGTCTCAGTGTCCTACATCCTTTTTTGTATTCATGCTCACTGTTTCCTTATATCCTATCATAAGAAAAACTGTGACAAAAAATGAAGTAGAAAAGAATTACTAGGACTTCTTCCTAGTGTTCCCTCCAGGTTTATCTCTGCTGTGCACTGCTTTTGAGCTATTTTATAACTTTGTAAGTTATATGATACTAATAGAAATGCAAATTGTATCTGGAGGATACGCACTTGACTACTGTCCTGTGGATATTGACCAGCTTTGCATCTGTCTGTAAATTCATTTCAGCATTCTTATGTGGTCCTTTGAAATTCCCTTTGAACAAAATGTGCCTTTTTACTGGCTCCTTCATCCATTAATACATTAAATAAAAGTTGTGATATGTGCCTTTCGTACTTGCAGGAATCATGAATTTATCTTTTTAAAAATTTTTTTTTAACATTTATTTACTTTTGAGAGACAGACAGAATATGAGCAAGGGAGGGGCAGAGAGAAAGGGAGATACAGAATTTGAAGCAGGCTCTAGGCTCTGAACTGTCAGCACAGAGCCCAACACAGGGCTCAAACCCACAAACAGCGAGATCATGACCTGAGCTGAAGTTGGATGTTTAACTGACTGAGCCACCCAGGCACCCCTGAATTTATCTTTTAAAATAAATGTGCTTTGAAACCATTCTTTCTTCCATGTAATCCATTCAGCCTCCACCCTCCCCTCTCAACTGGAATTGTTTTTAAAATAGTTCTAATCTTCTCCTAGTAATCAAAACAAAGGCCTGTTCCCAATTTTCCAGTTTGAACCCTAGGGATTCTGACATTCTCAGCAATCATTCTAGAGTCTCTTTATTGTTCTGACCTCTAGAACATCATTCTTTCCTGTTTTCTCTTCTACTTCATGGTCACTGATTTTTCAAATAGCATCAGCCCTGTATGATTTGTAGAAATTGGAGGTTATGTCCACTTTTTGGATTTATTAAACGACCTGCATATATCCTCCCCTCTCCCAGGTCATGTAAATTTCACTCATCAATATTGGTGTTCCACATGTACTTATCCTTGGCCCTCATCAAGACCACCACAGCTATATTCTGCAGAGAAATTCTTCTTTACGGTTTGAACTACATACAGAAAACTGACAAATAAGCTTTCTAACTCTGAGCTTTTCCAGGATCCCAAAGTAATGTGATCATTTATGTCCATCATTAAGGATCCCTATTGCCCACCATTGCCTAGAAGATTGTCAAGAACTGTGAAATATCTTACTCTTCCTGCAAGCAAAGATGTTAGACACAGATGCATGGATGTTGGCAAGACACAAGACTCCTTCGTCAGAAACAAAGGATTTTATTACTCATTGCTTAGCAGGCAGCATGAGCTTCATATTCATATGGATTCTCCTTCTTCCCCAAATTCCATGGGAAGAAACATGGCTGTAGGCCCAACTTGTTATGCACACAGTGCATCACTGCTAAGGAACTTCAAGCTTATCTAAGGCTGAGAGCCAAACATTCGTCTGAGAAAGAGATACTGTCTTTATTCATTGAACAATAAACAAATTGTTTAGTGTCAGCAGAGAGATACTATTGCTAACTTCCAAGGTTGTTCACTATCTGGAAAATAACCCAGAGCAAAAGTCATCAGTACCTCTGCTTATTAGAAGTCCAGAAATATGAGAAACCTATGTAGAGTTGACTGTCAAACAAATGAAGCCAAAAAATCCTCAAATAAGCAATTGTGAGCCTGCAGAAACTGGTCCTCACCTTATTACTTTAGCACTGTGTCTGTCTCAGAGCATGAAGTGAATAAACTTCACACATCATACATAAGAGACTAAGTGTAGAGAACTAAATAAATGATTAATGACTATCACACTGGTGAAGATGTAGAGATGAGAATTAATTCATTATAGTTTCTGATCCATGTTATTTTAGTTAGATTTTATAGCACACTCTCCCTGCTATTTTTCCTGAAAGGAGGAGATATTTCACAAAGAAAACTAACATCACCAGAAAACAAAAGACAATGAGATTAGTGTACCCTGCATAAGAATACAATCATAGCTATTCAACTTTCCAAAAATAGTGTTTAACCTTAGTCAACAGAAGGTTAATGTGCCTGAAATGATGCCCCAGCCCCCTTAACTGGATGATGATCATTAGGAAGAAAAGTTGGAAATGTGATGATTCTCCTTTCCAAAAAAAAAAAAAAAGTATTAGTCATCATTTAAATTTCAAGCCTACATTATGCCTTACATTCAATTAAAGTTAGGGATTTATTAGTAGAAAACAGTAAGGAAGAAAGAAATCAAAGTAGGTCACTCAGATTAAGTAGAAATGCATAGAAAAATGACTTTTAAAGATGTATCCATTGATATCTGGAAAAAATCTGTGATGAGGAAGACAGAGTCAAACAGAAAAGTTAAAGTAAGCTCCACTCTTTAGGAAAATATGTGATTTTTTTTTTAAAGGAGATAAAGCAAAGGTCAAAGAGCAGAGCAAAATCAATACAATAATAGAACAATGAAAGGAATATATACAAATAATACCCTGCGTAATCACAGAAGGCTATATCTCACATTTGTAGTTTTCAATGAAATGTTTTCTTTATTTAAGAGAACTTGTATAACATATTTTGTTAGTTGAAAGCCTAAATTACTTTTGGTTCTTAGAGTAGATTTATATTGAAATTGATTTTAAAAATTGTAAGAATATAACATTGCTTTGATTTTTAAAATCAAAACTTCCTTAAAACAGTTGCCTTTTAATAAGAAGTGTAATAAAAATGTATTGCTTTTTGAGGATTAGTGATAATAACAATAAAGAACCTAAAATAAACATTAATGTTAACATAAAATATCAAATATACAGCTTAAAGTATATTAAAATTGATCCAAATCAAAACCATGCTAATATACTACAAAGTTACTTACCATAAATCATAGGAACTTCTATTCTGAAGAAAAAAGAAGGTAAGAGTTTCACTTGCATAAGAAGCTTAAGAAAAAAGAATAAGAAACACTTTTTATTAAAGTTGTATTCTAAGATTAAAAGGAAAAAATTAGGGGTACCTGGGTGGCTCTGTCTGTTGAGCAGCCAACTTGAGCTCAGGTCATTATTTCAAGGTTCGTGGATTCGAGCTCTGCTTCAAGTTCTGCACTGACAGTGAGGAGCCTGCTTGGGATTCTCCAGCCCTCCCTGTCTCTCCGCCCCTCCCCCATTCATGCTCTTTCTCTCAAAAGTAAATAAGCATTAAAAAAAATGAAAGTGTCCAGTTTTAAGTCTATCAAGTCTACCAGATCAACAGATGATGAGAAAAATATAGAAAATGTGCCTTTCCAGAAAAATCTTATCAGGGTTAATAAACAATAAAATATGCCAAGAGTTGAGATTTGAGAAAACATTTTTCTTTGTTTTCCAATGATAACAGGCATAAATTTAAAAGGTTTTTAAAACACATTTTAAAAATCTCTCCCACATCTCAGAAATGTTTCTTTCATAAGATCTTCTATTGTTTCATTTTATTGCCATTGATCTGAACCTAAATGTCAACAACATGGAAAAATGATTAACTCTATTATTCCAGGAAGTTGCTTTTAATTGCATCCAGATTTACTATACAATAATAAATATCTTATTAATCAGAAAAGAGTTAAATAGTAATCTCTGTGATTTTTACTCGAACACTTCAATGTAAATCTATAAACCTGGGGCACATGGGTGGCCAGTTGTTTAAGCTTCCAACTCTTGATTTAGGCTCTGGTCATGATCTCATGGTTTGTGGGTTTGAGCCCAGGGCTGACAGCACAGAGCCTGCTTGGGATTCTCTCTTTCCCTCTCTCTCTGCCCCTCCTCTGCTCACATTCTCTCTTTCACTGTCTTCTCTCAAAATAAATAAACTTAAAAAAATAAATCTATAAATATTTTCTCGATATTATATCTTTAAGCCAACATCTTCTTTGGCCTTTAAGAATTCAAACTGTTTTTTTTTTTTTGATATCACAAAATACTGGCTGCAGAGAAATCTTTTAAATTCATAAATTCAGAATCAATGGTTAGAACTTAAATTTTTCAGCCCTTCTCAGTTTTAGAGCCCAGTCCCTGAAAATTAAGTTTTATAGAAAGAACTCATCCCAAGAGGGTCTTGGTAGAGAACAGGTGAGTAACTGTCATCCATCATGAGTAATCTCACGATGGACTAATGTGTAATTCAATGAGAATACTAAGGAAAAATTTTATGTCATTTTCAGACCTTTGTGAATTTTCACAGACTATGCTTTCAATCTTTTCCAGATATGGCTGGAACCCTAAAAGATTTTATATAAATAGTAGCAGGTAATCTTATGTGTTCTCATGTCTGCAAACACTACTAACTTTTACTGATGACTCTAAACTCTATATCACCAGGTAAAGATTCTCCTTCTAGCTCTAGGCCAGTTTATTTATTTAATAATTTAAGTGCATAATGAATAGCTCCTGTAGGCACCAAAGATTTTCCTCAAATTTTTCCTCTCCTCGTCTTTTTATCCAACTAATTGGCATCATTACCGTTTGTCCAAATTGTCAACTTAAAACTTTCTATCTCTGGTGCTCTAATAGCTCACCAAATACCAAATCCTGCCTATTTTATTAATTGAAATATTTATTGATATAATTGCAGATTCACATGTAGTTGTAAGAAATAATAAGGAGAGATCCTAGGTATATTTTACTCAGTTACTCCCAACAGTAACAATTTGCATAAACATGTATAATATCACAAAAGGGATATTGACTGACATTGATTCAATTCACAGATCTTATTCATGTTTTCTCAGTTTTTATTGTTGCTGTTCTCTCTCTCTCTCTCTCTCTCTCTCTCTCTCTCTCTCTCTCTCTGTGTGTGTGTGTGTGTGTGTGTGTGTGTGTGTGTGTGTGTATTTAGGTCTGTACAATTTTATCACATGGGTTCATGTATTTACTTCCAAAGTAAAGATATGAAATAGTTACATCACCACTAAGATCCTGCCAAGATTTTTGCTATTTTTTTTAATTCTTGATTTCTCTTCTTTTTCTTTCCTTTCCAACCACTCATCTCCTGTATTTAAATTGCCTTCTTGCAGGCACTTCTGACTCTAGACTTCCAGTTCTTCCAGTGTATCTTTTGCAATGTATTTATAACATGCAAATCTGATTATGTCACTGGTCTAGGCAACTACCAAGGAAGGCAATTCCCTAAGTCTCTGACTTATTCCTAATTTACACACTGGAAAAATTCTGCATATTACTAAAATATAAAATTTGAACCAAGAGTTACTGGTATAGCTTGTTAGTTCTAGAAAGAAGAAATCAAGTAATTTTTGCTGCCTGTCCTCTTAATACAATATTCAGGACAATCCAGAGTCTTACTATGGATTTGGTGGCCCCCATAGTCTCTCAGCTGAAAAATTCTGTAAGAAATTGATAGGAACTATATGCCAACTTTATTTTTATAGTTAGAAATATTGATCCAAATGGCCTATCAGCTCTTGCTTTTCAGATTTATATTACTCTAGTCACAGCATGGCAACCAAGGAAAAAAAGCCAATGAGATAGATTTCCAAAAGTAAAATTACTGCTACTAAAGATGAATTTCTTGAAACTGCTCCTAAAATTACCAATTTATTTTGCAGACAGCTATAGACTGCTATTAATGATTTATATATTGACTACCATAACATATCACATTACTTTGGAAAGTATGCTGCTTTGCTATAAATAATTTGTCTTATGGTTTCTAGAAATTTGTTGACTCCTCTCCATTTTTCTTCTCTCAAGATAAGTGTTCTCCTGAGAGTTAAGAATGCAACTTACTAGAAATTTATCCAACTACTTCCTACCCAAAGAGAATTTTGTAGCATTTCATCCTGAGACACATTACTAAATTATGAGAATGGATGAGCCTTCCCAATTTTCTACATGCAAATTAAAGTAGACATTATATAATACTGATGCTCATGTGAGCTAGTACTCACCTAGTTCTGTAAGAAAGGCAACAAAAACTTGTCAGAATCTTTTAGGTCTCCTCTCATTTTCTAGTAGTATGACTCTTAATACTTATAAAGAATGGCAACTAGTTTTTATTTTATTTTATTTTATCTTATTATTTTATTTATTTTGAGAGAGAGAGAGAGAGAGAGAGAGAGACAGAGAGAGACAGAGAGAGAGAGACAGAGAGAATCCCAAGCAGGCTCTGTGCTGTTAGTGCAGAGTGCAACATGTGGCTCGATCCCATGAATTATCACAATCACATGAGATTGTGACCAGAGATCGTGAAGTGAGCCAAAATCAAGTCAAATGACTAACCGACTGAGCCTCCCAGGTGCCCTGAAATTAGTTTTTATTTTAGACATTATTCATTACATTGTACTTAGCCACATTATATACATTAACATACTTGCCTTTATAATTCTTACAAATTTCTAATGAAAACATCTGTGTTTGGCAAAGAGTCTGATCTCTTAAAATATTGTGATGATTAGTCCTACATATCAACTTGGTCAGGCTAGACTACCCAAGGCTTTAAGTACTGATCTAAATGTTGTTTTGAAGGTATTTTATAGATGTGATCAACATTTGTAATCAGTTGGCTTTAAGTAAAGCAGATTACCCTTGATAAAGTAATTGAGTCTCATTCAGTTGATGCCTTAAGAACAAACCCAAATTTCCTACAGAAGGAATTCTACCTCAAGAATTCCCGAGTTTCTAGCCTTTAGGCCTGCCCTACAAATTTCAGACTTGCAAACCCCAAAATCCCATGAGCCAATTCCTTAAAGTAAATCTCTTTTCTCACTCCATGGATGGGTAGATAGATTTAGATATAGATATATTGATAATTTCCTATGGTTTTTTTGTTTCTCTAGAGAATACTAATATAAATCATGCTGATTAATGATACAAACAGTATTGACTAATGAAATATTCACATTCACAGTATATCAAAACCATCCTAATAGTTTTTTAAGTTTATTTATTTGTTTTGAGAGAGAAAGAGAAAGAGAGAGAGAGAGATAGAGAGCGCACGTATGATCCAGGGAGGGGCAGAGAGAGAGGGAGAGAGAATCCCAAACAAGTTCCATGTTTAGCACAAAGCCTAATGCAGGGCTTGATCTTCTGACCATGACACAATGACCTGAACTGAAATCAGGAGTCAGAGGCTTAACCAACTAAGCCACCCAGGTGCCCCCAAACACCCTAATCATTTTAATGGACAGTGATGATTGTCTCCCTTGATACATTCATCCTTCCTTCGTCAAGTAGCATCCAATAGTTTGGTTTATCAGTTGGAGATGAATCGACCCTTGGTTCCATAATTAGGCTTGGATCAAGTCCAAACCAATGAGCATAATCACAGTGTGCCATCAGCACTCATATTCACTATATTCACTATAGGAATGGTGATGGGATGAGTTAGCTCATTTTAACCTGGCCATTTTCTAATGATCCAGTTCCACATTAAAATATAGCCAATATCTTACAACTTACTCATTTACTTGCTTCAAGCCTTCTCATATGTCACCTGATAGGTGACATTCCACTCCCTTACATAAAAGTACTATAAAGCATCAGTCCACTGGCTCTCTCAGTCTCCATAACCTGCTTCTCATTAGTAATATCATAGCATTGTTACGTTTTTGTCCTTCTTCCACATAATACGTAATCTTCATCATGTTCACTGCCATTTCAGTAGGGTTGATAATGGCGCCTGCTATGTAGAGGACACCCAGTAGACATTTGCTTTTGATGAATGAAAGAATTGCAACCAGCAACATCTTTAAGGTGTCAGAATTTAAATTCAAGTCGAATGTTTATAGCACCCTTTGATAATTTTATTCTAGCTTCAAACCAATTCAATCATCCTCAGTGAATGTTCCTTATCCATACCTTTGACTGTTCCTTTTCACTTCTTTTTCTTCTGCAGTTCTTATAGAAAACAGTTATATAAGTGACTCCAAAAGAGGATGCTCATGACTTCTTTCCTATAATTGATACTAAAAATAAGTTTTGCTTTGGAAGTATTTACATGAAAAATATGACACTTTGCTAGAGAATTTACAAGTATGATCTGGTACAGAAATTGACCATTTTACCACTAAACCAAGTGCTATAATATGAAAGTTGTGAAATCACACCATCTGGGTATAACTGTAGATTTATATTAATTTCATCCAGGGCATAAATGCACTTTTTTCCCCTTCTTGCTTAGATCTACAGCTGTTCACTGACAAAGGAAACCACCTCATCTCTTGCTTGGCACCTGCCTTTTCCATTTCGAGTCTCCCTCACACCCTCCCTCAACTATCTGGAAGTAGCTTTTTTTTTTTTTTCCTTTTTAACAACACATTGGAAATTATGAGCACAACACCAGTTAATAACTCTTTCAGCCTGATGACAAATTTGGTCATCTATCTTCAGTTACCAGAATACAATAATAGACGGTGTTTAGACCTCAGCAACTTAATCAAAAGGCTGTGGGAGTAGGACAGGTGCCACTGATAAGAACTTTTTTCTTCAGTCATCATATGGTGCTCAGTGACAGTGGGTCAGAAAAGAATACATTCCGAAGGCTAAAACAGTTGGATAGAAGCAGAAGTACCCTCACTACTTGCTCAGATTTACATAGCTCTGATAATCCAGGTGAATTATAAGAATGAAAGTTTGTCTCTATTTTTATCCCCAGAGTCAAATTTTAAAAATAATGTACAATATGAGGATATGAATATGAGGACTTTGACTCCTGCAACATGCCTAAATAATGAATATCAAAATTCATTGGATAAAATGGAAAGAAGTTAAAAAGTAAACTTTTAAAGCTTTTCTATGTTTTTAGCAATACCAGTTAGCATTTGTTTCACATTTACAACTTGCAAAGCATTGTCTCAAGCACTCTACCAGATTTGCTACCTCATTTTATTCTCAGAGCATCCCTACATCATTCATTTTGTCCATGTGTAGTTTGAAGTATCATATGTTAACTTGCCCAAGGCAGACTCCTTAGGAAAGGCAAAGTCAGAATATGTCAGACTGGTTCTATGGTGAATGTTATGAAAAAATGTAAACTAAACCTCTTTTATATGCAAAACTACTTATTAACTCCTTATACACTGAAATTTCCTTGAAAATATGATGTATTTGAAATTTCATTCAGTCATATGAATTTTGTTGTATAATGAAAAATAATCAAGTTTATATAAATCTTATTTCAGAGTACAATAAACATACAAAATGAGAAAATTATTCAAAATGAGGTATTCAAGTTGTTTCCCAAAAGATCAAGTAATCTTTATAAAGTATTATTTATGTCCTGATATGCAACTTCAAATATTCCTGGTTGTAGATTTTTATCCGTACATAATTTTGAAGGTAAAAACAAGTGTAATTATATAATTTCTTAATATGATGCAATTTGATTAATTTATGACAGCATATCATTCATTGTTCTCCAATGGCATTTGAAGATAGACCCTAGCATAATATCTGGAAGCTTCCTTTAGAAGCAATAGTCTTCAAACCATTCTTTGAGAACCAGTGACCTAGATTGGAAAGACAATTTTATCAACTATGCTCTCTGTTTCATTCTACATTTCTGTTAGTCAAATACGTTCTGGAATTGTTATTTCTTTTTTTGTCTATCTTTCAGAAGATATAGTAAAATAATTTTCAGTAGTGTATTAGCATTATTCTATAGAGAAACTGTGACCACCCTCATCAAACAGGACATAGTTAATAGTGCTAGTAATTGCAACCACCTGTGTCAACATGACCTAGTTACTTATATCAGGAAAGTTTTGCCCATGAAAGCTAAGATCGTAAAATAACTTTATTCTTTGCTTTAGGCAATTCCTACAGATTTGTCAAAGACAGCATTCTGCTCACCTGGGTAAACAGTTCAGTTATCACAAACAATTTAACTACTAAGATTCTCTCTTTAAAACATTTGCTTTTCTTTGCTCACCATTGCTACACTACTCTATCATAAACTTTCCATTCCCAATTAGTTGTCTGCCTTGAAAAATTCACCTTAGGGGCGCCTGGGTGGCGCAGTCGGTTAAGCGTCCGACTTCAGCCAGGTCACGATCTCGCGGTCCGTGAGTTCGAGCCCCGCGTCAGGCTCTGGGCTGATGGCTCGGAGCCTGGAGCCTGTTTCCGATTCTGTGTCTCCCTCTCTCTCTGCCCCTCCCCCGTTCATGCTCTGTCTCTCTCTGTCCCAAAAATAAATAAAAAATGTTAAAAATAAAAAAAAAATAAAAAAATAAAAAAAAAAGAAAAATTCACCTTAAACCACTAAGTCCAGACACCCAAACTTTAAATATTAATTAAATATCAATTTTGATTTTCCACTTCTAAAGACACTGTTCAGACTGTCATCATGGTGTTCTTTCTCTAACTTCGATAAGTTCTACTACATTTAGCTTTGTTTGATTAAGAAGGCATCTGGTAATATTTTGGGAAGTTCTGCAGAGCTTTAAGTATACTTATCAATTACTTATAAAATAAAGGACATAATCAAAGATGTGCACGTGTAAATCACCAAAAATTTCAAAGAGTTTCTAGTTTTTGCACTCATGTCAAGCTATTTTAGCCTCAAAAAGTGTATATTTACAGTTTGGAAAATCAATCAAGTTAGAAATTGAATACATATTGGTGCTAATCCCTGGGTAACTACATATACATGGTCCATGCCTTCATGGATCCTAGAAGTTGGCTGAATGACTGACTTTCTGAAGGGAAACAAATACACTTAGAGTGACATAAATGTATCAACCAATCAGAAAAAATAGGAAAAAGAATGATTGTAAGATACCATTCGATTGTGGGAGTCTGGGAAGAATTCCCTAAGGAAATAAACTTTAAGATAAGATTTGAGAATAATTAGGAGTAGTCATATCAAGCCTGGAGGGGAGTATTACAGCAAATAAAGTAGTATGTGTAGAGCTTCTGAGATTTAAAAACAAACAACAACATAAAAACCCCTTCTGTATTTAAGGAACCAAAAGAAAGCCAAGGTATATCTAGGCACAGAACATAGATAGGGCAGTTGCACAGTTGTGGGAGACATAAGGAATGGTAAGAAATTGGGATTTTATTCTCTGTATAATAGTAAAATTTTGGTGATATTTAACAGGTCAACATGATCTATGGTTTCAACAGCAAAGTGTAGTTATTAGGTGGAGAATGAATTTTAGAAAGTGAAGAAGGTATGTGGGGAGATCAAGTAAGAGGCTACTGGAATTGTTCTGGGAAGACAACATGGTGGTTTTGATTGCAACTGTGGCCATGAAGACAGAATGAAACAGAAGCACTCACTCCCAGTTGGTTTTTATTGTTAAAACCAACAGGTTGTGGCAATAGAGTGGACGTGGCCACTAAGAAGAAAGTAGGGGGAAAAGAATAATTCTTGTGTGTTTGAGCAACTGACAGGATGGATATATAGAAATATATATAATGTGCATATAAATCAAAGTGACATGATAGCCCATCAGAAACTGGAATTTGAAGCACTTGATAATCTCTCTCTGAGGATGTAAAATAATTTCCTTTCATCTATTCTCAAGGCAACCCTTCAGTATCATAGTCATGTTCCAGGCCTGGAGATTTACTAAAATGGAACAGTAAGACTTTCCAGGGCCATCCGTCTCATCCTGTCTTCCTAATCCAAAAAGTTTGAATTGAAATAAAATGAAATTAATTTCTGATGTGTCTCAGAAATCAGTTCGACTCTAATAAAGTTGCAAAATTCAGCTTCGTGAAAAGAAATAAAGTTAATATAAAGAAATAAAGTTAATAAAGTTCATAAAATAGTCATTAAAACTTCTGTGTAGCAGTTAATTAAGTTTGATTTAAAAAATGGATGCTTTAGTCTAAAGTTTAGCATTCCCCAAAATTTTTCTCAAAATGAACCTTTCTTAATTGGATGGGAAAATAATATGCACAGCAGGGAATAAAATTAGAATTTTTCTAAGCTTCCAGGGAATAATACTAAAACAGACCACTCCCTAAACATGACTCTAGTGGTAAAGTACACAATTCAGTAATGATTACAAAGTGTCCATGCAAAGACAATAAACCAAATGGAAAAAAAAAAAAAAAAAACTTGTGAAAAAGTTAATACTGAATTTTAACTAAAATGTAGAAAAAAATGGTAAGCAGGAAAATGATGAAAAAGTGATAGTCCATGCCATGATATTTATTTACTAATTAGTTTTCATAACCTGCATTAACTGTCCTGTGGTCCAGTTAACTTGTGACTTGTGTTGTGTCTTCAAATTACAAGAAAGGATACAAATGAATTATACCCTGTGCCTTGCAGAGCAGTTGAAAGGCACTGAAATCGTTGCAAATTAAATGACAAGTAACTCACTCAATATTTCATTTGCTACTTCACAGCTATTGAAAGAGTTACTCTTGTAAGCTGATATGCAGGAAATAGGAGTCAACCTGACCATTCTATCATTTAAAAACATTTTTTTTCCAGTTTGAGAAAAGTTCTCCATTAACAAAATACATATACCACATATTATAATTTTTTTTTGTTTTTTTTTAATCAGTCTTTTCATATTGCTGACATATAATTATGGAATATACAACACACATAGGAAATTTTAAAAAAATGTACATGTACCTTTCATAAAATTAAGCCCTTCCCTTTACTTGATATGGGTATTAAAATCTCTTGGGACTATCCTAATTCTCTATTTCTTTTAGAAAGAGGAAAACCCTTAGGAATTTAACAACTTAGCATGGCTGATGGGACAGAGATGGGTCACAGCAGTAGCAGACTCTTGAAGTGTACCTTACCTGTGAGTCCTAGGGAGCAAGAATCATTCAGAAGAGCAAAGGAGATACTTGAACTTCCTACTCTGAGGGATGGCTGAGGAGAGTAATTTAGAAAATTTGATACATTGGGCAGTAGATTTAGGAATTAGCATGAATTCCTGAACGGTTTCCGAATAGAGAAACATTTTATTTTTTTTATTATTTTTATTTTTTTTTCTTAATGTTTTTATTTATTTTTGAGACAGAGAGAGACAGAGCATGAGCAGGGAAGGGGCAGAGAGAGAGGGAGACACAGAATCGGAAGCAGGCTCCAGGCTCAGAGCCATCAGCACAGAGCCCGATGCGGGCTGGAACAAACAGACTGTGAGATCATGACCTGAGCCAAAGTCGGACGCTCTACTGACTGAGCCACCCAGGTGCCCCTAGAGAAACATTTTAAATCCAAAATGATATAAGAAGGTGAGAATAGACTACCAAGCTCAACAATTATTATAGGAAATAAAAACTAACACAGAAAAAAAAAAAGCCAAAGTAAAAATTTTTAGTGAATTAAGTTTTGTATGACTAAATGGAAACTCTTTTCTAATGAGATGAGTACAGATCATCCTTGATTTGTGATGGGGCGATGTCACAATAAACCCATTGTAATTGGGAAATACTGTAAGTGAAAAATGCGTTTTAATTTGCAAAACCTACAGAATATCATAGCCTAGCGTACCTTAAATGTTCTCAGAACACTTACGTTAGCCTCTAGTTGGGGAAAATTATCTAACCCAAAGCCTATTTTATAATAAATCGTTGAGTATCTCATGTAATTTATTGAATACTGTATGGAAAGTGAAAGAATGCTTGTAAGTGTTTTGGTGGTTTGCCCTCCTGATCACATGGCTTCCTGGGCACTGGGCTCACTGTCACCACCCAGCATCACATCATAGGGCCTCTTACTAGCCTGGGAAAAGATCAAAATTCAAATTCCAAGCACGGTTCCTTCTGAATGTGCATCTCTTTCAGACCATCATAAAGTCAAAAAATCATAAGCCGAACTATTGCAAGTTGGGGACTATTATGTTATATATATTTTAGAATCATTTTCCCAAGAACTTTCACTGTGGGTGGATTTCATCAGTAGTTGATGTTAATCACCTATCAGAGGGCTAGTTACATTTATTTCTCCATTCATTCAAAAAAATACCTATGGAATTTCTGCAACATGCCAGGTTTGTCCATGCACACAGAAAATAAAGCAGTGACTGAAACAGGGGTTGGGCCCTGCCCTCTGGGGCTTACACTCTGATGGGTTTTCACACTGGATCAAAGTATTTGAAACCTTTCAAATACTCAGGTTGATGTTTGAATGTAAAAAAATATTACGTAAGGTTGAGAACATAGGCAAAATCTTGTCTGGCTTGTTAGTAGACAAGATATGGACAGATACCTATTAAAAATATTCTAGTAATTGATTCTTTTTCTATTTTTATAAAGGCAAATTTAAAATTAAGAGCTTTTCAAGAAGATGCTTTATTATGTGAGTGACAATATTTATATAGTATCTTTAATTCATTGGTAGTTACATAAAGAAGTTTGAAACTATTCATTTATCAAATTTGTAGAAACAGAATAAATTTTGTTTAAGCAATTTTTGAGGACATTTAGTCTCAAACTTACCTAGATATAAATGTCCTGTAATGCATTAATGTTTTCCAAACTGATTAAATGATATTGTCTATTTTATTAACCTCTTTAAATTGTTTTTATAGTGTTTTGCAATTAGAAGGAATCTTACACTATATTTATTATAATTCACTCATTTTACTCATAATTCCATAATTTGTCTACAATCATACTTTTTGCCTCAGCATAATTTTTTCAATTTCTGGTCTCCTGACGCCCTGTCCAATGCTTTTTCAATACAGTATGCTGCTTCTCTGAATTAATGCATACTATATAAATTAGGCTGCCTAAACAAGAGTCCCAAAAGAAGATGACTCAAGAAAAATAGAAGTCTGTGTTTCTTTCACCTAAAAGTGTGGAGAGTCCAGGGCCGGTAATTGAGGTCTACAATATGCAGGGACCTGGGCTTCCTTTATTTCACGCTGTCATCCTCATATGCTGTTTCTACCTTACGGTTCAAGCCAAGTATTTCAGCTCAATTATCCTATCCACATTCCAGGCAATGGGAAGTGGGTGGAAAACATGAATAGCATGTGCTCCTTCCCTTCCATCCCATAACTCTGAATCTGTACACAGCACTTCCCATAAGCCAGATCCTAGTAACGTGACCACTCATAGTCAACTAAAATTTCTCTTATCAGGAGAAATAGAAAAGTGATGCTCAGGCCAGCTAGTTAGTGTTTGCTACGTAATCTGATCAGTCTCTCAAGTTCCATCCCTGGCTTTAAATTTTTTTTAAGTTTATTTATTTATTTTGATTGAGACAGAGACAGCACAAGTCGGGGAGGCGGAGAGAGAGGGGGAGACAAGAATCCTAAGCACTGACAGTGCTAAGCCCTATGTGGGTGAACCCATGAAACTACAAGATCATGACCTGAGGGGAAACCAAGAGTTGGATGCATAACTGACTGAGACACCCAGGTGCCCCAGGCCTTACCTCTTAATAACTGTATAAACTTATTCTCTCAGTGCTTCGTTTGTCTTGTTCCTAAATATAAAATATAATAACTCTCATTTCATAGTTTTTTTTTATATGGAGTCAATAAGATATGATATGTAAAATGCTTAAAAGAATGTCTGGCAGAATAAATATGTCGTAATTATCAGCTACTACTTACTGTTACTGTTATAACATGATAATACAATCAGCCTCCTCCCCTAACCCCTCCCCCAAGCCTCCTTCCTCCCAAATTAAAAAAAAAAAAAATCTTGTTGTCTGGCTTGCTGATAGACAAGATATGGACAGATATGGATATGGATAGACACATAAGATGTTGATACCTGCTTCATTGTACTCAGTACTTTTAAGGGCTTTTTTATCTGTTTAACTGGAAGATAATATTGTTATCCTTGTTCTCGAAATAAATTTCCCCAAGTAATAAAAAAAAAATCTTACTAACTAGGCTATAGGGAGATAATCAGCAAGGGGAATAGTAAACACCACTTTCGTCACCTACAAAGCATCCTGACTGGAACTGCAGCCTTCTGCTGATGACTGTGGTTTTCACTGTTCCCTGAGATCCTGCAGTTTTTATCTTCTTGATCCATGGCTTAATGTTCCAAGTGATGGGGCTTCCTTGACAAATTTTCAGAGGTATCCCTGCTGCTTCCCAGACCTGGGGTACTGCTGTATTTTCTATTTGGCTCCTAAACATTAATTTCTCACCTATTCTGGAAATGGTAATGCAAGATCTATTTCCTTATTTTTTCTTTCCTTACACTTTACCAAAACAAAATGAGACAGTATGTGACCTCCATCCCCTCCTTCTCCACCTGACATTCCCCTAGAGAGTTAAGGCAGGGTTGTGAGATAGGTGCACCCTCAGCAGAACACTAAGGAAAACACAAAGCCTGGCTGTGCAGAGGCAGCAGAAAGCTGTAGTGGAGTTCAATGTACCAGAAGGAAAATGTAATGGGCTAAAGGGACCAGAAAGGATATGGAAGACTTTGTAGTCTGGCACCAAAGGTCCAAATGAAAAAGGTTGAGCAAGTGACTCAGAAACAAATTGGAAATTAAGGGAATGAGAAACATCCAGGCACTGCCTTTAAAAAAAAAAAAAAAAAAAAGTGAATTTACTTTTGAGAGAGAAAGAGCATGTGAAAAGTGTACTGACAGCAGAAAGACTGATGTGGGGTTTCAACCCCAGGAACAGAGAGATCATGACCTGAGGCGAAGTTGGATGCTTAACTGACTGAGTCACCCAGGTGCCCCAGGAATTAACTGCCTTTTGTTTGAGGTGGGTTAGGGGTAGGTTGTGTTTGCAGACTTAAAGAGCCAGTAAAGGTCTAGCAGCGGTAGAGTCTTCTCAGGCAACAACTTAATTCCATGTATATATATGTCTAATGTTGGGGTCCACAGAAGCAGGGTGTGAGGTAGCAATTCTTGCTCCAGCAATTTATTTGAGGGTGTGCTCTCAGGAGAGAGGTAGGAAAGATGCAGGAGGGACAGGGCAGAGAAGCTAAACAACATACAGTCTTCAGCTGGAGACTTGCTTCTGTCTCATTCACCTTCAGGAAGCTCTGGTGCCTAAGTTTTATCACAAAATTCATCCTACACTGAGGCAAGTAGGCCAGCCTCCTGTGCCTTATACTAGAAAATGATCGCGGTTGGGGGAGAGCTGCCAGCCTCCCAGGGCAGCTCTCGGGCTGTCATTTGACCAATGGCAAGTATCTGAATGAAGAAAGGAGAAGTTGTGAGTTTTTAGCAGCCAACACGCAGCACCTGAACAGTATGCATGGGCCCCTTGTCTTAATTCAGCCTGCTGTAACAAAAGAAATTGATTTCTCATCGTTCAGTTCTGGAGGCTGGGAAATCTAAGATTAAGGTGCCAGCATTGTGAAGTTCTTGTTGAAAGTCCTGTTCCCGGTTTATTGATGGTCATCTTCTCCTTGTATCTTCATGTGGTAGAGAGGGATTTGGTACTCTTCTCTTTGTAAAGACACTAATTCCATTTTGGGAGCCCCACTTTTATGACCTAATCGCTTCTGATAAGCTCCACCTCCCAAGACCATCTAATTGAAGGTTAGAGTTTCCAAATAAGAATTTTGGAAGGGCACAAACATGTAGTCCATAACATTCATAATGCAACTGGCTGAAACATGGCTATTGAAGAACGATTTTAGAAAGCACTTTCATAAAATAATCCCTATTTTTAGCAGTAAGGAAATGTGTCAACCAAGATCCATTTTCTAACCACCCAATAAAGGAAGAAAAAAGAATGGCTCAGTCTTTTCAGAGACATTTACAAAAGAGAAAAAAAAAATTCAGTGACTAGCATAATAATATTTCAGATTGGTAATCAGTATTTTTTTGGCTCTTTACTCAACATGATTTATAATATCTGATGAAGTATCCTTTAAGTAGGATTCTGATATCTTGCACTTTGCTTCACATGTGAATGTTTAATTATTCACAATTCCACCAGGAAAGTTGTCTTAATCCATTGGAGCCAATGATAAAACATTATAAAAGGAAAACGATTAAATTTTATAGCATCCAGGCAGAAATTTTTTCTTCTTTGAAACATATAGTCATTTTTTTACCACTGTAATTCACACTGAATGAAGCAAAAGTATATGTAAGAGACACAATTAGCAACAATCTGCAAATGAGCTTTTTTATCATACACCATTTGTTTCAGGAATACATTTGAACGTTTTGTGCAGAAACATTTTTCATCTTCTAGATTTGAAGGGTAAGGTGTTAAATGGACTATTCAGTTCACTTAGTAATGTAACTAGGCATGAAATTAATGCAAAAGAGTTTGTGCCAATGAAGCTTAATGCAAATCAAGAGTTTGTGCCAATGAAGCTTATTTTTATTAAACTTCTAATATACAAGCATTTAAACTCCATGAGGGCAGGGATTTCTCTCAGTTGTGTTTTGTGTCGCATCTTTTACACCAGAATAGTACCTCGCACATAGTAACTGACTACTTGATAAGTACTTGTGTGATATGTGTGAATGTGTTTACTAATGGTTGGTGATATCTTTTGTGTGTACAATTCCTAGTCTTTTCTTGTTGATTTGTTTCTCCTTCTCATATTTTTATTTGTCCCATATCTTGAATATTCTGAGAAGCCTCTGATGTGTGTGTAGATAACAAAGTAAAACTTCTAGGAAATACAATAAGATAAGCAATACCCATGAGTAGGGAACAGAAATTTGCTATCACTCTAGAGATACACATTGCTAGGAGATGCCCATAACTAAAATGTAAATTATGTGCCATTAGTATGCTTCTTCCTTTAAAAATCTCATTAGCCAAAGCTGGTTGGATGAAGAAAGATTTGCCCTTTTATAGAAATATCTTCCAAATCCACTGTCTCCATAAAGGCTCAGCTTTCCTTAAAAAGCAGAATTGCCTAGGGGGCACCAGGGTGGCTCAGTCACTTAAGCTTCTAACTCTTGATTTCGGCTCAGGTCATGGTTTCACGGTTCATGAGTTTGAACCCCATCGTGGGCTTTATGCTGACAGCATGAAGCCTGCTTGGGATTCTCTCTCTCCTTCTCTCTCTCTCTACCCCTCCCCTGCTAATGCTCTTTCTTTTTCTCAAAATAAAATAAACATTTGAAAAAAACCAGAATTACCTACATATTAAACAGCTTTTCTTACCTCATAAAGAGGAAATATCTTTGCCATTTATGTCAAAGCATGTAATAATTATATAGTCTTCATTGATGTGACCCAGAAATACCAATGCTTATGATTATACAAATAATTTTTGATAATTCCATAACTAAAATTCCATGTATTGATTAATTATTAACCCTTTTATGTATGTAAATAAGGCTGGTTTAGGTGAAGTGTATAAAAAAGATCAAGATAACTCCTCCAGGAGTTACTGTTTCCCAATGTGAGGCTTTCTACTGAACTGCAAACAACCTGCATCTATCCTGTGTTTTCCATTTCACTGCAATCATAAACCACCTAAATTATTCCAGGTGTCTCCAGAAAACACTCTTTAGTGTCTCTCTCTGTTTTAATCAATCCTGGATGTCACTGTCAAATGATATACTCAATATAATAGTTTTATTATGAAAATCCCCACTGAAACAATTTTAAAAGCTTCCCAGAACATCTCCTTAACCTAGCACTTTCTTTGAAACTGTATTTCTAGACTAACAACCCAATCTTGTTGCTATCACTCCCCTACAGAAACATGGTGGCTCAGTCTAGAGCAGTTTGTGTGCTCTATACGAATGTACCGTGTATATACTCACCTCCCCACTTTTCACTGCTGTTCTCCCTGTGAACCATGTCTTCCTTAAGCCTATTACTCCAGATTTCTTCAAATCCCTGCCCACATCTCTCATAACCAGAATGTTTTCTCTGCCAATCTGCAACCAGTCTGTTATCTCACTTTCTCAATAATTTGCAGCATTTTCTAACTGGCCCATTCATTTGTCACTTTTTATGAGACATATAGTCCGTAAAGTTTAAGTTTTGTTATGAAAATCAAATAATTTAATTTGTACTCTTCATCAGGTAGATACTATCAGATCTCTTCCCAAAAAGTTCCTTTGAAATAGTGTGCTTCCATTAGTACTTAAATGAAACCACGAATTATGTACTCTCAAGCATAGTAGATGTGACCATGAAAGAGAATTTTGGTGTCGACCTCAATATCTGTCCATCTCTACATAGTGGAATCATTCCTGCTGAGTAAGTGCTTGGTTTGTTTGGGTCTATACTCAAATAGATTAATCAACATGACTTCCCTTAAAACAAACAAACAAAAGGAACATATTTGTGTGTGTACACACCTATGAATATACATTAGGTAGATATATATTCTATATATTCTACACGCACATGTGCAAATATGTATATATAAACATGTATATTATGTAAAGTCATGCCATATCCTTTGGATTTTTTATGCTAAAAATTATTTAATAGTATCTATTGGAATCAGAGCATTGTTATGGTTAACACTTTGATATCACAATATTGCTGGCCTCATTTCAAAAAAAGCCATCAAATCAATTTAATTCTCTCCATCTCTACAGCTACCATTTCATCCAAGCCATCATTCCTAGATTAGAACAGTAGTTTTCAAAATTTACTAACTTTTGAGCAATTGAATTATCTGGAGGTCTTGTTAAACCATTGATGCTAACAGTCCTCAGACCACTTTTTTTTTTTTTTTAATTTTTTTTTCAACGTTTTTTATTTATTTTTGGGACAGAGAGAGACAGAGCATGAACGGGGGAGGGGCAGAGAGAGAGGGAGACACAGAATCGGAAACAGGCTCCAGGCTCCGAGCCATCAGCCCAGAGCCCGACGCGGGGCTCGAACTCACGGACCGCGAGATCGTGACCTGGCTGAAGTCGGACGCTTAACCGACTGCGCCACCCAGGCGCCCCCTCAGACCACTTTTTGAGAAACCATGGAATAGACTACTTCAAAATGTCCTAATTGGTTTCCTAACTTCGATTTTTTTAAACTCTTCTCTAAAAGCAGAAAGTGAGATCTTTTGAAAACATCAACCAGATTATTTTATTCTATTGGTTACAACCTTTCTTTGGCTTTACACTAGAGTGAGAATAATATCTATACTCCTTAAATTGGTCAGAAAGTCTATTTGATACTTCTCAGATCATTTTGTCAGAGTACACATAAAAAAATGATATATTTATATAAGATCCTAGAGTAAAATGGAGGCTCTTGAGATCAAAGGAAACCAGACTCAAGTCTCCAGGTCACCCAGGTCCCTACAGTCTACACAGGACTGATAGAATGCGTGGTAGGTATGCCTTTAATCTCATTTCATTCCCAAGGGTTGGGTGAGGGGTCTCTCAGAACATCTGTAAACTGTCTCTAGCACCGAACTGGAAATACCTAAATTTAACTCTACTTACCCCTCTAATCTCATCCCTTTTCTTCATATTCTTTTCTCCAGACACATTACCTATCTTCCTGTTTCTGTTTCTTTCTGTATCTGGGGGATACGAGGCTTGGTGATACATCAGTAATCTTATCTCTTTCATTTATTCCTGTACCCTCTTACAACCATGCTAACATGAAAAAGATGCTCAATAGTTATTCATTTATTAAGCGGCCAATACATTTATTTATTTATCAGCCATTTATTTTTTAAATGGCAAATAAATACATTTGAGGTACATCTTTAAGTCACTCCTAGAAAATAATGGTAAGGAAGTAAATGTAATGGTAGAGAGGCATAAAAGATGATGTTTAATTTCCTATTTGCCATGGCAAATGTCCTATTCATCCAAGATTCATATGAAATTTTCAGGTGTATTGTATTGTAAGGAATAATTGTATTACTTAAAAATGGAAGTTTAAAACAATGGAAGTTTTGATGATCACTCTGGTGCCAATGTAGAATAACAACACAGTGCAAAAGATTTTTTTATATTAACAGTTCCTAGAAGAAAGAGGCAAAAGGGTGCCTGGGTGGCTCGGTCAGTTGAGCGTCTGACTCCGGCTTAGGTCAGGTCATGATTTCATGACTCATGGGTTCTAGCCCTGTGTCTAGCTCTGTGCTGACAGCTCAGAACCTGGAGCCTGCTTCCAATTCTGTGTCTACCTCACTCTCTTCCCCTCCCCTGCTCTCTCTCTCTCAAAAATGAATAAATTTCAAAAAAAAATGAAAAAACAAAAAAGAAAAGGGAAACACGGTACACCATGCAATGGGTGATATGGGAGGAGTGCCCAGGGATTGGACTCAAACAAGCAACTGGAGAGTTGAGAGAAGGAAGGCCAGCGGGCAAGTGTCTCTGTGGAGATCGGAGTGGAAGACATAAGCAAAAGGCATGATGGACTTCATAGGCGCATGGGAATGTCACTAGGTCACAAACTGGTGAGGGCAAGAAAGAAAACTATGACAGGAATCAGCCTCATCACACTAGCACACCGAGTCATCTGAGCAAAGTGTTCGCAGCCTATTTGTGGGCATGTTGAGGCTTCAGGAAAATATAAAGTTTAAAAGTGTACAATACATGAATCTTCAAAGAGAGGGATGCTATAACTTGGCTTGTTTGGAATTTGTTCTGTAGAAATTCAATTTCTATTGAATGATTTAAAATATGATGTTTAGGTAAAGCATGTAAAGCAAAAGCAAAAACAAAACAAAACAAAAACAAAACAAAACCCCAAAAAACAAAACAACAACAAAAAACAATGACAATTATAGTTTGGCTTGTTGATAGGTTCAGTGATTGAATCCTTTCATAATTTCAGTAACAAAGTGACTTTAAAAACAAAGTTTCTGGATAGTTTAGTTTTATATTGCTTAAGTGTGGGAGGTTTAATTCACTTGCTTTAAAAAGGCACAACTAATGGCTCCTTTAATTAAAGAGATTAATTAAATTTCACTATCATTCATCCAGTTACAGATTTAAAATACTGTAAATGTTACTGCTTGCTAATTATTAATTGTATAAACCTTAAAAGGACAATAATATGTTCAATTTCAAATTACTGAAGTGCTATTCTACTAACAAATGTATGTGACAACTAAGATATTAAATTTGATAATTTAAATTTCATAAAATGTTGGATATAGTGGAGACATACATTATGTGCACTGTGGGCATGTTTTCTCTATCAAATCATACATTACCTAGTCATTCGCTATTTCTTACTGACTTAATTATCTACTCCAATAATAACATGTGTAAATCAGAAAACTTTTAATCGTGTGTTTTTGTCCTTTAAATAACCTTCCATTTTGAACAATTTTGATAAGGAAATATATGATTCCATCTTTGTACTGTAAGTATTGTGAATACTTACAATATTCACAAATATAAACTACACAATCGTATAGTGCTGTCATTTGCAAGCCTTTTAAAGGTTATTAAGAAACACAGAAGACAACAGCTCACACAAGGTAAGTCGAAAAGCACTTAACCACCATTCAAACCTCCTCGGTTCCTTTTGCAAGAAGCTTTGAGAGTCTGCTCTTTGAGAATATCATCTACCTTGCTAAAATATGACTTGTGTACGTAACAGTATGTGGGAATAGACCTACCACACTTATTTCACTGTGTACTTTGGGCATACATTTTTATAGAAAAAGGTGAGATTATATAAGAAAAATCAAGATGAGGCCAACACTTGGCATAATTATATACACTTAAAAAAGTAGATATTTTTAAGCATAGGAGAGTATAATGGATTAATTATTACAACGCATATGTCAGGCTTTTTACATTCTGAAGCATTTTATCCATATTAAGTATAAATAAATATATACCTAGAAAAAAATTGAATATAGGTAAAGAACTAAAATTAAATAATTTATCTAGCCCCCTTTATAATTAAGAGTGAACTCCAATTAACTAGAACAAAAAATAATTGAGAACTTGAATTATCTGAATTGGTAATTAACATTAATCAAATAGTGCAGAAAATTAACTATACTAGGTAGATTTTTTTAATCCTAGGTTGATTTTGTTAATGTCCACTGACATAAGATGAAATGTCCAGTCCATCTATCTTTGTTCATACAATTTCTTACAAGTAAATTATGATATCTTCCCTGCTGTCTTTATTCTCCCCTCTATTCTTCCATTTTTTTAATCCTCTATCTCAAGCCTATAAAAACAACCTTCACTGGCTATTCAGTTTATATCGATCTTTTCCCTCTTGTTTCTATACTCTACCATGCCATGCTTTTCAACACCTACAATGCAATTAATAGTCCTAAAAATACAAACATCAACAACCATACCATTAAGTTCTATAAAAGAGCTCACACAAGTTGACATTAAGAAAGACATGGTTAATTTTCTGAATTTTCTCTCTAAACAAATGTGACAAGTTATAAACACATAAAAAGCTACAGGTTCAAGCACTCCAAATTTAGAAAGATATCCTGAGGGTTGCTTTAAATTTTTATATATCTTGTTAAGGTGACTTTTATTTTTATGGTATGTTTGTTCACTTTGAATGAACTACCAACATCTGTATTCATTTCTTAGTGCTGTCATAACAAATTCCCACAAACTGAGTGACTTCAGACAACATAAATTTATTCTCTCACAGTTATGGAGGCCAGAAGTCTGAAACAAAAGTGTCAGCAGGGCTGTGCTCCCTCTGAAAGCTCTAGGGAGGAAGGTTTCCTTGATTTTTCTAGTTTCTCCTGGTCATTGGCAATCTCGAACATCTCTCAGTTTGCAACATGCCAATCTTGGCCTCCATTGTCACATGACTATCTTCTCTGTGTGTCTGTGTGTCTCTGTGTCAAATCTCCCCTCTTATAAAGACACAAGTCACTGAATTAGTGCCCACTCAAATTAATCCTGTATCATCTCACGTTGACTTGATTACATCTATTACCACCTAATTTCCAAATAAGGTCACATTCACAGGAACTGGGCGTTAGGACTTGAACATTAATTTTTGGGAACATAATTATACCCCACCACCCTCTACCCCCTAATTTATGTCTTTCCCAATGCAAAATGCCTTTGTAACATTGTTACATCCCAAAAATCTTAACTCATTTCAGCATCAACTCTAAAGACTAAAAATCTCATCTTCTAAACCATGTGAATCAGGTATAGTGAGACTCAGAATTATCCAACCTGAGGAGAAATTCTTCTCTATCTGTGCACCTGTAAAATTGGAAATAAATTATCTGCTTCCAAAATATAATGGTAGAATAGGCACTGGATAGATATTACCATTCCAGAAGAGAATACTGTCAGGAAAAAAGGAGACCCTTATCCCAAGTAAGTTCAAAACTTAGCAGGGTAAATCCCATTAGGTTTCTGGGCCTGAGAATAATCATCTGTGGCTCAATGTTCCCACTTCTCCGTCCTCCACAGTGACAGTCCTACTCTCTAGGTCCATGGTGACAGAATATTACCCAAAAAAAAGTGCAGTTATCTTGAATATTCCTTTAAACAAAGTAATTTCAGACTTAAAATTATTGTACATTAACGTAATTAATATACATATTTATGCATAGCATCATGGAATTTTAATTTTTTAAGTTTATTTATTTTGAGGGAAAAAGAGAGAGATGGAAGTAGGGGAGGGGCAGAGACAGAGAGAGAAATAGAGAATCCCAAGCAGGCTCTGTGCTGTCAGTGCAGAGCCTGACACAAGGCCTGATCTCACAAACCATGAGACCAGGATCTGAGGAGAAATCAAGTCAGTCACATAACTGACTGAGCCACCCTGGCACTGTCTTAAACATATTTTAAGTTTATTTATTAGAATGTTAATATTTAATATTGTGCATCTTTTTAAGTCAATATCTACTGTTATTTATATATTCCTGGTAAAACTAGTAAGCAAAATACAAAATTGAATATGCACCAGCAAATAAATGGTAATATATTAATAGTTCATTGAATTACATGTCTGTAAAATGGAAGAATATGCAGCCTTTAAATATCATTGAACGGGGCACCTGGGTGGCTCAGTCGGTTAAGCCTCCGACTTCAACTCGGGTCACGATCTCGCGGTCCGTGAGTTCGAGCCCCGCGTCGGGCTCTGGGCTAATGGCTCAGAGCCTGGAGCCTGCTTCTGATTCTGTGTCTCCCTCTCTCTCTGCCCCTCCCCCGTTCATGCTCTGTCTCTCTCTGTCTCAAAAATAAATAAACGTTAAAAAAAAATTAAAAAAAAATATCATTGAACAACATGAGAAAATGATAGATAAGATAAATTTAGACAAGATGAAACAGAAATCTAAGTACATATGTATAAGGTTTATCCCTAGGTTATGAGAATATAAGTAATTTAAATTTTCTGTATTAAGATTTTTATATTTTGAAATTGGTAAACATAATTATGTATTTTCCATAGGGAAAGATAATTGTGGATGTCCTCTTAATGGCCTTTGCCAGCCCATTCACTGGTCTCTTATTATAAAGGTTGTAAAAGTCTTAACTTCAGTTCCACTTGTCCTGCCTCCTGTAGTTAGACTCTGTCAGTGTGAACGAGTTATCTCAACGAGAAATAAGGGAAAATATGCTAAGTACTTTTTCAAAATACTGTCTTCCTGAGAAGCAGAGAGAGGACAGAAAAGGTAGGGGCTTCTGTGCTGTCTGGCTTTCTCTACTCTCTGTTTTGGATGGAGTTTTATGAAATGTGACACCTGAGACAACAGGCCCAGGACCCTGACACTGAGTTGCTGCTGAACCGCTTCTGGAAATGTACCCTGAATTTCCTGCTGGACACTTCCAGACATGCTTTTAATTATTAGAGCGACAGAAATATTTTTAATATGACTAAAATAAGAAAAGCTATAATAGCAGTTGAGTTCAATTTGGGTCACTGCTATTGAATGTCAGAAGTTTCTCATATACTGACTTTGTCATGTAGGAAATTAAAATACTTAAATACTGTAGACTATGAGCAATATCTGAAAAGCTGCTGCCTGCTATTGTTTATAAGAATGAAAATTAATTCAGTAAATTGGTACAAAACATTACTGAGATATTTTTACATCTAGGTGGTTTCATTAATTGATCTTAATTATTTCAGTAATAAATAATTGAGCCAATAAATCAGATGCTGGGGAATGGAAAACTATCTCTAGACTGCTTTAGTCACTTTTTTTTAAAGTTTATTTATTTATTTTTCGTGTGTGTGTGTGTGTGTGTGCGCGCGCGCATGTGTGAAAGAGAGAGAGAGAGTCCAATTCAGGTTCTGTGCTCTCAGTGCAGAGCCCGACACAGGGCTCCATCTCACAACCTGTGAGATCATGGGCTGAGCCTAAACCAAGAGTCAGACAATTAACCAACTGAGCCATCCAGGTGCTCCTTTAGTCACTTTTGTATTAAAAAATAAGTATACACCTAGGGCACCTGGGTGGCTCAGATGGTTAAGCACCTGACTTCAGCTCAGGTCATGATCACACAGTTCATGGGTTTGAGTCTCACATGGCGCTCTGTGCTGAGAGCGCTCTGTGCTGAAGCTCAGAGCCTGGAGCCTGGCTTCGGATTCTGTGTCTCCCTGTCTCTCTGCTTCTCCCCCACTCATGATCTGTCTCTTTCTGTTTCTCAAAGATAAAAAAATAATTAAAAATTAAAAAAAAAAAAAAAAATATATATATATATATATATATATATATATATATATATATATATATATAACTATCCACCTATTATGTAATCCAGTGAGAAGTTTTAAGTAAATATATTTTCCTCTAGCATTAGGAATAACTCAGTTCTCATAATAAAGTTTTTATCACATTTTCTCTGATGACATTATTTTATTTTCTGCTCAGTCATTATACATTTATTGTGAACACTTCTGATGTACCAAACATTTCACATGTTGCTATAAAAAAATACTCATAAGAAAATTGGCAAGGATGCCTGCTCTTAGGGAATTTATACTCTAGAAGATAAGTGACATAATCTGTGCTTTTAAGATGCATGGCTTGAGAACATGCAGGAGGGCTTCTCTTCTTTTGGAGGGTCAAGATGGACAACTGCCTGCACACGGCACTCACCAATGTTGTGTAAATTAAAGACTGAAGCTGAGTGTAAATTAAAGACTGAAGCTGAGAACTAAAAATGAGTGTGGTTATATAGACAAATAAGTAGAGGCAGAATGGAGAAGAGAGTTCGCAGTAGAGAGGAAAATTGTGGATAGGAAGGCCAGTGTGGCTGGTGTATAATGAAGGAGATGGAAGAAATGATGGGAGCTAAGGCTTGCTGAATAAAACAGTCCAGAAAATGTAGGAACTTATAAGCGATGGGAAGATTCCAAAGGAGTATTTACCATGGCACTAACATGCTCAGATATTTTCATCTGACTTATCAGTCTGGTATATTCCTTGTGGAGAGCAAAATGAAGAAAGTCAAACACATTTAATGAGAGAAGATTAAATAGATCATAATCCCTTGACATTACGGTGGCTTGCTCAACTGGTATAACACAAAAAAAATGAAGATAAGAAAATGATTTGATATACCTGATTCAATACAGAAAGTGAACATGAGGGCATTTTAAAAGTCATGCTTAAATTTATGGATAAAGGGAAAGGATGGATTGAGGTCATGTTTATGGTTAAATAGAAAGGCTCTTGAAGTAACCAATGTTGGTAGGAAAGATTACACACTAAACATCGAATGAGTAAGTGTGAAGTGTCTGTGTGACACCCAAGTATAGGTAATGGGTATTTAATTTGACCTTCAAGATTGGATTGGAGGGAAGAGGCTTGAAGGTCAGTGATTCAAGGTATTAATTAAAGTCATTGGTGAAGGAATATAAACAGAGAGAATGTAACTTAAAAAATAGGACTTGAGAGAATTTAGAAATACCAAAGAACTAGTAAGAAGATCCAGGCATTAAAGAATTCATGTAAAATGGCCAGAGACATAGAGAAGTACTTTTGTTCATTTACTTACATTTGCAAAATAAGGATTGTTTGTTTATAGTTTAAGTACTTTTGGTAACATGCTGAACATAAAAATCAGGTTGAAATGAGCTAAAGCGTAAGTAGGCATATTAGTTAGAGTTCTCCAGAGAAACAGAATCAATAGGATATATAGAGAGTTATATAAAAAGACATTAATTATGGGGGATAGGCTTATGTACTTATGGACACTGAGAAGTCCCACAGTCTGCTGTCTTCTAGCTGGAGACCCATGAAAGCTGGTGGTATATTTCTAGTCCAAACCTAAACACCTAAAACCCAGGAAAACCAACAGTGTAAGTATTGGTCTGAATGTGAAGGCCCAAGAATGAGGAGAAGCAATTTAGAAGGGCAGGAAAAGATGGATGTCCAAAAACAAGGAAAAAGGAAATTTGTCGTTCCTCCACTTTTTATTTTTTATTTATTTTTAATTTTTTTAAGGTTTATTCATTTTTTAAGGACAGAGACAAAGCATGAGTTGGGGAGGGGTAGAGAGAGAGGGAGACACAGAATCCAAAGCAGGCTCCAGGCACTGAGCTGTCAGCACAGAGCCTGATGCGGGGCTCAAACTCAAGAACTGTGAGATCATGCCCTGAGCTGAAGTTGGACTCTCAACCAACTAAGCCAACCAGGCGTCCCATTTATTTTTTTAATTTTTTAATGTTTATTTATTTTTGAGAGAGAAAGAGACAGAGCATGAGCAGGAGAAGGTCAGAGAGAGAAGGAGACACAGAGACCAACGCAGGGCTCAAACTCACAACCACGAAATCATGACCTGAGTTGAGTTTGGATGCTTAACCGACTGAGCCACCCAGCCACCCCTTTCCTCCACTTTTTAATTTTATTCAGGACTTCGACAGATTGGATGGTGCCCACCCACACTGGCCAGGGCAATTTTCTTTACTCAGTCTACAGATTCAAATGCTTATTTTTTCTGGAAGCACCCTCACAAACACACCCAAAATAATGTTTTACAAACTATCTGGACAATTAGCCCAGTCAAGTTGACACATAAACTTAAACATCACAGCTGGGGAGTGAGAAAAGGAAGTTCATGAATTTAATAAACTTAAGAAAGTTTACTCTTGAATTGGAGAAAAGAGATAAGACATTACTAGGGAAAATGTAGAGTGATGTATAGGTTGTGTTTTTATTTATTTATTTATTTATTTATTTATTTATTTATTTATTTATTTAAGAGAGAGTGAGAGAACCTGTCAGTGGGGGAGAGGGGGAGGGAGGGAGGGAGGGAGGGAGAGAGAGAGAGAGAGAGAGAGAGAGAGGGAGAGAGAATATCTCAAGCAGGCTCCACACTCAGCACAGAGCCTGACATGTGGCTCGAGCCCACGACCCTGGGATTATGACTTGAGCTGAAATCAAGAGTCAGACACTCAACCAACTGAGCCACCAACGCATGCCTGTTTTATTTTCAAATAAAAGAGGCTAAAGCATGTGTACAGGCTGATGAGAAGGATCCAGTAGATATTATATTCCAGAGAACTCCACTGGGTTGCCAGCTACCTGGGGGGTAGGGACCCTCATCTCCAACCTTGTATCAATAATAGAATAATACTCACAAGTGAATTTTCAATGGAAGGAAGGAAGGAAGGAAGGAAGGAAGGAAGGAAGGAAGGAAGGAAGGAAGGAAGGAAGGAAAGAAGACACAAGATTTTCAGGAAGGCTTGGAAAGGTAGACAGTTCTTCCTTAGAGGAGTTCTTCCTAGTAGAGATACAAGTAGATTAGCCAATTTTGTAGATGGTAGCGAAGCACAGTGTTATCTTTATTTGTGAAATAAAAGGCTGGGCTATATACTAAATGGTAGGGGGCAGGTAGAACATCAAAAGTAGAACCCACAAGAGGAAAGTAGTAGGATTGACAAGCAGTATTGGAAAAGCCTTGTAGAAATCTATGATCATGAAATATGTAAGAAGGATTAAACAGCATTGATATATGTTAACAGCAGCCACAATTAAAATGGAGTCACTGTTTAAGTGATCTGTGTGTGACCTTTGAATAAGAAACAATTCAGATACAATGATTGTTTCTGATGTGCCACTGCTGTTTATATCTGTAATCCATGCCCTCAGTGCAATTCTGCTTCAAACTTGCCCTCATTCAAACATTTATATTCAAATATATCTTCTTCTCCTGGATGAAAATTTCAAACAAAATATCTCATTCGTATAAATGAACACAGGTCCAAATATATTGTTACTGTACTGCAGGAGGTGTCCAATTAGTTGATCCGCACTGAGCATGCCTTCAGGAAATGAAATTTCTGAAGTCTGGAACAAGGACAAGATACATCCAAAATATCCCTAATTGTGGACTTCTCATCCTCTCACTCTCAAGTCTGCTAGTCTTTATGAGCCATGTACCATGGAGATGCCTAAAATTCTAATAACTATGATGAAATTCTTGAGGATTGTTACTATTTTAAAAATCTAAAAAAAAAATGTAAAAACTTCAAAAGGTTCTTCTCTTCTTAGTACTGCTTCTGAGAATTCTGTACCTTCAGCTGATCACTCAGACCACGACCTCACTGACTGATATTTGGCAGCAACCGGATCAATGTTGGATAAAATATTTACGATGTTAGCAGTCTATATTGACCAAGTTAGCACTTAAATCTATACGTTTATTTTATTAATGAAGACTCACAATTATTTTAAAAAAACATCCTGCATAGACAAGAGCTAACAGCACATTAAAATTGCCAAGTACCTTGACTGAGTCAATAAATTTTAGTACTGTGTGTAAGGACACTGGCTTTGATGTAGAATTAATCTGTTTCTCTACTTGTCACTGCTTGAATACTATGCACTATGTTACATACTTGTTTATACAGTACAATAAGCCTTAGCCTGTTATTAAACACCAAACTCTTCTATAGAAGATGGCCTCACTCTTGTTTCTTAGGCCTGAAATCAGATTGCTTGAACATGTAAGTACACAAATGTTTGTTGAATTCAATTGAATGATAAAGTCACTAACTGCTCTAGGCCAGCCTATGTGTTAAAGGTGAAGGGTACAGAGATAAATAAACACCTTCCCAAACCCCAATCTCATAACAGGCACAGGCAGACAATAGTAAATGAAACTACAGATGGATGGGCAGTTGCAGAAGAGGGGATACAGAAGTCAATAAAGAAGAAATGAAATCTCAACTGGCTTTTGTAGAACAGAAAGTCATTCATTTCTCAAGCAAGAGGTAGTGGGCGTTAAGGACAAAGTGAATGGTATATACCAAGCTGCAGAAGGGTGAGAGAGCTGGGGGTGCCAAGGGAAATATTCATAGGATTTCCTTCTGGTACATAAAGTGGGAAAAATGCAGTAGAAGTGGTAATCAATGGAGTGCCTGGGTGGCTCAGTAGGTTAAGTGTCCGACTTTGGCTCAAGTCATGATCTCCTGGTCTCATGAGTTTCAGCCCCGCATGGGGCTACGCGCTGACAGCTTGGATCTTGGAGCCTGCTTCCGATTCTGTCTCCCTCTCTCTTTGCCTCTGCCCTTCTCCCTTGTGCTCTCTCTCTCTCTCTCTCTCTCTGTCAATACAAATAAGCATTAAAAATTAAAAAAAAAAGAAATTTTAATCAATGAAAGAAAGCAAGGAACGGTGACAAGTGGTCTTTAAGTATCATGCTGAGAAGTTTATGCTGCACTTAGTTCCCCCAATTCTTAGTGGAGGAGGGTGGGTGCCTATTAGACTTTTAGGGTTGTCATAACAAAACACCAACTGAGCAGCCTCAAACAACAGAAATATTGCATCACAGTTCTGGAAGCCACAAGTCTGGAATCAGGATGTCAACAGTGTTAATTCCTTCTAAGGGCAGTAGATAATTAAATACAGTAGTTAAAAACACAGTAAAAGGTGAGATCACAGAGGAAAGTTTTTAAATGAGAAGAGGAAGGAAGAAGGACATGGAAAGCACATTCATGGGTATACAGAGGAATACAGAGGAAGAGAACTGGGACAGAGACCTAAAGCATCCTAAGTGGGGAGAAGCTGATATTGGCTAATGCTTATGAAACAAAACAGAGAGGACCGAGGAGAAAAGACTGAAATAGTCATTAGTCTCACAATTAATGGGCCATTTAAGGTCTTTGGCCTTCAGTAGACCATCACGGTAGTAACTTTGGAAGGAGGTGCTGTGTTAAGAAAAGGCATTTATAGAATGTGAGACACAAGACAATGCATATTTATAGAAGACAGAGCCCTTGATACTATGGGATAGTGGATTGAGAGCATTGGTCTCCATCAGGAAGAAGTGCCCCATTTGTATTTGGAGGGGAAGATGTAACTATGTGTGAGTATTGAGATAAATTAGCTACTGGAGGAAGAGTGAAGAGTTGGGGGGAATGGACACCTAAAAACCTCATTATTTGCTCCTTAAATCTGTTAGAGAAAGGTCTGGAAAGGTTAGGCAGTGTCTCACAGTCTCCTCACCGTCCTGCCATCCAACTCTGAGGTTACTTAAGGCTGGAGCCTCCTGAGATGCTGGCACAGGTAGGGGCTATTTATATCTCAGCACAAAGAGCCACCGGAGCTGCTGGGATGTTTCCTCTTCCTCTCAGAAGAGTCAGTTTCATTAACTTCTGTTACCTAAAGTTACCATAGAAATACCTTTGGTAGATGTTTCTAGGTGTTATTTCTCCATAAACATGAATTTATAAACAAGGCTTCTAGAAACTTATATTAAAATACATCCTTCTGGGGCACCTGGGTGTTTCAGTTGGTTAAGTGTCCGACTTCAGCTCAGGTCATGAACTCACGGTTCCTGGTTTTGATCCCCATGTGGGGCTCTGGGCTGACAGCTCAGAGCCTGGAGCCTGCTTTGGATTCTGTGTCTCCCTCTCTCTCTCTCTCTTCCCCTCTCCTTCTTGTGCTGTGTCTCTCTCTCACTCTCAAAAATAAATAAACATTTAAAAAACAAAATACTTCCTACTCCTTTTATAATGTGAAACTAGGATAAAAAGAATAACTGCTAGTCCTGATGTGAATGTAGAGAAAGTGAATGGCTTTAATGTTTATTTATTTTTGAGAGAGAGAGAGGGCAGGGAGAGCGAGAGAGAGAGGGGGCGGGGGGAGAGAGAGAGGGAGACACGGAAGCAAAAGCAGGCTCCAGGCTCCAAGCTCTCAGCACAGAGCCCAAAACAGGGCTCAAACTCATGAACCATGAGATCATGACCTGAGCCAAAGCTGGACACTTGCTTAACTGACTGAATCACCCAGGTGCCCTAAAGTAAATGGCTTTAAGGCAGATATTTTTGTATCTATATTTCATTTTAGCCTACATAATTCCTATCAATTTTACGTAAAATTTTGATTTTGTAATATATATAGAAACATTTATGTAATCCTTCCATTTGATTGGCATTAGTTGAATAAGAAAATGAATTAAATATATATCATGATGGTTATGTAATTTACAAAATAATATAAAGTGTTCTTTGTCCATCATTTGTTCTGCTTTTGAAACAATGACACCTACGGATATAAAATCAACTACATGAGTCACTGAGTAATTTTAGTTTGAAGAAAAAATAGACTTAATTTAAAATATTTTCAAATGGCTAGATATTTCTCCATTTCCAAAAGTGAATTCAACATTCATTTATTCACTTATGGATACTGTGAGTTATTTAGTTCAGTGTTAAAGTGTGGAAATTTTCATCAAAATTTCATTGATGTTTGTAAACTGGTTTAGATCAGAGTCTTTAGATTTTCTGAGGCATGGGTAAAACTTACTTAAAATAAAATATTGCAAAAACTGAAAGGGACCAATAAAATTCTGGTTTGCTACAATATAAGGATATAAGAATAAATAGTCAATCTTTCATAAAGATGAAATCATTCCTTTTACAGGAACTCAACATTAAATGTATTTAGTGTATACCTTTCTTCAAATATTATGGACTTTCTTCCCAGAAAAATGTCAATAATGTACATGTAAAAATTATTATAAATTTCTGTTAGTAAAACTAAGATGAAAGTACCTCAGATTTAATGATCTATAAGGAGAAATGCTTCAAGCTTCAGGCTGACCCTGGAGGAAGACATGGCAGGATCCCTGGGTAGTCTATTTATAGAACCGTACTTGGTGTCATAACCCCTAACCAGTTGTTGCTGTCATTACCCATTTGCTGCTGAATATAAGCTTCTGCAATTGTGTATAAATTAAGTCTTTATAAATTGAATTATTATAAAGGAAACAGGAGATATTATGGAGAATCCTTTGGTAGACTGATAAGCTGTTCACAAAATTAGCACCTGATACTTTGCATATTGTCCACATTCACACTTTTTTTTTTTCAAATTCAGATATATTTGAGAATTTGAGCTCATCCACAGGTCCTTACCATGGCAAGACTGCTACATAAACAGTCTTGACGTTATGCAAGATTGTTAGTACTTTAAAGAAATGCAAGGTATTCTTTAAAAAAATAATCCTTACTTTTTTTTTTTTTTGTATAGCGTATAGTTAGCATATTATCAAAAGGATAGACCATATCTTTTTTTTTTTTTTTTGGGTAGACCATATCTTTAAACAACATCTAAAAACCACCTAGGTAAGGATTTGGAGATAAAAATAAAAGCTTGGCATCAAAAAAATTATTATGTGTGTAGTCAAAGAATTGTCAGAGCAGTACTTCTCAAATATTCATGTGAAGAATCACCAGGGGATGTGATAAAGTGAAGGCGTGGGGTGGAGCCTGAGATTCTAAGTATTACAAGCTCTAACATAGAGCTGATTCTTGCCCTCTGAATATACCACATGAGGCAGCAAAGTAGGAGAGATTCCTTTCATCTTTGGACTACATGTACACATTCCTTGAAAATGATAAGTTTATTTTCACAACTATTCAGGAACAAATATGGTTTTAAAAATCAAAACATCATAGATATTATTAAAAATGAAATAAAAAATACTAAGGCTGATTCTGACACTTACATAAGAAAAAAAAACTGTCCTTAAAAATAGAGTATTTTATTCGCCATTGTAATTTATTTCAGGTGCAAGGAATGTAAAAGCTGACTCAAAATTAAATACAAATACTTTTTTAAAAGAGACAAACATTTCTGTCTTCTCAGAAAAACAGTGAATGAAGGACTAGTGACATATGGGTCATAATTTTGAAAAACAGGAATTTACTTACCCTGCCTTTGTGCTCTTATATTCAGTGCTCTTTACATTAATGGCAAAACAGAAAGATGAATGGAAGCAAGGACACACAGACCAGTGATGTGACGGCAGTTTCAACAGTCCAGAATTCCCCCCAAAGTCTCAGATTTGCTTTACATTCACCAAATATAACTTCCAGAAAGAGAAAAGCATGATCATATTGCGTGAAATCAAGCCTCTAAGCCATTCCAGATACATTCTAATGAAGTAGTAAACAAAATTACCAAACACCAAATGCAGAAGAAAATAGCAATGCTGGTGAACACTGACTCCCAGGCCTCTTTAATCTCTTGTGGATTGTGGAGTCAGGTGATGCACAAATGTTTAGACCTAAGATGGATAGCGATGCCTTCTGGACTGTCACTGGGCGTTCATTGCTGCAAGTAGATTTATTTTTATAGGTGTTATAACACATCACCTTCTCATTTAACTCAGCCAAATGTAGGCAAGCAATGGAGCTTAATGCTATAGGAACATGTCATTAAATTGATTTTTAAGCTCAGATTGCTTTTAAAAGTTATCAAAGCCTGGGGCAAGTGGTTTGCTCATCTCTAGAGAGAAGAAAATGACTGAATGAAAATAAGTAAAAAGTAAAGGAGACACATGAAGATAGCTGAATTGAAGCTAGTTTTCTTTTTTTTAAAATTTTTTTTTTTCAACGTTTTTTTATTTATTTTTGGGACAGAGAGAGACAGAGCATGAACGGGGGAGGGGCAGAGAGAGAGGGAGACACAGAATCGGAAACAGGCTCCAGGCTCCGAGCCATCGGCCCAGAGCCCGACGCGGGGCTCGAACTCACGGGCCGCGAGATCGTGACCTGGCTGAAGTCGGACGCTTAACCGACTGCGCCACCCAGGCGCCCCGTTTGAAGCTAGTTTTCTATTAGTGACCACTAAAGGGACATATTTTCCCTTGTCTGGGCTAAGTGAGGATTCAGATACTGAACTGATTTGAGAGAAGAGGAGATATACGGCAGTTGATTTTTTAAAAAAACTGGTTCAAACTTTTAATAGACTTATTACAACTGTAAGAAGCCTTAGAGAGCATGTAGTTCACTTTATTCAATTTTTAGGTGAGTAAAAGGTATTTAGAAATACATGACAATTCTGACAAGAAGACCCCCCATCTCTTTACCACAATTCTCAAGACACAGAGCTCACACACACACACACACACACACACACACACACACACACCTCAGGACTCAGAAAAATCATGTGATGCTAAAATTTCATTATTTTCTCAAAATTAATGTATCACATCTAGAGTCTCCATCTTCCCTAAATTATTCCAAGTATATCTTTAGTATTAGTGACACTTATTTGTTCCCATCTGATACTAAACAGATTTTCAGACCTATTTTACAAGTAGAAAAAATTAATGCTTTGATAGTCTCCATTGAATTTCTTAGTAGTAAGTTACCTTTTAAAAGGAATCTCAGGGTTTCTGAATTCATTTTAAAAACTTTATATTCAAGGTGGGCTATTTATTTTAGGGTTTACATTCAAACTGTACATTCAAAATTTTAAGCACATCTTCAAGGTTAGAAGAAATGTCTAATTGGTACTCAATCCATATTTGCCATAATCATAAAATTTTCAACTTGGAGAAAAATCTTAGAATATACATATATATATATATACACATATATATATATATGTGTATATATATATGTGTATATATATATATGTATATATATATATATATATATATATATATATATATATATATATATGACTTGTAGTCCTCACTATTTGAAATTACAAGCTTGAAACAAATGATATCCTAAGACTCTATTTCAAATAGTAAGTTTAAATTCAGTTTTAATTTTAAGAAATAACAGGGGCACCTGGATTGCTCAGTTGGTTAAGCTCCCTACTTTGGTTCTGGTTATCTCACAACTCGTGAGTTCGAGTCCCACGTTGGGCTCTGTGCTGACAGCTCTGAGCCTGGAGCCTGCTTGGGATTCTGTGTCTCCCTCTTTCTCTGCACCTCTCCTACTCACACTCTGTGTCTCTCTCCTTCAAAAATAAATAAACATTTAAAAAAGGGGGGGTAATAACTATGAGCAGGGAAGACAGGGGCAATCAACAGCAGGAGCACAGAGGAGTTTTTGGACAATACTCTATTTGAAACCATAATGATGGCTACATGTCTGTATACATTTTCCAAGTCCTTAAAATATGCAACACCAAGGGTATGCCCTCATGTAAACCATGGACTTTGGGTGATAATGATGTGGCAATGTAGGTTTATCAATTGTAACAAATGTAACACTCTGATTGAGGCATGTTGATAATGGGTTGGTAATACATATGTGGGGCAGGTGGTATATAGGAAATCTCTGTATCTTCCTTTCAATTTTGCTATGAACCTAAAACTGCTCTAAAAATAAAGGTTGCTTTCTTCATCATCATCATCATCTCCTTCTTTTTTTAAATGAGCAGGAAAGAAAATAACTAAATGCATTAGGAAAGTAACACCTTAGGGGGAAAAGTAATATTTTTTTGGCAATAGGCTACAACATAAGACATTGACCTTGGTTTAAAATCTACTTTTGCTTTGAAATATACTAAAATATTGAGAGGCCACTGAAAACTCTGACTTCAATTAGATATTTTCTTGGCATTGTAGAATATTCAGCACCGGCTATTTGTATTATAGACTTTTAATGAGTATTTGTTGAATGAATGACACCCAATTAATTTCTCATTAAAAACTTACATTAAAATGACTTGAAGAAATAATTTATATTTACTAGTTATCATTGTTATATAAATGGCTATATTAAGAAGTAGAGTTGCTTTCTGCTAGATGGAAGTGAGAAAATTTACAAACTACAATGGAGCCTGAAGTTTTTCAAATCTACTTTTTTTAGGTTTGTCAAATCTTTTAATCTTTTGTAGGATAAAATGTACTATTGACTCTAAAAAAAGATCATCAGGAGTTAATATTGTGACACTCCTGGTCACAGGAGGAAGGAGGAAACAAGACTGCATTAATTACCAGCCTAAGTTTTAAACCAAACCAATAAAAATGCCAGGATGATTGAAGTATTTGTACTGATGACTAAAGAGTATAATTGGAATGAAGAAGGGAAGTAGCTGAGCCTAGGAAACGAGAACAGGAATGTGTTAGTTTGGGATCTTCAGAATTTGAGGATGAACAGAACTTAGTCATAAAAAAAGCTATCAGTTAGGTGACATAAGTTCATCTTATGGAGAGGCCAATATTGGTAGTCTATGTCTTTGTATTCTGTGACTTAATTTATCCTCAGGACATGGTCAAATGAATAACCTGAAAACATGCATCTAATAGTGACTTAGCACTCAAAATCAAAACTTAGAGAGTAAACATTCTTTGCCATTACATCCCTAAGGCTGGTTTTCTACTTTTATGTGCATCATTTTCCACATTTTTGGTCGGTACTATGAGGAAGGCAAAATATAAGCAAAATACTATTCCATAAATTAAGAAAATACCTTTGTGCTTTATTTAAAGTGTATGAAAGTGAATCAACATTGTGATTTCCTTAGACTACAGATTGTAGTATTTTTTAAAAAAATTATTTGATGTAATATTTTCTCTTGATTCATTCTGTTTTCTTTTAATGATATAAAATTCAGAAATAAACACTAAAGGCATAGTCTAGTGTTGGTCAAACAGTTGTATCCTTTAAGTATCTTCCCATGTCCTTGTTTCTAACTATCTTAACCCTATTTCATTAAAAACCCAGTTTAAGATAGTATCAGATCATTTCTTCTAATTTTTTTCTCCCTTTCTTCTCTTATTCTCAATTTTCTTCTGTCTCATTCTGATTATTTCTCTGGAAGTAGGTATCTTTACTCCTAATCCCTGTTGAATGTACTAGGTTTTGCTTGTTTTAAGGATACCATGGCTAACCAAAATTCTTTCTCTCAAGAAAACTTTCTACTTTGTATCCACTGAAATTCTACCCATGTCTTCCACATTCTCTCCCATGGTAGATCACAGAAGGGGCACCTGGGTAGCTCAGTCAATTAAGAGTCTGACTTCCGCTCAGGTCATTATCTCACAGTTCATAGGTTCAAGCCCTGCATTAAGCTCTGTGCTGACGGCTCAGAGCCTGGAGCCTGCTTCAGATTCTGTGTTTCCCTGTCTCTCTGCCTCTCCCACCTCTCCTCTGCTCACACTGTCTTTCTCTTTCAAAAATAAATAAACATTAAAAAATTAGATCACAGAAGGATGCAAATTCTTTTGCTCTCCTTCTACCAAGTAGTAAATGTGTCCACCTTGTGATTTGTTTTGACATATAGAAACGCAGTAGGAGAGACACTGTTTAACTTACACAGATGGGCCTGAAGAGATCTGTAGCATTCACTATCACCACTTGGGAAGCTTTCTCTTGAAAACTAAATACTACTTAAAAAGTTTGACTATCTTAGGAACACCATGATGTGAGCAAGTCCAAGGTAGTCACATGGAGGGGGAAGAGGGATAATGGATGAGTCCCCAGGTGCCTGGGCATGTGAAACTCAAAGAGATTACTTCAAAGAACACAGGGATATTTTAGCCTAGCAGAGAGGATTACAGAGAAACAAAAGCAAAGCACTAAATGGACAGAGAAAATTTAGGTGGCAGAAACCTGATGTTAATGAATCAGAGTTAATTAGAAAGTAAATAGACTTGTAAACTTACAAGTTACCCGGGGATTAATCTTGATCTTGTCTTCTAATAAATGACTTTAGGTCTGTTTTGTGAACTAGAAGTTAAGTTTCAACATATACTTTAATTATATTTTCAGATTCCTATTTTTGCCTGTAATAATGCCCTCTTACATTTTCTGTCACTTCCCTATTGTTTATAAACAAAATAGAAACTCCAATATCACAATAGGTTCTATTCATTTATATTTACATCTATCTATTTACTCATCTGTCTTCTCCATAAGACTATAAAACCATCAAGAAGGACCATGCCTCATTTATTTTTCTGTCCTCATTAACTAGTAAAATGCTGAACACAAAATTAATCTGATTAACTGTTTGAATGAAATAATTAAAGAATCTTGTATAACTCATATATTGTATACTGTTAGAGAGGTTAACTGGGTAACTTATAAAAGGAATAGAAATAAATTCAATAGTTATTTCATTAAATATATTCATTATAGTTATTCTAGGTAATTTGCAGAAACATGAAATGCCTGCTTTCATTTCTAGAAACCTACCTTAAAATTAATCATAAACCTATCAAGTATGAAATTTCTTATTAACTGACTTAATTGTAGTCATTTCACTTGCTTTACATTAAAAGAAAGTATCTAAAGCAATTCATTACCTTTTATCAACCAGACAAAATCCTGAATGCAGTTACTTTCTACTCACCTTGGTATCCCTGAAGTGTATCAAATAAAAGGTAAGAATAATCTTGAATTCACATAAACAGCTGACTAATCTTTTATATACTGACAGATAAAAATCTTTATTATGGAATGAAACAGTGTACAATACATTTACACACTTCAGGAAATACATTTTTAAAGTACTCTCGAAAGTCTCTATGGTACATCAGTTTGGACATACACCTTCTGTAAATAGGCACTTAATTATTCTTTCTAATTATTACTTTTTCTACAGTACAGAAAAGCATTGCTTCAAAGGGATTTCTAAAATGTACCTCTTTTCCCAATCATTTGTTCACCAAATCATTTTTTATTTTGACATCTCTTTTTTCTATATATCATTCCGATAAGTCAAATTTTTTATCCTAAAACAGTAGGTCACATCCCTAAAAGAAAAGTGTTTTTTTTTTTTTTTGGTCATAAAATTTCATTATCTATTATCTAAAATTTTTCTGTCTAAAATTCCATGTTTATGTTAGGTAAGATTTTTTATTAAAATCAGACGCACTGTAAAGAGTAAAAAAAAAAAAACAAAACTATTAGCTATTCATCCTACATATTTAACTGGGAGTCAAATCTTTTCTTTTTTTTTAATGTTTATTTATTTATTTTGAGAGAGAGAGAGAGAGACCGCAAGCACACAGGACTGGGGAGGAGCAGAGAAAGAGGGAAAGAGTTCTCTCTCTGTGCTGTCAGTGCAGAGCCCTATATGGGGCTCCATCCCACAAACCATGAGTTCATGACCTGAGCTGAAATCAAGAGTCACTCAACTGACTGAACTACCCAGGTGCCCCTAGGAATGAAATCTTCTAAGTTAGCAGGTTGTGAACTCAAGTCAGCCTTGCCAAAAGAATGGTAATATTTTATAGAAGGGGAGAAGTTGCAGAGGTAATTATGTCTTGTGAAGCACCTCAGAGAAGGGCAAAAACTGTTGGTGCTGCTGATGAGTGTTGGAGTTTGCAAGAGTATGTATAGAACTAACAAGCAAGTAACTTTGGATGGACAATTAGGAGAAGCATTCAAGTTGGTATCAGGAGGCTTAAGTGAATTTTTTTTCTTTGCCACTTATGGCATGATGTTGGGTAAAATGCTCTAACTTCTCTGAGTTAATTTTCTTATCAGCAAGTTCTGAGAAGACTAATTCAGGGTGTTGAGCAGAGAATTTATTTTGAAGGTTCAAGAGACAGTATTAGAAAACTTTACATTATACACAAATACTTGATATCATAACTGTGATAGTTCATCTAGGGCTATCCCTGAATATCTATAAATAAGAATCTTGAATCCTACAGGGTAAAAAATAGGTTTAGGTAGTTCTTTGCACAATATGCATAATTAGGCACTTTATAAACACTTGATTATGAGAATAATCATACTGTATACTGAAAATCAGTATTTTTTTCTCTTTGCCCTTTTTTGAAATGAAGAAAAAAAGATATTAAAACCTAGGTAGAAATTTTTAATCAAAACAGTATTTATATTTATTAACTGTATTTAAATATAGCACACAGAGGAAGCTCTTAATCAGACTAAAAATAAATTTGGTATTTATTTGGTATTTGGTATAAATTTTCTTACAGTTACTAATCAAAGCCCAATGTAACCTATTTAAAGTTTTTTAAGGCAATATGTCCTCAAACTTTTTGAAAATAATTTGGTCCTAGTAGACAAAAATGATATCAACTATGACTCAATAATTTTAAAATACCATGTGCATAATATTATTTTTCAGATAACTAAAAATGCACTGATTTTTTGAGCATTTCTTCATGAGTACTTTAGCAGTTTGTATAGCTTACTCAAACTGCAACCCACTTAGAAAACAGTAAATTAAAAGATTCCCAAAATCTATGATTTTTAAAATAGTTTTAAATTTATTTTGGGAATATATACATTAAAATTTTAAAACATGGCTTATCTTGAAAGCATCAAATAAACAAAAAAATAATCTACTATTTTTTGTTGTCCAATGTAGAGTAACCCAATTTTACTGTTTTTGACTTGGGGGTAATTTTCATATCCAAAATTTACATAAAGTAGAAGACAAAATTCTTTATCATTACTTTTCTTTCTAATAGATTATCCTCTCACTGCTCTATCTCCAGTGTCTAGACCAAACAGTGTCTCATCAACTTGACTAACTAAATTCCAGCCCATACTGTCTCTTTTTGACTACAATATTGCATGATTTAATTCATTAATTACTTGATTTATAAAAAAAAAAAAAAATTTGATCATGTCACCTCTTAAATGTCTCTGCAATGCATAGAGGATATATTCTAAATTATCCAATAATTAAGATCTTCATAATCTTTCAGTAGGCTACTTTTCTGAGGCTTACTACTAATCACTTTACTTCCCTATGTTGGTATATAGTTTAATTGACAACTGTCATGAACTAATTCCACAGGCATGCCATGTTTTTTCACTTTTATTTATCACATTTTTGTAAAAGAATAAAGTCCTATTCCTAAACTTTTGTTTGATTTCAACTCTCTTCAAATATAAACACAGATGCCTTTGCCCTTCCTGACCCATCTTCCCTAGGAACTCTTAATATTTTACATATACCAATATATTTATTACATAACATATATATAATATATGCTCACACAACATATGCTATACATACATACATATATAAATATAAAAATATTAACATATTTTTCTCCTTGAGTAGCCTATATCACTTACAGAATGTTTGATATTTGTACCAACTATGTGTTGATTGCCTCAGGGCTAAAGAAAATCTCACTACAAATGACAGTAGTGTTAAAGGATATTTCCAAGAACAGTTAAAATCAAAACTCATACAAATGAACACTTTTCAAAATTTTTACTTAACTCCTTAATTAATGAAAGAATCACTAAGATGTTATTACTGCCTCATAGGAGAATTCAAGGTACCATATATATTTAGGTCTTTCAACAGAGCAAAATGAATTTACAAACAGTTAGAAAATTGACTTTTTCAATCAGAGGGGACATAAATTTTCCATATCTATGAAGAAGATCCTATGCATTGTTATTTAATAGTACAAGTCAAAACAGTTCAAAGACAAGTTGATAATCTTGAGAGTTGATAATCTGGAAAGGGGAACAGACATTCAGTAATGTATTATTTTTCTTTGCCCATTTTCAAGTATTTCACAATTTTTTCTAAGAGAATTAATAAAAAATCTTTGAAGAAAACTTACATTTTACAACAAAGTATGTATTAAAATGATAAAGAAATAGGGCAATTATGCTCTACTAGTACCTGAGAAATCCTTGAAATTATTCACTGAGTATTTCTGAGATGTCCAAAAGGATGTTTCTCAAGCATAAGAGCTATTTGGAAAAATTGTTTAGTGAATTTATTCCTAAGATGATTAATTCCAAAGCCAACACATGGCAAACAACAGGTCATTTCCATCAAAAGTAGCAAATTTCCTGGGGCAGCTGGGTGGCTCAGCCGATTAAGCATTCGACTCTTGATTTTGTCTCAGGTTTTGAGCTCATAGTTGTGAGATCAAGCCCATAGGAGGGCTCTGAGCTGGGCATGAAGCCTGCTTGGAATTCTCTCTCTCTCTCTCTCTCTCTCTCTCTCTCAGTTCCTCTCCCACTTGAGCATTCTCTCAAAAAAAAAAAAAAAAGTAGTAAATTCCTCAAGGAATTTTACCCTAATCCTGAACTCTTAAGAACATTATTCACTTTCAAAATCTGACTCCAGCATCATCTTTTTAAAAAAGCCCAAACTGCAAGAGAGACTTCATTCCTTCCTTCTAAGTGGTCCACACTGTCTCTGCAGACACTGCTGTGATAGCATGAATCCACTCTTAATGCCCTGTGTGTTACCTATTTCACCATTTTAGACACAAGCTCTGCATCTAATCCATCCCTGTGTTTCCAGTATCTCATCTGTTTATCCTATATATGATTTTCAAAAATATTTGGTGAAAACCTGAATAAAAAGAGATAATACTGGGGCACCTGGGTGGCTCAGTTGGTTAAGTGTCTGATTTTTTATTTCAGCTCAGGTCATTATCTCAGGGTTTTGTGAGTTCAAGCCCCACATCGGGCTCTGCACTAACAGAGCCTGCTTGGGATTCTCTCTCTTTCTCTCTCTTTCCCTCTCTCTATCCCCCTTTCCCCACTTACTCTCTCTCTGTCTCTCTCAAAATAAATAAACTTACAAAAAGGGATAATACTGAAAAAATTGACAAATTCATTTTTATTTTTTTTTAATTTTTTTTTTTAACGCTTATTTATTTTTGGGACAGAGAGAGACAGAGCATGAATGGGGGAGGGTCAGAGAGAGGGAGACACAGAATTGAAACAGGCTCCGGGCTCTGAGCTGTCAGCACAGGGGCCCGATGCGGGTCTCAAACTCACGGACCGCGAGATCGTGACCTGAGCCGAAGTCGGCGCTCAACCGACTGAGCCACCCAGGCGCCCCGACAAATTCATTTTTAAATGAAATTAATTGAAGCCTTCTTTCTTGTTTTTGAATAAGGAGCTTAATATATCAAATTAACTTAAGTGATGATAAACACCAGAGAAAATACTAAAAGTATCATAAATTCTTGAGTATATGTACCTACTTGTATTTCCAGGGTCATCTGGGTCATGTCGTAAATATATTTTTTAAGATAGGTTTGAACTACTAAGAATTTGTAAATAAATAGTATTTAATAATAAAGCTAAACTTGCAGGAAAGTACTTAAAATAATAAACACATTATATACCTTCTATGTTATTCTATATTCGATATATTATAGTAATAATACTAGAAGATAAAGTATTTTCTACATTGACTTTATATGAGCCACCTGTCCCCTTATCCTAGCTGTAAGATTCCTTACATAAAATAAAACTGCTTAAATCCTTGTTTAACTTACTGTTTATTTTTTGCCCAAACTCTGCATCTGGTAGAGTTTGTGAGCTAAATATAATTATTAAGGGAATTATTAGGGTAAGTTATCTTGCATATTAATGGCTTTAGTTGTTATATCCAGAATTTGTATTAAACTAAGCTCTCAGAAAAGAAAATAATGTCCAGTCTTTTCTTTCTTAGATGTTGGGATCATGTTGCTCTGAGTGTGAACCTGTACAAATTAATACTGATGTTTAACAGGAGTTGACTAACATTAATGCTATGTTTAGTATGTACTATCATGGATAGAAATGCTTTCCATATCATTACATGCTATTCTCACAACATCCTATGGGGATGTAAAGAGCTCTCTTTTCTAAATGAGAAAAGTGAGACTCTGAGAGATCCAGTATATCTTCCAAGGTAAAACTGGTAGTGAATATCCAACCAAGATAAAGTCCAAGACTGACTTAAAGTCAAGTAGGGGGTAAAGGTGCTTAGAACTTTTGCCACAAGAGAATGCCTATATGCTTGTTGCAATTCAGAATACATCATGAAAGGATTTACTGCCTTTTTTGGTTTTGCATATTCAAATTTGAGAAGCGCTGATGATAATTAAGACATTAGTTAAGGATGGAAATCTTCAAATCAGCCTAATATAATGTGACATAAAACGGCAAATACCAAAAATGCAGAAAGATAGTAATTAAAATTTAAAACAGATAAATTATGTCTTTTATTATTTTTTTAATGTTTGTTTATTTCTGAGAGAGAGACAGAGTGTGAGCAGGAGAGGGGAAGAGAGAGAGAGGGAGACACAGAATCTGAAGTAGGCTCCAGGCTCTGAGCTGTCAGCACAGAGCCTGAAGTGGGGCTCAAACTCACAAACCGCGAGATCACAACCTGAGCCAAAATCAGACCCTTAACCGACTGAACCACCCAGGCACCCCAAATTGTAAGTCTTTTAAATTATTCAGATAATAATAAATGAGGACAGTTATTAGACAATATCATCGCAAAGCGATGTTTTAACTAGTGAAAACTGCCTCTGGAGTGCCTTTGGGGCAGCTCCCATTGCTTAGCAGGTTGCAGGTGATGGTAAACTCTCTGAGTGCAGAGAACTGTATACCTCCATCTGGAGAAGTAGAACAGCAAAATATCTGAACTGGGTTTCAAGAAGCCACTCCTTTCTCTGTCTGTTTTGCATCCCTGCTTCCAGATCCAACCCTGGAAGTCAGGAGTAGTGGACCAGTAAAGAGTTGAATGGTGCAAATTCGACTCCCAGTCCATGGCTAGAAAGCTGTTAGCTTCAGTCCTGGTTTGGCCAGATGCTGGTGTGCCCATTCCCACCCATAATGCTTCCTACATCACTCAGTCAGCAGTCAGGAAACATGGTATCTTCAATGGGGGTACTTAGAATTTGATAAAGGGGTACTTTGGGCAGAGAATTATCAAGCTCCCAGGTACAGTATAATACTCCAGGCATGAAGGAGCAAAGAGTTGGGAGGGAATATCTGAAACTGAACTTGCAAAGTTCAACTTCTCTTTTCAGTGATAAAACTGTTCCATTGGAAGGAGCTAGATGGCCAAAGACAAGGAATCTGAATAGAGCTACACAGTTGCTACTATTGGTGGGCTGTAACTAACACAGGCATGTAGCACACGTCTAGAGGTTTCTTTTTTCACCTCAAGGGCACCTATCCCTCAGGAACAAGCGTGAGATGTGTCTTGATCTCGGAGGTTCCTCTACTCTGCTCTACTTGCACACTTGAAATTTCTCGCCTCAAAATTTCTAATAGCCTTCCCCCACCCCCATCCTAGGCTTATTCTTTGTTACAAAAATCCACTCCTACTTGCAGAGGAAGAAGGATCACTTTTGTTGAACACAAGGGTACAAAATAACAAAAGCTAAGTGTTTTATGCCAAGCACCTTACCCTCTGAAAACAATACTAGGTTATCTCTATTTTACTAGGAGAAAAGACTTAAAAAAAACTAATTATACTAGTTGTCCAGACTTTTACCAAAGCTATTAAAACTAAGAATGACTTTATACAAGCAATATTTCCAAATAAATATTTTAAAAATTATTTTCGCATTTTGTAAAAATGAGCTAACTGAACCAATATCCAACTAAACTGACCTGTACAATGTCATTTCTCTATGTCTTTTGAAAAAATGTCTAAAGAAAACAAACCCATAATAATACACAGTATTTACATTACATCTTTCAGCTTTTTTTAAAATATGCTCCTGATTCTGTGGCACACAACTGGGTATCTGTGGGGGTGAACTCAGATTCTGATATGTAGCCAATAGAGGACAAAAGCGCCCAATTTACAGGACATATAAAGATATCACCTTCCCCATTGGTTCATTTAGAATTCACCTTGTAGCTTAGCTACACACAAATAGAGTAAACACTTTCCCTCTGGAATATCAAGGTGTTCTATTCTGAGAACAGCAGAATTTGATGCAGGTGGCTATTGAATTAGCTATTAACAGTTGATTAGGAGGATACATTTCAGAATGTTCTATTTCTCTCTAAACAAAGAAAAGGCAATTTTAAACAGAACTCTCAGCTTCTAATATTATGTCTGATTCCACGATACTATTTTGTGAAATAGAACTATAATTCAAACCTCTAAGTTAATGGAGTTTGACAGGAAGGTACACATCACATTTTGCAAAAAGAGCCTTGATTACTTTTGGTGCTTCCTCTTGGTAATAAAGCCTTGACAGCTTCCATTTCTCAAAAGAACAGCTTTATTATTTTCTCCTCAATTCTAAGTAGTTACTTAACTCTAAAATAGTTGCAAGTAAATGGGAGCTTCTCTACTGAAAAGAAAAAGAAAACAGGTAAAGAGGAATTTCTTACACACTTTCTTCCAATCTTCTATCACTTAAGAAACTTAAAGTAATTTGGATGCAATTTAAAACTTTGAATCCTTTAAAATGTTTTAGTTATCACTTAGAGACTGTATCAGTCAAGGTCCAGGCAAAAAAAAAAAAAAAAAAAAAAAAAAACCAGATGGCATACATTCCAAATGGGTAAATTGAGGAGAATTTAATAAAGGCGCTATTTATAAAAGTGCAGGCTGTTGTTTAAGAAAACTACAACGAATGGTTTAGTTCCCTGGGGATGGGAACAGCAGGGCATCTCAGTATATTCTAAGACTAATGAGACCAAGAGAGGGATCAGTGATCTAGTTGAAGTGATCTTTAGTTTAGGGAAGCACTCAGCTTGAGCAAGCAAGTAGAGAAAATTACTACCTTGGCTTCTCTTTTGTTCCTCTTTCTGAGTTTTTGGGTGGTATTCCCTGTTAACCAAAGCAACTGGGAGCCTATTAATGCTGTCTGTTCTCAGTCATCCTCCTTGAGTACAGTGACTGGGAAAAGGATAGAACGGATCTGGAGAGGTAAATGGAATATATCTAGGGGGACATTTTTTTAGGCAATCATTTCAGTTATTGCCATTGGCTGACCTCTGCTCTTAAATTACATACATTTGTGTTAGGACTAAGGGCATTCTATAATTAAATTGTATTTCAGGAAGGAATAACATGATCCAGTTTGTACTCGTGAGCCATGCATGGCTACCGAAGTATTTCAACAACACAGTAAGAAATGAAAGCGATGCCAATTTGACAGTCTAGAAAATCCAACAAAGCTCGGAGAAGATAGACCAACATAGCATCTGGTAGACTTTGGGAAGAATAACTGACAAAGAACACCAACCTATTCCAGAACAAACAGAAACATAATGGAAATGTTCGGTCTTTTCCATAAGCTTCACCACTGGTAAGTTTTAACCTCATTATTTATACATTGTTTCTTTTCTTAAGCACAGATACACAGCATTAATTCTGCATAAAGCAGCACCTTTCCATCCCTGAGACAGTTGCATATTGTCTCAATTTTTCTGCAGTTTACCACTAGTTATAAAGTACAAATATTTGGTGTTCTCTAGTCTTTTTGCATCTATGACACATTTAATAAATTTAACAAATATTTATCAAGTAATTACATGTGCATGGCATTGTTCTGTGTTCTGAGGATAAAGCAACTGAAGTAAAGTCCTATCCACACAGGACTTACGAGTCAAAGTGTGAAGCACTTTTGCAGTCAAAACACCAGGCAACTTAGAGAAAATGTATGATTTTGGTAAAAATTATCATTAAATAACTGATCAAATAAAACTATAACTTAGTCATTGTTCAGAGTTTTGTATTCATTTCATATATGTGGAAAGCTATAATCTTTGGTTTTAAAGAATATGTTTTTTCCCAACGGGTGCCTGGATGGCTCAGTCAGTTGAGTGTCCTACTCCTGATTTCAGCTCAGATCATGATCCAGGGTCATGGGATCAAACCCTGTGACAGGCTCCATGCTGAGTGTTGGAGCCTGCTTAATATTCTTTCTCTTGTCCCTTTGCTCCTCCCCCTGGCCCATGTGTGCTCCCTCTCTAAAATAAAAAGTAAATACAAAAAACAATTTAAAAATCACAAAAAAGAATTTATATTTTCCCAGAGAACACATACAAGTCTAGGCATGATATCGTGCTCTGCTCATTTTTATTTTTATTGTCATTGTGTGAATTTCTAAAGCAGGAGACAGTGCTCCATTCAAGTGAGATAGATCACTGCCAAGTGAAGCACAACATGATGTAATGTTTAAAATATTCGTGAAGATGTACAGCATAGGAATGCAGATTTGCATTTTATTTTTACTTCAGGGTAGCTGAGATGAGCTGTGCTACACACACATTTGTTGAAACAGTTATCGATGCATGAATGCTTCCCTACTTGTTCCATTTTCATACACTGCAGTAACTCAGACCATGTTCTTGTTTGGTACTTTATTAGCAGGAAAAGTGGTGGGCTGGTTTGAAGAATATAGTTCAGGATTTCTTTAAATCTCTCTCTCTCTCTCTCTCTCTCTCTCTCTCTCTCTTTTTTCTTTGACATTTCTCATTGTATTTCGCCATGTCAGGTAAGCATGAACCTCTGTGTACAATGCATTGAATTTTCTTCAGGTAGTTCAAAACAAATTAATTCTCTACCCACACATCATTTAAAGTACTAATTCCCTGTGCAGCCCAGCAAACTTCAAGCTGTACCTGTTCAGCATTTAAAGTTAAGGCAGTGCAGCATAAACACCTGTTAAAGTTTATAGCCATCTGCTTCCTCAAGAAATCTAAATTCTAATAATATGAAATTAACAGATGGGAAAGAGCTGTAACCTCAGCTCTGGAGAGGGTAACTGCAACCTTTGAATTAACATACTGCCATTTTGCTGGTAATTGTTTGCAATGACCACAGGGACACAGTTCAGCAATGATGTCTCATCAGTGACATGCTTTGTTTTTGTTCAGGGATAGTTTGAAGAGAGTATTTCTTAATGATTTCTAAAACTCCACATTAAGGTGAATCTTCCTCCTCTCAATGAAAGAGCAAAATAATTAAGGTATAATGAAATGTGGTTCAAACATATGACAATCCTGAGGGGTAATGGAAAGATACCTTTGAGACTGGAAATGGCAGTGTTTTAAATAAGAAATTAAAGTTGGTTGTAATGCACTTTTATAAAATTAAGTATAAAAACTGGACGTTGAGAGGAAATCCAGAGCAAACTGTGTGGATTCTTCAGGAACTAGCCCTTTTCATATTCACAAATAATTGAGGAGCTTTTTGTTTTATGAAGACTAATTCAGCAAAAAATAATTAAAGACCTCAAGGTTTTGTTTTGCCTCACAAAATTAGCATGTATTTGTGTTGTTTTCTATCTCTGGTCATAAAAATAATGCCTGCTCGATATAAATAATTCAAACTATACAGAATGCATAAAGTGGAAATGGAAGGCAGCCATGATTTCATGCTCCACAAACCTGAGGAACAAACATCAATAAATCACTTTTATTTTTCCAATTAATTACTTGAGAACCCACGTGCTAGTTTTATAATGAGCCTGATATCTACCTTGTGAGGCTGGCCCCAAACTGCCATAACTCTTAGGAGCTAAGTAGTCCCAGTTATGACCAATCCACAATGTGAAGAGAGTACGCTCGTCCAAACCCTGTTTGGTGCTATGGTGACTTTTCCACTCCCCCCTGGGATTCGTTGAAGTCTGCCCCTCTCTGCACTATCAGTGAGGTCAGCCTCCATTGTACAGATGCTCAGTGGTGCATGTTTCTCTAAGGCCAACTGTAGCCTTTGTTCATAGACTTCATCCCTGCCCTGACCACTGAACCTGTCCAAGTTGTTCCTCCTGGTTAATTTATTAGTCTTCTATCACTGCCATGGCAAAAATAGAAGCCAAAGAAGACCATCCACATGAAAAGAAACAAAGGCTATTTATACAGAGTTTGTCACTGTAAGATAATCAGCCGCCATAACTTGCATTGGGCAGAGACTCTGAGGCATGCAGGTGAGTACAGAAGCTTTACAGTGGAAGAGAGAGAAAGCTTAATTAACATGCGTCCTGATTGGAGGCTATTGGCAAGGGTAAGCTGGAGGAGGGCTAATCAGAAATAATGGATCCTATGTGTTTGGTTACAGAATCATATATGGCTTTTTCTGGTTGAGCCTAAGCAGACAATGGGGCAAAAAATTAGAGAAGCTGGAAGTTATTGATGCTACTCTTGAGCCAATTGCTACAGAGGTGTGGTTCGTCTTCCTGGACTGGCTGCTATAGAGGTTGTGAGTCAGATTTCTATTTTTACATATGATGTGGCTATTGTCAATTTGTATATTCAGTCTCTCATAAAATTACTGTGAACTTAATGGCTTCAGTGATACAAAGTTATTGTGTCACAACTCTATGGGTTAAGGGTCTCAGAGCTAACAGTCATAAAGTTGCATTCTTATTTTTAATGTTGATTTATTTATTTTGAGAGAGAGAAAGGGGGGGAGGCAGGGATAGAGGGAGAGAGAATCCCAAGCAGCCTCCACACCATCAGCGCAGAACCCAATGAGGGGCTCGCATCCACAAACCACAAGATCTTGACCTGAGCTGAAATCAAGACTCAGACACTCAACCGGACTGAGCCACCCAGACACCCCAAGGATATTACAATCTGAATGCTCTAGTAAAGCATCCATTCCCTGCTTAGATAGTTGGCCAAATTCAGTTTCTTGTGGTTATAGGTCTGAGATTCCAGTTTTCTTGCTAGCTGTAAAATAAGGGTAGTTCCCAGCTCCTAAAGGCCACTACATTTCTTAGCTGAAGGCCCTCTTAACTTCAAAGCCAAGAAAGGGCTCCGTGTTTTTAAACTGTTATGGTACCAATAAAAAACTAATACAGATGTAAAGGATGAGTAGGGGGTTATTAGAAGATTGTGAATGCTTGGGTAGCAGGGGATGGGGGGTAGGGCATTCAAAACAAAGGAAGTAGCATGTGCAAAGGCACTGAGGCATGCAAGAGCAGAATTCAGGAATTAAGAATTGCTGGAGATTGCTAGAATCTGAAGTATAAGGAGTGGCACAGAGCAAAACTACAATGGTCATCACAGGAAAAAACTAAGACACTTGTCCTACTTAGGGTTTAAGATTTTTATCCCCTAACATGCAAAAGTAACTGGCATACCAATTGTTCATACATGAGCAACAGCAGATTTCAAACTACCCTAGCTTTAGAATTAATTAGAGGTGAATGCAAATTCTGTTTCTGCCATTCATCAACTGTATTGCCTTGGCCAACTTACTTAACTTTGTGGATTCTCCATTTGTTGTCTGTGAGCTACAGATAACCACAACTTGCACACATGGTGTCAGCATTAAATGGCAAAATGTAGCTGCACTGCATAGAAAAACCTAAGAATACTACAATAATAAAGTTATTTTATACCTAAAATATATTATATCCAATTCTAGATCCAAATGTACAGAGAGATCAATTAAGTCAGTGAATCCTCACTCCTGGAAAGGATGAAGGCCAGGCTGTCACTCAGCTGGGCATGTTAGTGCAACTATCAATTTAACAACTGGCTGAGGTCACATTTCAATTTACACCAGGGGCATCCAAAACATGTGCAAAGTAATGGCATCATTCAGCTTCAAGCCATCACTTATCTGTACTAAATTAGATGCCTACCATGGAGATCATTTTAAGTCACAAAAGATTATTTGTTTACTTAATAGCTAGTTACTATATATAATGAAGTAAATTGTTTCCTCCAATTAATATTACATATCAACCTATTCAGAACGGTAGTTTCTGGTTATATGACCCTTAGAAAGTAAGCAGGATAAGGTAAATGGCAATGGTTTCTATGTCTTATGCATAATTAGATTATCTTGAGTTTTCAAGACTTGCCTGAACTTTGCAAGTTTTTCCTTACAGTATTTACTATTTCTTCATGAAAAAAAAAAAGGAAAAAGGTAAAACAAAACAAAACAAAAAAAGAATAAGGCAATGAATGAATTACAGTTACCTTTGAGAAATCTCATGTAGGAAACATAAATTTTAGAAGAAAAATATCATTTGGAGTATGCTGCTTTATTTTTCGTTTCTTAGACTAGCCCTTTGAGATTCCGATGACCAGTTCACTTAGGAAAAATAAAAACTAAAAAAAAAACCAAATGAAGATTTTCTGTGGCAATTCTTGAGATTACATGTACACACACACACACACACGCGCGCACGCGCGTGCGCATGCACCCAAAAGATTCACTGAAGATAAAGCTAACTATATGTTGGAAATAATAAATACCTATTCTCATATTGTCATAATGGGCACACATTTTTTTGCATAGTGCCTGGAAAATACAAAGTGTTCAATTACAGCCAGACAATCTTATCATCATCATGAGTCAACATTGTCATCCTTATGGAGCTTTCGTCATCATTAACCATTTCTTCTACTTGAAACTTTTTAGCTGTTTGTAGATATCAGCAGAAGATAAGAATCAGGTGGTTCAGAGTAGCAGCGAGAAAGAGAAGAATCCTCAGGGGACTTTTGGCTGCTTCAAGTCCCAGCCACAAAGTCTGGAGTCTCTAAGTCTGCCTTGGTAATATCATAAAAGTCAATATATGCCTATTATGTGGGTGGCACCAAATTAAAGCTCAAGCCCTTGTGCCATGCCCAAGCTGGACAACTAAATCCAGATGCAACGGCCCTTTGCACTCTCTCCTATGTTTCAAGCATGACAAACCTTTTGGAGTTCTTTGGGTACACAGTACTCTTTTTATGTCTCGGCATTTCAGGTGTGTAACTACTAAGCATATCCTTCATCATTTATCTATCTACTGAACTCTGTCAGGCTTACCTTTCAACATCTTTTCTCTGAAGAGTTCACTGACCCAACTGGACACAACTAATCATGTTTTTCTCTAATCACTACTATGTATACTGTGCATTTTTAAAAAGTTTATTCCTATGAAATTGTCAATATCCTACCTCTTTTTACGTAAAAGATTGTCAGTCTTCCATGTTTGGTCCTACTATAATTGCACTTATAAACTGTTCTGTAAACATCTGTTAAATGTCAGTTAAACTCTGAGTTTATCATGGAAAGTGAGCATGTTTTATTCAAAACATGTAGCTGTATTTTGTATTATTTAAGATATACATTTATAATCTGCTCTAATAATGTTTAGCTGTAACCTAAACTTTCTATGTATCAATTTCCTTATCTGAGAAATGAAACAAATAAAACAATACTCAAAAGATTTATACAAGCACTGGGGTGCCTGGGTGGCTCAGTCAATTAAGCATCCAACTTCGGCTCAGGTCATAATCTCATTGTTCATGAGTTCAAGCCTTGCATAGGGCTCTCTGTTGTCTGCACAGAGCCTGCTTTGGATCCTCAGTCTCCCCCTCTATCTCTGCCCCTCTCCAGCTCTCATGTCCTCTCTCTAGTACTCTCTTAAAAACAAGAGAAAAACAAAACAGGAAACAGTAAAATAATAATAAAAAAAAAGTATAGTATCTATCATACCAAAAAAGCAAAGTAAAGATCACACAATCAATTAACAATCTGAATAAAGATCAGTGGTAGACAAGGGTAGCCCTGGACTTGCATGGTATTTTCTAGGAAGTCATTTCAGATGTGATATGAAGGCTTAAAATATATCTCATTGACAAATTGCTGATCTTTACATTCATTAATAATAATTTATGGATAATTTTCTCTGTGGGATTATACCATCAACTCAGTGTGTAGTTTCATCAACTAATGGATTTAAAAAATGGAAAATAAATGATCAGATCAGAAAAACATTACTCATAACATAGAGAATCAATTGGAAGAATGAATGAGTAAACTATCATCTAAGCAAGAAATAATTGTAGACTAGAAGGTGGTAAAGACTGGGGAGATTAAAACAACAGGATTTGGTGACTGAGGAATTTATGTCATGCCTGGGTTTTTGACTTGGACAACTGAATGCATGACAGTGGCACCATTCTTTGACAGAATGAACACAAGAGAAGATAATCACTTGCAAGTAATTTTGCACGCCAAATTTCAACTGTTTGAGGCATAATCAACTAAAATATCCAATAACATGCTGGATGCAAGCATTGAAAGAGCAGAAACATAACAAAAAGTGGATATCATGAACTATAACGGCAATAACTGGAGCCATGCGAAAAGATAAGAGCAATCCCACATAAGCGTATGTAGAACAGAATTCTTACAGACACTAACATCTAACAAAGAAGAACTTCTTAGGGGCGCCTGGGTGGCTCAGTCGGTTGAGAGTCCGACTTCAGCTCATGTCATGATCTCACACTCCATGAGTTCAAGCCCCACGTCGGGCTCTGTGCTGACAGCTCAGATCCTGGAGCCTGCTTCAGATTCTGTGTCTCCCTCCCTCTCTGCCCCTCCGCTGCTCATGCTCTGTCTCAAAAATAAATAAAAACATTAAAATGTTTATAATTAAAAAAAAAAAGGAAAGAAGAACCCCTTCAAGGTTTTAGTGCAATGGCCAAAAATTTGGAGTACATGGTACTATAGATTCCAATGAATGAATGGGTTTCTTTTTTTTTTCTTTTTTTTTTCAATATATGAAGTTTATTGTCAAATTGGTTTCCATACAACACCCAGTGCTCATCCCAAAAGGTGCCCTCTTCAATACCCATCACCCACCCTCCTCTCCCTCCCACCCCCCATCAACCCTCAGTTTGTTCTGTTTTTAAGAGTCTCTTATGCTTTGGTTCTCTCCCACTCTAACCTTTGTTTTGTTTTGTTTTTCCTTCCCCCCCCCATGGGTTTCTGTTAAGTTTCTCAGGATCCACATAAGAGTGAAACCATATGGTATCTGTCTTTCTCTGTATGGCTAATTTCACTTAGCATCACACTCTCCAGTTCCATCCACGTTGCTACAAAAGGTGAATGAATGGGTTTCAACGAGAGAATTATATACAGTGTGAAACTCTACTGGAAAAGGAAATAAGACAAGAAATAAAGTATTCATTGCATTTACAAACAAGCAAATTGTAAGTTACAATTGACAAGGTAGTCCAGTTGTTTGTAGGGAGCTAAAGGTAGACAGCACAAGTCGACCTATGAATGAAAGATGAAAAGTAATGACAAGTGTAGGCAGCTCTTATACATGCTTTACTGTCAAGTGAGGGAAAGAAAAGGAGGCAGAGTTGAAGAGAGATGGGCTGAACATTTTTATTATTGTTTGATTTGCTAAATTGGAAAAACTTCAACATGACTAATAAATGGTGACAGGATGGCACCAACAGAAGTTGGAATTACAAACAATACAGAGATCATTTATCTTGCGGGAAGGAATGACATCCAGATGTGGAGAAATTAGCCGTAAGGAGGAAGAATAACTTCTATGAAACAGAAGGGAAGGAGCAGTTTTAGCGGTAGGGGTAGGGGTAGGAAATGGACATGAAGTTCAAAGAGTTGCTGAGGATTTTTTCTGTGTGGTGTAGAAATTAAGCTCATTCACCTGGTAGCAAAGAGGGTGGCTCTAGGAAAGGAGATTTGAAGAGAGTGAGAAGGTTGAAATAGTTACCTTAGAAAACAAGAGAGTGCGATCTAGATAAATGGTACAATTTCCAAGCAATATTGAAGGTCAAATTACTGTTGGAAACCAAGAATTTTTCTAGAGTGGCAAACACCATTCCAGTATCACACCTAAAGAAGGTGAAAAAGGGATAAATTCTGCACTGAAGTTGTTCCCCACGCACACACTGGACACATAAAGGCAGGAAGAATTGGAGTTATCGGCATGAGAAAGCTGGAGTAACCAACAATTGCATTTAAGTTCATTGGAAAAGAAATAAAGGAAGAAGGTTTGACAGATACGAAAACTATTCTGAACATCTAGGAGGGTGTGAGAAACATTACAGAGAGAAATATTTATATCAAAAGGAATGACGCATATGCTTAGTTCAAAAAACAAAAACACCTAAATTCTTATTTTAGCAGGCTCTGGATCCTGATGAAGGAAGTAAGAGGGAAGAAAATAATTTGCAGATAACAGGTCTCGTCTCCTGCAGAAATAAAAATTAGGAGATGGACTTTATCATACAAAATAGAACTAAAGAGAGTGGATGGATGAATGAATTATACTAATAAGAGATGTTAAATATTATATGATTAAATGAAAAAGGCTAAAAAATATTTTTCCTGACATGCTTTTAACAGTCAAGATATCTGAGTTACTCCAATGATTTAAGTCTGGTCTTGCTGGAGAGCAGATAGTCAAAATAACCTATCAATGGCCTTCTCAGTCCAGGTATACTTTACAAAGCTATTTACCCTCTGCAAGTCAGCTGTCATTATGAATAAACCTGAAACTCCCATTGATCACAAAGGGAGTTTCACATGTGGAAGATATGAGGCTGTGAAATGATCTTTTTAGGTACTACATGCATATTAAGATTGTAGTATATAATATCTAAGCCTAGAATTATTTCTTAATTACCCAACACATTTTACTTAGTCATATGTAACAAGATTTGTATTTGCACTTACAGATTCTCCTTGGCCTGTGGTCTAAACCCGCCCACTAGCACCACTTAACAGTTGTCAAATAGCGTATTCACTTGTTGCTGTCTGGACACAACTGTAATTTCAATGTTAATTGCTCTCAATGTGCTGCTATAAACCCATACAAAGAAAATTCCTTAGAAACAGAATATGGACTGTTTCACGTTAAGCGTGCAAAATCTTTGTATGCCTAAAAAAAGGATAAAAAAATAAAAAGTAATCCAGTTTGGACTATGTGAAAAGAACCATTGCATTTGCTACCTAATGACTGCACAAACATAGCTCCTTTCTGCAATCATTTGGATGACACGGAATTTAAGAAGGGCAAACAACAGAGACAGCAATGGAAAGCATGCAACAACCTTAGAGATTCTATTACCCATAACATTACCTGTAGTGGTAGCATTCATGCATTTTGTAATGTTATAGCAGTCTGTATCTTAAACTTTTAAATTAACCTGGTTTATAAGGTGGAAACATAGGCTAAATAGGACAGATACATTAACATAGTGTTAAACGAGTTCATGTGTAGCATTGTGAAGTTGTATGTCTAAACTGTTATTACCAACATATTGATTTTGGATCATTTAAATAATGCGATAATTGCACACACCAATGCCCATGCTAACAATACTTGCTGAGTGATATAATTTAAAATGCTTATAAAATCTTAGCCAGCCTCAGTGTTAGCTATTAAGGCCACCTTGAACAATATACACTTTCTTTTTATCGCTACCAAGTGTGCAAGGCGTTAGGTTTTATTAGTTTCCAAATGGACACATCAATATTTATTTAAAAGATATTCACTATTGCCAAGAATCTCTTTGGAAGAGATACCGGAAACAAGGAAATTGGAGATTTTATTGCTTAGAATACTTTTGTCAATCATTTTGTTTTATTGATACTAAATTTGACATTCATTATTTTTAAAAAATCAACAAAATGGGAAATTGTCAGTATAGATAGGACATTGTGGGATAAATTATACAGCCAGTTTCAAAGTCAGTAGTGACACAGCTTATTACTACTCTTACAGGAAACAGTATTTTAACAGGAAATAAAATGAAAAATATAGCTTCATAAACAACTAAATTTTTCTTTTGGACAATTGTTTTATTTATCTATTTTTGCAATAATGCAGAAGTTAAGGCCAGAGGCTCTGCAGACAGGCAGACTTATAATTTCTGCAACTTCTTTGTGTGGCTTTAGATAAGTGATCTCTCTAAACCTCAGTTTCTCCATCTGTATAGAGATACAAAATACATCTGTTTGTGTTATTTCAAAGGAAAAGTGATAAAGTATATTTAAAAACCTTAGGACAGATCCTGACATAGAATAAGCACACAATTCATACGAGGTCTTCTGTTAATAGAAAACGACTTAAGGGGTGCCTGGGTGGTTCAGTCAGTTGAGTGTCTGACTCTTGGTTTAGACTCAGGTCATGATCTCATGGTTTGTGAGATTGAGCCCTGCATAAGGCTCTAGCTAACAGCTATCTCTTCCTTTCTCTGTGTCCCTCCCCCACTCACATTCTCTGTTTCTATCAAAATAAATAAATAAACTAAATAAACTTAAAAAAATACAACTCATAATAGGCCCTCTGAGGATATGACAATTACAAAACATATATAAGAAACAGCCATGTAGATAGCAAGAAGGATGGAAAACTTCACTGTAGACACAAAGAGAGGCCTAGAGAATTCCTCTAGAAAACCAGTTAGAAAACTCAATGCTGAGATTATCCTCAGAGATAAGAACAGTAGCACTAGAACGGATTAGAAATTATGCAGGATATTGATGTGAAATAATTAAGCTTTTGGGAATCCATTTTTTGTTGCTCTATGGAGACAGATGAGAGCAAAAGATGATTTCATTATTTCAGATGGGATATACTGGAGAGTATTTCTTTGCCAATGGAAATGATTTGGAAGAAAGAGAGGCAAATGGTACCAAAGAGGGAGGGCCAGGGGAAGGGTGAGCCATTGAGGAAGTTAAGAAGGGACGGAATCCCTTGGACAATGCTTCAGAGAGAAAAAGGGCTTCTCTCTTCATTGTAAAGGATAGAACAAAGACAAGATGGGTGCAAGACCAGGTGTGTTTTGTGTTGGGGGGTGGAACATAAAGGTAGCTGAGGGGTTTTGTTTTACCTTTTTCTTTTTTTACTTTTTATTTTTTTAATGTTTTAGCCATAATGTGTTTTTTTTCCAATGAACCATACTCAGATTTTAGATTGTTATACGGAACTACTTATTTTTTCTTTATTCAGATATTATTGTTTAGAGGGCAGTTTTGGGTTGACAGCAAAATTTATGGGAAGGTACAGAGAGTTTCCATATACCCCTCACCTATATATATATATATATATATATATATAGGTGAGGGGTATATATATATATATATATATATATATATATATATGCTTTATCAACATCTGTCACCTGAGCAGGACATTTGTTACAGTTGATGAACCTACACTGATGCATTGTTATCTCCCAAAGTCCACAGTTTACATTAGAGTTCACTTTTGGTGTTGTACATTTTGTGGGTTTGGAAAAATGTATAATGACATACATCTACCATTATAGATTCACACAGAATACTTTCATGATCCTGAAGATCCTCTGAGAAATTTTACTGTTAATAACCAAGTGTGAGAAATGATCATCTGTTGAGAAGCAAGTACAATAGGTGGTTGATATAAGAAAGGGAATGAAATAATGGCTTTGGCGGAAGGGGGTGAGAAAGAAATTAGTCTATGATATTGCTTAATCCTTAGCATATCTTTTGCTCATCCCGTTTACTTCTTCTGTCCTTTAAATGCAGTATGCTTAGTGTTATTATCAAACATCTGTGTTTCTCTTGCTTAGGAAATAATATTTATCCCCTTGAAAAATAAAATATTTTCTTACCATCACTTTTATTAAAAAAAAAATAAAAAACTTAACTCATCTCCATAGTTTTTCAAATGCATGTGTAATATCTCCATTTGATGTTCTTCTTGTATCTTATTGTCAGAATCTTCAAGAGTGAACATATTTCATGAAATTACTTTGTTCTCCACATTTCACAATCTCTGTTACTGGCACCTTCATTCCTTCAGTCTTGCCAGAGTGTCTTTGATGCTTAATTCTTCTTCCCCTTCACATTCAAGCAGGAGCCATGCCATCTACATTCTCTGCTCATGATGATTTTCTTCTCTGTTCCTATATTCCCTACTAGTAGTGCTCTATTGTTTGTTTTCTTCCTAATGTATAATTGTAAAATTTTCCCCAATAATTCCTTGCCTCTTTTCTCTCATCCCACCAAATCACTCTAAATTCTGCTAACAGGTAACCAAAAAACATGCTACATACTTAATTTCACATGTAATCAAACAAATGCAAGTTAAAGCAATGGTAATAGATCATTTTGCTTAAAAATTAAAAGTAGCAAGTAATTTTTAAGCAAGCCATTATTGGGAGTATACCTATAATATATAAATATGCATAAATAAAACATATGTGTTTATGTTTATATTTGTGTTTACTTATAGAAGCTTAGGGTTGTATCAGGAAGATACATGGAAGAGTTGTATCAGGTTGACTGAAAAAATGGCCACAATTTATTTATTTATTTATTTATTTATTTATTTATTTATTTATTTATCATTTTCTGAGTCTATGTCCTTTGAAATACAACTTGGCATCTCCCTTCATCAAGAGTTGGAGTTAATTTCCCTACCTGAAATCGGGGCTGGTTTTGTAACTTGCTTTGTGTCAATATGCCAATCCTGACCCCAAGAGGATTGCATACTTCTGCCTTCTGTCTTTCAATGCCATCATTTGTACGCTGACAAGCAAGAGAGACCATGTGTGGCACGGCAGCAATCAGCTAGTCAACACCCGGAAGCAGAGTTGGCATTATAACTCATAGCTGGACACAGAAGCACGTAACACCGTCTGTAGAGCCAGGAAGAGCTCAGCTGAGCCCAGTCTAAATTAACAACCCATACAACAATGAGCCAAATAAATGGCTTTTATTTTAAGCTGCCAAGTATTGGGAATAATTGTTTTCACAGCAATAGTGAACAGATATAGAGATACACCCAAGTGATCACATTGAATATATCTGAGCAGTAGAAATACAGGTCTGTGGTTTTTAATACCACTTTTTGTCTTACTGTATTTTCTAAATTATTCCAGAAACAACTTGTAATTTTATAATTAGAAAACAAAAGTTATTTGCTCTTAAGATCAAATTAATCTTCCTAATACACAAACACGAAATCTGAAGTCAGACTGACCTGATTATGAGCTGTGTGAACTTGAGCAAGATTAACCTTTACGACCTTTATTTTTCTAATTTGATTTATAAGCATTAATTCTAAACATCTACCTCACAGGGCTACAAAGAAGATTTCAAAAATCAGCCAACAGAGTACTTAAAGTAGAGTGTCTCTGTAAATGTCCTGTTTGCCTTCACTAGAATTTCAGTTTTATAAGGGATTTATTGGTTTCTCCACCACCTGGGACAAAACCTGAATATGATAGTCATCAATTAGTTTTTTTTTTTTTTTTTTTTTTTATTGACTGAACAAACAAACAGATGAACAAGGGAGAAATGGTGAGGAAGATGAATTTTTAATTATTAAATAATAATTTAATATTATTATCTTGCACTGTAATGGTTCTAAAGTATGGTAGGGGCATCTGGGTCGCTCAGTCGGTTGAGCATCTGACCCTTGGTTCTTGGCTCAGGTCACGATCTCACAGTTTTGTGAGTTCGAGCCCTGCTTCAGGCTCTGTGCTGGCAGCGGGGAGCCTGCTTGGGATTCTTGCTCTCCCTCTCTCTCTCTCTGCTCTCCCCCACTTGCACTGTTTCTGTCTCTCAAAATAAATAAACGTTACAAAAAGTAAAGTATGGTAGAACTGATCTGATGTATGTTATAGCTAACAGAGAGTTGGGCAATGTGAGAGATTAAAGGTAACCACAAATTCTTTGCTATCTATTACTCCCACTGAGAGGTGGAGTCCTATTCCTCTTTCTTGAATTTGGGCTGGCCTTGGTGACTTGATCAGCAGAATGGAGTAAAAGTGATATTCTAGGAGTTTCAGGCTGGGTCATAAGAAGCCTCACAACTTCATCCAGACCATTTCAAACACTGGAGGAGCTCTAAGCCATCATGTAAGAGGTTGGAAGGGCCTGAGACTGCTGTTCTAAAGATTCCACTTGCAGGCACTCTGATGGACAGTCCCTGCTGAACCTGCCCGGCTTTAGGTAAAAAGCAAAAGCGCTACATCCATGAGTGACACCTCTCAGACTCTCTTGAACAGGAAACAATTGACATCACTTGAAACAGAAAACTCACCCAAATTGAGCTCTCGCCAAAATTCCTGACCCACAAAATTATAAGATAATAAAATGGTCTGTATGTTTAGCTGCAGAGTTTCCAGAATTTGTCATACAGCTACAGATACCAAGAACAGGTGGAAAATATTTCCAAAGGTAATAACTGTCTCCAACTTAAGTGGTAGTTAAAATTGTAAAATCACTTTTTGTTTAAACCGCTGAAAGACTGAAATAATTTTAGGATATGTGCTCTATCTCCAAAAGGAATAGTGTATAATCCAAGCAAGTTGTTTTTTGTTTTGTTTTCTTTCATTTTGTTTTTTACATAGGCTTTAGGCCCAGCATGGAACCCAACACAGGGCTTGAACTCACAACCCTGAGATGGAGACCTGGGCAGAGACCAACAGTCAGATGCTTAACCCACTGACCCACCTAGTGCCCCAAAAATATTAGCTTTGAATCTCAACTGCATGGTCCCTACATTTAGGTTTACTATAGTTATTCAAAGGGCAGCAGTTGTTCACAGAGTGGTAAGCAAGCTGACAAGTGAGAAGTCTTATGGCACACAATATAGTCTATATGGAACCATCAGCTTGCAGAGCATTTAGAAGGCTTACTGGAGGACACAGGGGTTAATCAATATTTTAGCAGGGCCTAGAAGTTATAATCACTAAATAGGATAACAAAACCTAATCCTGAATTGAGCCTATTCCCATGTTGTCTCAGCCCATCACATTCCAGATCCAGAAAACAGCGGTTGAGCATAATCCCTGAATTGAGCCAATAGTTTTCTTTCTGCTGTTTGAGAAAGAAATATGGAGAAAAATGAATCTCAGGTTTTTGGATCATGAATTAAAGGATGGATGTGTTCAGGAAGGTTATCACAAAGCGTAAAAGACAGATTGCAATGGCTAAATAAACCATTACACAAACAAATTGCCTCAGAAAAAAAGGCAACGTGAACTGGTTATGAGCTGCAGAGAGTTCACAAGAAATGCCATTGCTCTTTTTTCCTTGCAAATATATTAATTCAGGGTTTAGGCTACTATGACTCAATTATCTCACCATCTAATGATCCTGACCCTTCTTCATTTCAAACTAAGTATGCCACACATGTCCTAGTTCTCATATGCCAAAATAAAAAACTCACTCTTAATCTTTCCTGCTTATTAGTTATTTCTGCCAGAAGTAAAAAGAGACATACAAATACATAAAATTGAATCAAACATCTTCATGACACAAATACACAGGGGGGGAAACGGTCTGGGAACAAAGCTAAATAATAAAAATGTGGCACACAGAGATTTTTTATGGAGTAGAACATATTCCCCCTGCAGATGATATCATCTCTTTCTATATCCTTTTCTTTTAGGACATAAAAGGTCAAACATATTATGATTGGTGCAGGATATTTTTAATCTCTGTGTCAAAATAGCACTGAGGTTAAAAGCTAGCTTGAGAATGAGGAAATGACTATTAAAGAGGGAAAGAAAGTTTTTAACCTTTTTAAAATAGTGCAGTGGAACTGAAGTGATTATTTGAAAGAAAAGTAGTAGAAATATTTTATTTGAAGCATGGGAATTATCTCAAATATAATTAACACACACTAAGGAACACATCTTGGGGAATGTGCACTACTTATCATATTTCAGGGATGCTTGGGTCGCATTTTAAAAGCATGAAAGTTGGTAGAGAGTTATAGAGCTCTAATTTCCCATTAGAGCAAAAAGTCGTATTTCAGAAATCATGGCAGAATTCACTGAGTGTACTCATTTGAATTTCTTTTCATTGTTCTTAAAAGTAAATATATTCTTAGGAATATTGCCATGTGATTTTAACACACAGCAAATACAAAAAATAATAAACTCTAATCTAACATTTAAATAATATGTATGGCTCCAAATGTTATCATAACTTGCCCAGAGCACAGGTTATTAAGTTCCTAAATCAGTCTCTAAACCCATTCTCCATTAAACATCATTTTACTTATATTGCATATAATGATCTTAATTATTTCAACCAAATCCCTTAATCCATTCGACTTTATTTACTGAATGTCCAGAATAACTAAAATTTTCTCATTGGTTTCTCATAGAAATCATTGATCCTGCACTCCATAATCTTACATCTCATGAGTTAATCCATGCAAAAAACAAGTATGTGTTAAATAGAAGTAATTGCAAATTGTAATAATGGCTAAGGAGAAAACAAAATATTCGATATTGAAATGAAGAAGGTGACCTATTTCAGGGAGTATTGTCAGAGCAATCCAGGGAGGTTGACATTTCAGCTGAGCCCTGAAGGAAGTGAAGTTGCTGGTCACTGTAGAATGTAGGGAAGGTACCTTCCAGGAGTGGCAGGAACAAAGGCTGAAAAAGGTTGACCTGTGCCAAGAGCTGAAAGAAATTCAGTGAACTAGATGTAGGATGGGGTCAGGGGGCTGAGAGGAGGTTTACAGGCTGCTACAGATCTTATAATACAAGGCCTTGGAGCATGGTAAGATGTTTTCATTTTATTGTGATAAGGAAAATCACTGAAAGTTTTGAAGCAATTGAGCCTTATGATCTAATTTATGTTTTTTTTTTTTTTTTAAGTATTTCTTTTTGAAAAAGAGAGAGAGAGACTGTGGGCACCTGCAAGTGCACAAGTGGGGGAGGGGCAGAGCGAGACAGGGAGACATGGAATCTGAAGCAGGCTCCAGTCTCCAAGCTGTTAGCGCAGAACTCCTTGCCGGGCCTGAACCCAAGAAATGCGAGATCATGGCCTATAGTCAGAAGCTTCACCAACTGTGCCACCCAGATGCCCCTAATTTATGTTTTAAGAATATTTAATTTGCTTGGGGACACCTTGGTGGCACAGTTGGTTAAGCGTCTCACTCTTGATCTCAGCTCAGGTCATGATCTCATGGCTGGTGGGTTCCAGCCCCTCTTTGAGCTCTGTGATGATGATGTGGAGCCTGCATGGGATTCTGTCTTTCCTTCTCTCTGTCCCTCCCCGACTTGTGCTCTCTGTCTCCTCAAAATAAATAACTAAACTTAAAAAAAAACTTGTTTTAAAGAAAAAAGAAAGAATATTTCATTTGCTCTATATAGTGAGCGGATTGGTGAAGGGTGAAAACAAATTCAGGAAAACCATTTAGGAAACTACTGTGAAGAGCCAGGGGAAAAATGATGGTGGTGTAAATAATATATTTGCAGTGGATACAGAAAGCACATTGAATCAAATGATTGGAGAGGGTAATAACTGAGCTTGCTGTTAGATTTCACAGAAGGGATAGGGATGGTGAGAAAAAGAGAATCCAGAGTTAATGCCAAAGCTTCTACTTGAGAAAATGGATGGTGGTACCATTTAATTAGAGAAGGACGATTAAGGAGGCATAGAATTGGGGTGAGTAAAGAACTCTCTTTTGAATATTTGAAGTGAGACTCTGGTTGGTGGGATCAAAGTAGACAATAGGATGTGTGTGTCTTGAGGACAGGGAAAGATCAGTTTCTAAATAATAGCATAAAGTTAGAATCAGCATAAACAATTTCAGTTGAATAAGTTCTCACTGAAAGTTCTCTTTAGGCAAGGTGCTCTGCAAGGCATTTTTTTAAATTTATTTTTTAATGTTTATTTATTTAATTTGAGAGACAGAGAGAGAATGCCTATGCATGTGTGCATGGGGGGGGGGGGGAGGTAGGGGCAGAGAGAAAGGGAGAGATCTCACAAACCCTGTGATCATGGCCTGAGGTGAAATCAAGAGTCAGAGGCTTAACTGACTGAGCCACACAGGAGGCACCCCTGCAAGACATTTGTTTTAAACAAGATAGCTATTGTATGTGTTTGTGGTCGGGGATATATGTTTTTACTGATGGCAAATGGAAGTAAAATATTCTGTTGGGTGATTGTTCTGACCATGTTAGGGGCATCAATAATAATGGAAGAATTCACTAAGGAAGTAAAATTGATCTGAATCTTGAAGGATGGATATTTAACTTGGGAGAAGGTATTGATGGGAGAGGTTTATGGACATTCCACCCTGCTGGAGAAGCAGAAGCAATGCCATGGAATGAATAAATAACCTCTCGGCACTTCTGTAGATCAGTAACTAGGCCAGACACTAGGTTTAGAGTTGTGGACAAAGGTAGACCTCTTTCCTGTCTTCAAGGAGCTTAAAATTTAGTGACACAGACAGGTATGCACCAGTTTATGAGAAGTGTAACCACTGTTACAAACGACATTTGAGGTAGTGTGTGGAGGGTAATGTAGGAAAAATCAAGCTATTCTGAAGTTTGGGTATTACAGCTCTGAGGAAGTAAAGTATCAGATGAAAACTGTAAAATGACCAAGTGTTAGCTACAAAGAAAAAAAGATAATATCAGAATACAACCCGGGTTAGAACTGGAAGACTTAATGGGAAGGAGGGGATTGAATATGGGACTACAGAAAACGGTTTAAATAAAAGATGATGTACTAAAATGGAGGCAGTGATGATTGAAAGAAGTACCAGAAATTGAAAGATACTAAGGAATTAAAACTAATAAGGCTTAATGATTGACTGACAGTGGGAGGTAAGGTGGATGAAAAAGTCAGGATTACTTGAGCTTTCTGACTTGAGTAACTCATTAGATGATGACATTAACTGAAATATGGAACACTGGGAGAGGAGTGGGTTTGCAGTTGGAAAGAGGATTACTTGAGTTTGGGGCATTTATTTTTGAAGTCAGTAGATAAACTGTAATAATCTATTAACTAGGCAGGAGATACCATGAACCTAATGATCACTTCCTTGTTGTTCAACATTACATCCCAAATGCCTATTATACCATTTGATAGGTGACAGACCGTCAAAACTATGTTTTATTAGTTCTGCATGAGCTGCTTTGCAATACTTTATGGAGAATTTCGTTTGAAAGACCTATCATGCAAATAATAATAATAACTTTCCAATTTAAAATATACTTTATGTTTGAATAAAATTTTTCAGTGTGAACACAAAGCTCTGAAGGGTAAGGGTCCTTTTCGAAAAAAAGAAACAAGACTAAACTACTAAAATGACTGAGCCACATTACTGTCTGTGGCACTTATTCAAGAATGTTCCATGCATTATGATGTCTGATAGAATCAGTGATTTTCCATGAGATTCATGATGAAAAATAATATGTAATAGGCTCTACAAAATCTGTATAGCATAAACACCTGCTTAACATTGTTTTTTCCTATAATAACTTAATTTCCAGATTTGCTCATTACCCTCTCCTTTTTTCTCCCCAGAGTATCTTGTTAAACTATTTCTGTGGAACACCAATTTTTTATTAACTAGCCTATAGCATTGCTCTACATGATTCCCACTATATCTGTTGCAAGGCTACACACACACACACACACACACACACACACACACACACACACACACACTGGTTTGAAAAGAAGCAAGTAACTTCCACATCTGAGATCTATCAATATCATCATCAAATTCAAATTTCCAAGATGTGGGAATATTGTACATGATGATGTTTTAAAATGGAAACAAAAACTCTATAAATATTAATTAAAATAATGTCTTCCTTTTAATACTTTAAAAGGTCATACCTTTAATCTTCTTTTTGGGATTATCAAATAAAGGTGTACGTATTTCCCTAAATATCACATTCCAAATATTGCTTGTTATTGGGCAGATCTTTCACAACAGGGGATTTTCAAAACTCAAAGTCATACCTTTAGATACAGCACAACAAAGTAGAAATGTGCCAAATTACCCAGAAACAATTTGGGTAGCTGGCAAACAGGGCTGCCTGCTGGTTTGTGAACAGTGTAGGTAATTTGCCACTCAACTCTCCTCTATTTGCCTCAATAAATTGTAGGGTACTTAGAACCCTACTATCTGTTATCCATCTGTCTATATTTCTCTGCTCTGTCAGTGTCTGACAGTAGAAAGGCTTCATCTTGTCTGTCTCTCTCTTGCAGCTGGCAGGGAAGATATAAAAGAAATCGGCTGACTTCGGAGAGAGGGGGCATTTACAATTAGCATGTAGACTGGAACACCTCTTTAGTCGGCTAGGAGAAAAAGGTGATAAGCCCAAAACAAAAATAGAAAGAAACATTAAGACGAAAGGTGAAATAAATTACACTCCCTCCAGATGATCCAGCAGGGTGAGCAAGCCTTGTATTTTCCAATCAACGTTTTCATAAACAAGATATTCACAAAATGTCATTGACAGCTAGTTAGCCCAAGCAAGTCAACACTACTCATCATATTACTTCAGCACTTAACTTCCAGTGAGTTAGGACTAGATTTTTTCAACTGAGTAGAAATTTGAACAGATAGAATTAAGTACAGTTGTTCTTGAAAACACAGGTTATTGCTAGGTACCAATATGTAACTTGCATTTATTTATTTTCTCTATTTATTTATTTATTGTAGTATAAATAAACTACACAGTAATTTTAAATGCTTATCCTTCCCAATGTAACATACTTCTCATCTCCTTCCAAGGGGGAAAAAGTACCCATTATGTAATAAAAGATCATTTCATTAAAATTTTTATCAATTAGGTAACATTTTATAAAATTAGATACAGAAGGCAGCAACCAGCCAGAACAACAAGAATGCACCCTGAGAAGAATACAGACATTTGTAGCTAAAATTGCTTCTACTGAAGAAATATTTATTTTGTTTTTTGAAAAGATTTGGAGACTGTGGCAAATACTAAAATGATGAGCAATTATAATAATATAAAGCACTGAGAAGAAAGTTTTTTTTTAAATCAGGGGAGCATGACTCAGATTTCAGCTTTCCCCCTTTACTAGCTGTATAGGTTTACGTACACGATTCATTTAACTTATCTTTGATTGCTCTTTTTTTTTAGCTTATTTATTTATTTTGAGAGAGAGACAGAAAGATCACAAGCAGGTGAGGGGAAGAGAGAAGGAAAGACAGAGTCTCAAGTACACAGCCCCATCAGCGCAGAGCCTTATGTGGGGCTTGAACTCACAAACTCATGAATCATAACCTGATCTGAGATCAAGAGTCAGACGCTTAATGGACTGAGCCACCCCAGTGCTCCTCTTTGATTACTCTTCTATAAAATGGGAATAATAAATAGATGTTATTGGGTGATTATAAACATTTAATGAGAGTAATAACAGTGAAATATATTTTTGTTAAATTTTATTGAATGACATTTTACTATTCTTATTTGGTAAAAAGAAATAAGGTAAAAATGTACGTACACATTAAGAACAGAAATGCCTGGGTGGCTTAGTCCAAGTCTTAATGTTGGCTCAGGTCATGATTTCAGGGTTCATCAGACTGAGACCCGCGTCAACAGTTCAGAGCCTGCTTAGGATTCTCTCTCTCCCTTTCTTTCTCTGCCCCTCCTCTGCTCTCTCTCTCTCTCTCTCTCTCTCTCTCTCTCTCTCTCTCTCAGAAATGAATAAATAGGGGTGCCTGGGTGTTTCAGTCAGTTGAGTGTCCAACTTCAGTTCAGGTCATGATCTCACAGTTCATGGGTTCCAGCCCCATGTTGGGCGCAGCTCAGAACATGGAGCCTGCTTCAGATTCTGTGTCTTCCTCTCTCTCTGCCCCTCCCCCACTTGCACTCTGTCTCTTTCTCTCAAACATAAACATTAACAAGAAATAATTTAAAAAATGAAATAATAAACATTCAAAGAAGACTTCATTACAAAAGCAGAAATGCAAAAAGCAAAGTATTTTGATTTGTCTCCCAGATAACATAGAATTCTAAGAAATCTAATACCTTCTTCCTAGTGGATCCATTTTTCAGATTTCAGATTTCAGATATAGCTATTTCTAATCTGTTTTCCACATATATCAGTATTTTTAATTCAGTTTCAAATCAATATAAAAATGCACCATCTGTGTTCTTGCACATCAAACCTCACTTAGTTTAAAAGTTTATCATATGCTACTGTAATTTTAGTCCCTGTCCACAAAGTATTGAATCAACAACTTACAGGTAATAAAATAGTCTTATTGATCCTTGTATTGTGTACCTGACAAAGCTCCTGGAACATACCAGTCAGTTGAAAATATGCTGGCTATATAATAATGCAAATTGTCCAATGTTCAGAGATTTTACACACTATTTACTCAAGATATGAAACAACTTATCATCAGTCCTGTTAGATACAAGGGTGAGGGTTGGTGATAGTGACAAAGAGGGGGCTTTCATAGAGAAGAAATGAAAACTAAACTATACTGTTGATTTCCAGAAGTTACCAATCAGGGGTTATGCTAGGAAGGCAGAAAAAAATTAAAAGAATATATAACACAAAAACCGTTTTGGAGATGCAACATGTGTCACAGAGGACTCATTGTTTTTATTAATTCCAGAAAGCATTCTTGACAGATTACAATAAAATCATTGCAATATAAAGGCAGCTACTATAAACCATAGACAAAAAAGAAAAAAAAATTCTAGCTGAGTGAGATTTTCACATTTCAGGATATGTAATACCTCTGAGTTTTTTTCTAATATGGAGTTGAAAAAGAAAAAAATGTGGTAAGAGAATTTTCCATTTCTAGAAACCACACTATTTCATGAGGGAACACATTTTCTTGCCTCTGATTTTTGAGGTCAATCAGTTATGGTGGTATTTTATTATATTGATTTTTAATTCCTGTGTAGTTAATATACAGCAGTGCTTTATTAGTTTCACGTGTACAATATAGTGATTAAAATTCTATACATTACTGTGCTTCCCAAGGTAAGTGCACTCTTAATTCCTTTCACCTATTTCACCCATCCTCCCACCCACCTCCCCTCTGGTAACCATCAGTTTGTTCTCTATAGTTAAGAGTCTGTTTCTAGGTTTGTCTCTTTTTGTCTGTGTTTTGTTCCTTAAATTCCACATAATGAGTGAAATCATATTGTATTTGTCTTTTTCTGACTTATTTTTCTTAACATTATACTCTCTGGATCCATCCATGTTGTTGCAAATGGCAAGATTTCATTCATTTTTATGACTGAATAATATTACATTGTATAAATATACAACTTTATTCATCTGTTGATGGACACTTGGGCTGCTTCCATAATTTGGCTATTGTAAATAATGCTGCAATAAACGTAAGGATGCATATATCCCTTCAAATTAGTGTTTGCATTCTTTGGGTAAATATCCAGTAGTGGAGGGGCACCTGGGTGGCTCAGTTTGTTAAGCATTTGACTTGATTTTGGCTCTAGTCATGATCCCATGGTTTGTGAGACTGAGAACCTAATTGGGATTCTCTCTGTTCCTCGCTCTCTGCTCCTCTCCCACGTTCACTCTCACTTTCTCTCTCACTCTCTCTCTCAAAATAAATAAATAGATAAATAAATAAATAAATAAACATTTAAAAAAATATATCCAGTAGTGGAATTACTGGATCATATGGTAGCTCTACTTTTATTTTTAAAGGAAACATCATACTGTTTTCCACAGTGGCTGCACCAGTTGGCATTCCCACTAACAGTACGAGAGAGTTCCTTTTTCTCCACATCCTTGCCAACACTTGTTTCTTGGATTTTCATTTTAGCCATTCTGACAGGTGTGAGGTGATATCTCATTGTCGATTTGATTTCCATTTCCTTGATGATGACTGATGATGAACAACTTTACTTGTGTCCGTTGGCCATGAGAAGTCTTCTTTGGAGAAGTATCTGTCCATGCCCGTGTTTTCATTTGAATCATTCACTTTTTTGGTGTTGAGTTCTTTAAGTTCTTTACATATTTTGGATACACACATTTTCTCAGATATGTCATTTTCAAAGATCTGCCACCCAACAGGTTATCTTTAATTTTCTTGATTGTTTCCTTTTTTATGCAGAAGCCTTTTATTTTGGTATAGTCCCAATAGTTTTTTTTTTGTTTTTTTTGTTTTTTTTTTTTTTTTTTTTTGGTTTTATCTTCCTTGCCTCGGGAGACATATCTATAAAAAATGTTGCTATAACCAATGTCAGAGAAATTACGGTCTATGCTCTCTTCTAGGATTTTTATGGCTCCAGGTGTCACATTTAGGTCCTTAATCCATTTTGAATTTATTTTTGTGTATGGTGTAAGGAAATGGTCTAGTTTCATTCTTTTGCATGTAGCTATCTAGTTTTCCTATCATCATTTGTTGAAGAAACTATCTTTATCCCATTGCATACTCTTGCCTCCTTTGCTAAAGATTAATTGATCAGGTAACCATGGGTCTGGGCTCACTATTCTGTTCTATTGATTTATATGTCTAGTCTTTGTGCCAGTACCATACTGTTTTGATTAGTACAGCTTTGCAGTATATCTTGAAATCAGGGATTGTAATACCTCCAGCTTTGTTCTTCTTTTTCAAGACTTCTTTGGTTGTTCAAGATTTCTTGGGAGGCCATATAAATTTTAGGATTGTTTATTCTAGTTCTGTGAGAAATTATGTTGGTGTTTGGATACAGGTTGTATTAAATCTGTAAATTCTTTTGAGTAGCATGGCCATTTTAACAATATTTGTTCTTCCAATCTATGAGCATTTCCATTTGTAGAAATCTTCAATTTCTTTCTTCAGTATTTCATACTTTTCAAAATACAGGTCATTCACCTCCTTGGTTGTTTATTCCCAGGTATTTTATTATATTTGGTACAATTGTAAATGGGGTTGTTTTATTTCTTTCTGCTGCTTTATTATTAGTGTATAGAAATGTAACAGATTTATGAACATTGATTTTATGTTCTGCAACCTTACTGAATTCATTCATCAGTTCTAGTGTTTTTTCGGTTTTCAGGTTTTCTATATATACCATCACATCATCTGCAAATAGTGAAAGTTTTACTTCTTCGTTACCAATTTGGATGCATTCTATTCTTTTCCTTCTTGTTTGATTTTTGTGGCTAGGAGTTCCAGTACTATGTTGAGTGCAAGTGGTGAGACTGAACACTCTTGTCTTGTTCCTGACCTTAGGGGAAAAGCTTTCAGTTCTTCACCATTGAGTATGATGCTAGCTGTGGGTTTTTATATATGACCTTTATTATTATAAATATGTTCCCTCCAAACTTACTTTGTTGAGGATTTTTATCACAAATGGATGTTGTACTTTGTCAAAAGCTTTTTCTGTATCTATTAAAGTGAGTATGTGGTTTTTATCCTTTCTCTTATTGATATGATGTATCATGTTGATTGATTTCTGAATATTGAACCACCCTTGCATCCCAGGAATAAATCCCACTTGATCGTGATGCATGAGTTTTTTATTATATTGCTGAATTCTGTTTGCTAATGTTTTGTTGTGGATTTTTGCAACTATATTCATCAGAGATGTTGGCCTGTGGTTTTGTTTGTTTGTTTGTTTGTGTAGTGTCTTCATCTAGTATTTTTTATCAGAGTAATTTGGAAGTTTTCCTTTCTCTTCTATTTTTTTTAATGTTTTTAGAAGAATAGGTATAACTCTTTTTTTTTTTTAAATTAACGTTTATTTATTTTTGAGACAGAGTGAGACAGAGCATGAATGGGGGAGGGTCAGAGAGAGGGGGACACAGAATCTGAAACAGGCTCCAGGCTCCAAGCTGTCAGCACAGAGCCCGACGCAGGGCTCACACCCACGGACCGCGAGATCATGACCTGAGCCAAAGTCGGCCGCTTAACCTACTGAGCCACCCAGGTGCCCCGGTGTAACTCTTTTTTAAATGTTTGGTAGAATTCACCTGAGAATCTCTGGTCCTGGATTTTTGTGTGTTGGGAGTTTTTGATTACTGAGTTAATTTCATTGCTGGTAATCAGTCTGTTCAAATTTTCTATTTCTTCCTGAATCAGTTTTGGGAGGTTCTGTGTTTCTAGAAATTTATCCATCTATTCTAGGTTGTCCAGATTGTTGGCATATAATTTGTCACAATATTCTTTTATAATCCTTTATATTTCTGTGGTGTCAGTTATTACTTCTTGTTTTCATTTCTGATTTTGTTTGAGTCCTCTCTCTCCCTCCTTCTCTCTCTCTCTCTCTCCCTCTCTTTCTCTCTCTCTTTTTGTAATCAGTCTGGTTAAAAGTTTATCAATTTTGTGGATCTTTTCAAAGAGTCAGCTCCTGGCTTTATTGACCTGTTCTACTGTGGTTTGTTGTTGTTGTTGCTGCTGCTGCTTTGTTTTGTTTTTAGTTTCTATTTTGTTTATTTTTGCTCTATTTTTTATTATGTCCTTTATTCCATTGGTTTTGGGTTTTGTTCTTTTTTTTTTTCACTCCTTTAGGTGTAATGTTAGGTTGTTTATTTGAGGCTTTTCTTGCATTTAAGGTAGGCCTGTATTGCTATAAATTTCTTAGAACACCTTTTTCTGCATCCCAAAGATTTAGGATTGTATGTTTTTATTTTATTTTTCCTTTTCTAAAGTGTATTTATTTTTTTAAGGGTGGGGAGGGGCAGAGAGAGAGACAGCACAGAGCCCAATGCAGGGCTCAATCTCACAACTGTGAGATCATGACCTGAGCTGAGATCAAAGGCTTAACCAACTGAGCCACCCAGACACTCCTGTGTTTTCATTTTTATTTGTCTTCATGTACTTTCTTATTTACTCTTTGAGTTCTTAGTTGATACATTAATTGTTTTGTAGCATGTCATTTAACCTCCACATATTAGTGTTCTTTCCAGGTTTTTTCTTGTGATTTCTAGTTTCTTAGTGTTGTGATCAGAAAAGATATATGACATGACTTCAATCTTTTTGAATTTGTTGAGACTTGTTTTGCAGTCTAAAATGTCATCTATTCTGGAGAATGTTCCATATGCACTTGAAAAGAATGTGTATTCTAATAATAATAATAATAATAATAATAATAATAATGTGTATTCTATTCTATTGTTTTTGGATGGAATTTTCTGAATATATCTGTTAGATCCATCTGGTCCAATGTGTCATTCAAAGCCTCTGTTTCCTTTTGATTTTCTGAGAAGTTTAAATGATGTATCCATTGGGGGCACCTGGGTGGCTCAGTCGGTTAAGCGTCCGACTTCAGCTCAGGTCACGATCTTGCGGTCTGTGAGTTCGAGCCCCGCGTCAGGCTCTGGGCTGACGGCTCAGAGCCTGGAGCCTGCTTCTGATTCTGTGTCTCCCTCTCTCTCTGTCCCTCCCCCGTTCATGCTCTGTCTCTCTCTGTCTGAAAAATAAATAAACGTTAAAAAAAAAATTTAAAAATAAAATAAAATAAATAAATGATCTATCCATTGATATAAGTCAGGTGTTAAAGCTTCCTGCTATTTTTGTATTACTATTAATTAGTTCCTTAATGTCTGTTATTAGCTATTTTATTTATTTGGGTGCTTTCAATTCAGGTGCATAAATATTTACAATTGTTATATTTTCTCATTAGATTGTACCCTTTATGATTATAGAGTGTCTGTCTCTGTCTCTTGTTGTAGTCTGTTTTAAAGTCTATTGCATCTGATATAAGTGTCCCTACCCTAGCTTTCTTTTCATTACTATTTGCATGATAAATGCTTTTCCATACCTTCACTTTCAATCTGCATGTGTCTTTAGGTCTAAAATTTGATTCTTGTAGGCAGCATATATATCAGTCTTGTTTTCTTTTTATCCATTCCATCATGCTATGTCTTTTGATTGGAGCATTTTGTTCATTTATATTCAATGTAAATATTCATGGATATGTATTCATTGTCATTTTGTTATCTGTTTTATGTTAGTTTTTGTAGTTTTCTCTGTTCTTTTCTTCCTTTACTGTCTTCTCTCATGATAAGTTGGCTTTCTTTAATGATATACTTGGATTCCTTTCTGTTTATTCTTTGCAGATCTATTACTGCTTTATGATTTGTGGTTACCATTCGGTTTGTATATAACATCTTCTGTATATAGCAGTCTATATGAAGTTGATGGTTGCTGAAGTTTGAATCCATTGTTTACTCCTCTTTACTACACACCTTTTAGGCATACAGTGTCATACTTTACCTCCTTTTATTTTGTAGGTTCCTTTACTGATGTTTACAGATATTCTTATTTTTATTGCTTTTGTACTTCCTACTTTCCTTACTCTTGCTTATAGTCTTTCCTTTCCACTCAAAGAGTCCCCTTTAACAGTTCTTGTAGGGCTGGTTTATGCTCATGAATTTCTTTAACTTTTGTTTTTCTGGGAAACTCTTTATCTCTCCTATTCTGAATAATAGCCTTGCTGGATAGAGTATTCCTATTTGTTTATTTGTGTGTTTTTTGGGGGTTTTTTTTCCAGCACTTTGAATATATCATGCCACCCTCTTCTGGCAAAGTTTCTTCTAAAAAAATCAACTGAAAGCCTTATAGGGGTTCCCTTGTATATAACTGTTTTGTTTACTCTTGCCTATTTTAAAATGCTCTTTATCCATACTTTTTGCCATTTTAATTATTATGTGTCTTGGTGTGGACCTCCTTGGGGTAATATTGTTGGGGGCTCTCTGTTCCTCCTAGATCTAGATTTCTGTTTCCTTCCATCAATTTGGGAAGTTTTCTGCTATTATTTCTTCAAATAAATTTTCCACCCCCTTTTCTTGCTCTTCTTCTGGAATCTTTATAATGTGAATGTTACTATGCTTGATGGTGTTGCTGAGTTCTCTAAATTTATTTTCATTTATTATTATTATTTTTTTTTCTTTCTCTCCTGTTCAGCTTGATTGCTTTCCATTACTCTGTCTTCCAGATTGCTGATCCATTTTTCTCCTTCCTGTAGTTGGATATTTATTCCATCTAGTGTATTTTTTATTTCTAGTGTATATCTATATCTAGTGTATATTTTATTAGTTATTGAGTTATTCATCTGTAATTCTTTTCTATGTTTTCTATCTCTTTGTGAAGGGTCTCACTTTGTGAGGTCCTCCACTCTTTTCTTAAGTCCAGTGAGTACCTTTATGACTATTACTTTAAATTTTCTATCAGGTGTATTACTTATCTCTGTTTCACTTAGGTCTCTTGCTATGATTTTGCCCTATTCTTTCATTTGGGACATATTCCTCCGTCTCCTCACTTTGTCTCTCTCTGTCTGTTTCTGTGTAGTATAAAAGTCACCTACATCTCCTACTCTTCACAATAGTGGCCTTATAAAGAAAAGGTCCTATAGTTCCTTAGAGTGCAATGTCCCCTGTTCACCAGAACTGAGGGCTTCAGGGATGTCACTTATGTGTGTTGCATGTGTCCCGCTATTGTGCCTGAGACACTCTATCCTTCAGGTCAGTCGTCTGTACAGGCTGTCTTTGCCTGTGGTGGTTCTTATTGGTCCTTGCTGTTAGCGGGGTTTGGTCCTTGTTGTTAGTGGTTCAGTCTGGGGCTGCCATGGGCTTGAGTTGAGTCAGATCAGCCATTTGCAAGAGATGTACTATTACCATATGGCAGGGGGCCTTCCCTGTGTCATCTTGAGAAGGTTTCATTGGTGAACAGTGCCTGAAGCCACACCAGGAATCTGCCCCCAGCACACTCCTGGGGTAATGTGGTATTTTCATAATGTATTCTGGGTAATAAAACATCCTTCAGAATTTTCACATAAATATAGACTTATTTTACATAAACTTGTTCCTTTTATTGACTGCAGATATAAACCAAAATACTAGGACCCTGTGAGCTAATAGCTGACATATTCCTTTGAAATCTTACAACTTATGTAGTGAAGATGAAGAATCCGAGATTCAAAGAATTTTCTATCTTGTACATAATCTCAAAGCTAATTATGCTTAAACTGAAATCACATTGTCTCTAATGTAAAGTTCCTCACCTTTTCACTATGCAGTCCTAATTTTTGTGTTTCATGAATTCTACATAGTTGGTTCAGTGACAGCATGCACTAATATTAAACATTGCATGATTTCCTTAACTAAGGTCCAGCCATCCTACCTTTGCTTGATGCTTTCTTTTGATTCATGTTGAAAGATTCATTGACCTTTCTTTTTGTCAACTGTCTTTTGCTCCTAAAGCCACCTGACAAATTCTTAAAAATTGAGATACTGTATTTTTCAATACTAAAATTTCCATTTTTTAAAATAAATGTGGTGGTTTTTTTGCTGAGAATTTCTATTTTTTTTTTTTCATAAGTGATTGGTTACCTTTGCCTCATAAAGCATGGTTACAAGAGCTGCTTTAAAGTCATTGTCTGGTAATTCCAACAACTGGATCATTTCAGGCTTACATTTATTTATTGTCTTTTCCCTAGAGAATTGGTTATTTTTTTCCCCTAGTTGTCAGTAATACTGAATATTTTGGAGTGTAATGTGGACATTTAAAATATGTTTTTAGCCTCTGGGTCCTGTTAAATTATGTGGAGATTATTAATTTGTTTGTTTTTTGTAGCAAGAAATCACCTGGTTAAATCCAGGCTGTAAAGCTGTTTTGCTTTTTATGGAAAGTGATTTGAATATCTGTTTAGTTTTCAAAGCTCTTGCTGTGTTGTTTATGAGTGTTTATCACAGGAGCCACTCAGGAGTTGGCTTAAAACTTGAATGGGACTATATATATTCCTTTTGTTCTCAAAGCCTTTGCTATGCTACTTGGGGTGTGTTCTGCCCAAGCACAGCCCAGGGGGTGGGTAACATTGGGACTTGTGTTCCTTTATACACCAAATTAGGAATCCCCTTCTCCAGCTCTCTGTTCTTGTGTATTTATTCCTCACTCTCTGATTACAGAGTCCTCTTTTGGTGATTCATCTGGCCAAAATACAGAGTTCTTTCAAAGATTTAGCCTTCTGGACTCTTGCATAGATCTGGACAACTAGAAGCCAAAGAGTGAGACAAGTGAAAGGAAAATATGGATTCCCTCCCCCATACTGCTAGCCCAACAGAAGACCTTTTTCCTAGTTCTTTGACCTAAAGGTAGGAGTTTCCTCTTGGATCTTACACACCTGCACCTGTTGGACTAAATAAGTACAACTATATCCCTGAGGCTGGTTTGGGGTCAGTGCTGAAAGAAGAAAAAGAAAAAAGCTCACCAAAACCATTATTTTTCCTGGCCCTCCAGTCAGGTTTTGCTGGCCACAATTTCTACAAAATTTGTGGTTTGGCTTGTTCTCAGTGCAAAAGTAGGGAGATAAATGAAAAACAAAAACAAAAACAAAACAAAACAAACAAACAAAAAAAACAGGCAACCCATCACCACTGTTATTCAAGTTTTGATTTATCTCTTCTGAGTGCTATTATTTCTTTCTCAGAATCCTGATTTGATTTGAATTACTCACTTTGGTATTTTATCCAGAGTGTTTAGTTTTAATCAGTAGGAAAATTTTTCCATTCTGGTAAGAACCAGAAATCTGTCCAAGGATTTTAATGGAAAAACATGCTAAAGACCTGAAGTTTGTACCAGAAATCACAGTAATAATGGGTCTATGACCAAGAAAAGTTTATGGGCAAATATGTATAATAAACTACCAGGGCTCCTGGAAAGAGAGTGAGATCTTATATTATATGGACCACTGCATGAATTTCAATTTGGATCTTTTCCATACTCTCTCAAGGCAGTTATCTTACCTGTGCAATATGATAGTGAACTCTACCTCAGAGTGTTCTAGTGAGTAATGAATGAAAGAATGTTTGAATGTATATATAGCACTTAATAGAAACATCTAATGCAGAGCAGGTACTTAAGCATTGTAAGTACATTACTATATTATTGTATGCGTCAGAGCTCTCCAGAGAAACAGAGAAACAGAACCAATAGTAAAAGACTGAGACAGATAGATAGACAGACACATAGATAGATTTAGCATAACAAATTGGCTCATATGATTATGGAGAGAAAAGTCCCATTATCTGACATTTGCAAGTTGGAGGCCCATTAGTGTAATCCAGTCTTAGTTCAAAGGCCTAGGAACAAGGGATGCCAATGGTATAAATAATAGTTCCAGTGCAAGAGAAGACTGATGCCCCAACTCATTCAGTTAAGCAAAAGGAATGAATTCCTGACCACCACCACCCCTTTTTTTTTTTTGCCATGTTATATTCAGCTCATCAACAGTTAAGATACACCCACCTACATTGGGGAGGGTAATCTGATTTCCTGAGTCCAACAATTCAAATCCTAATCTCATTCAGAAGCACCCTTACCGACACACCCCAAAAAAGTGTTTAAATATTTGGGCACCCTGTAACCCACTCAAATTGACACATAAAATTATCACAAATATTATAAAAAATTCTATTTGACAAGAAAAAACATATCTCAGTGTGCTCACCAAGATATACAAAGTTCAAAATGAATAGCTATAGAAATACCTACCTTAATTTTCTTTTTTTTTTCATTTTCTTATTTATTTTTTAATTTATATCAAATTTAACATATAGTATAATAATGATTTCAGGAGTAGATTCCAGTGATTCATCCCCCATGTATGACACCCAGTGCTCATTCCAACAAGTGTCTTCCTTAATGCCCCTTACCCATTTAGCCTATCCCCCCTCCCACAACTCCTCCAGCAACCCTCAGTTTGTTATCTGTATTTAAGAGTCTCTTATGTTTTGTCTCCCTCCCTGTTTTTATATTATTTTTACTTCCCTTCCCTTATGTTCATCTGTTTGTATCTTAAAACCCTCATATGAGTGAAGTCATATATTTGTCTTTCTCTGGCTAATTTTGCTTAGCATAATATCCTCTAGTTCCATCCACATAGTTGCAAGTGGCAAGATTTATTCTTTTGATTGCCAAGTAACACTCCATCGTGTATATGTGTATATATGTATGTATGTATATATATGTATATGTATACGTGTGTGTATGTGTGTGTGTGTATATATATATATCTCACATCTTCTTTATCCATTCACCAGTCAATGGACATTTGAGCTCTTTGCATACTTTGGCTATTCTCGATAATGCTGCTATAAACATTAGGGTGCATGTCCCCCTTCAAAACAGCACACTTGTATCCCTTGAATACAGGTAGTGCAATTGCTGGGTCATAGAGTAGTTCTATTTTTAATTTTTTGAGAAACCTCCCTATTGTTTTCCAGAGTGACTGCAACAGTTTGCATTTCTACCAGCAGTGCAAAAGAGATCCTCTTTCTCTGCATTCTCACCAACATCTGTTGTTGCCTGAGTTGTTAATGTTAGCCATTCTGACAGGTGTGAGGTGGTATTTCATTGTGGTTTTAATTTGTATTGCTCTGATGATGAGTGATGTTGAGCATTTTTTCCTGTGTCTGTTAGCCATTTGGATGCCGTCTTTGAAAAAAGTGTCTATTCATGTCTTTGGCTCATTTCTTCACTGGATTATTTGTTTTTTTGGGTGTTGAGTTTGATGAGTTCTTTATAGATTTTGGATACTAACCCTTTATCTGATCTGTCATTTGTAAATATCTTCTCCCATTCTGTTGACTGCCTTTTAGTTTTGTTAATTTTTTTCCTTCATTGTGCAGCTTTTTAGCTTGATGAAGTCCCAAGAGTTCATTTTTGCTTTTGTTTCCCTTGCCTCCAGAGACATGCTGAGTAAGAAGTTGCTGCAGCCGAGGTCAAAGAGGTTTTTGCTTGCTTTCTCCTCGAGGAATTTGATGGCTTCCTGTCTTATCCTTAGGGCTTTCATCCATTTTGAGTTTATTTTTGTGTACGGTGTAAGAAAGTGGCCCTGGTTGATTTTTCTGCATGTCCAATTTTCCCATCACCACTTGCTGAAGAGACTGTCTTTATTCCATTGGCTATTCTTTCCTATTTGTCAAAGATTAGTTGGCCATATATATGTGGGTATATTTCTGGGTTCTCTATTCTGTTCCATTGATCTGAGTGTTGATTTTGGACCAGTACCAGTACCTCCAGCTTTTGTTTTCTTTTTCAGGATTGCTTTATTATTCAAGGTCTTTTCTGGTTCCATACAAATTATAGGATTGTTTATTCTAGCTCAGTGAAGAATGCTGGTGTTATTTTGATAGGGATTGCATTGATTATGTAGATTGCTTTTGGTAGTATCGACATTTTAACAATATTTGTTCTCCCAATCCATGACCATGGAATGTTTTTCCATTTTTTTTGTGTGTGTCTTCAATTTCTTTCATAAGCTGTCTACAGTTTTCAGTGTATAGATTTTTCACCTCTTTGTTTAGGTTTATTCCTAGGTATTTTACGGTTTTGGGTACAATTGTAAATGGGATTGATTCCTTGATTTCTCTTTCTGTTTCTTCATTATTGGTGTATAGAAATGCAGCCAATATCTGTTCATTGATTTTATATCCTGCAACTTTGCTGAATTCATGGATCAGTTCTACCAGTTTTTCGGTGGAATCCTTTGGGTTTTCCATGTAGATTATCATGTCATCTGCAAAGAGTAAAAGTTTGATTTCCTCCTTCCCAATTTAGATGCCTTTTATTCCTTCGTATTGTCTGATTGCTAAGGCTAGGACTTCCAATACTATGTTGAATAACAGTAGTGAGGGTGGACATCCTTGTTGTGTTTCTGACCTTAGGGGGAAACCTCTCAGTTTTTCCCCATTGAGGATAATATTAGCGGTGGGTCTTTAATATATAGCTTTTAAGATCCTGATTTATGATCCTTCTATCCCTGCTTACTTGAGGACTTTTATCAAGTAGAGATGCTGTATTTTGTTAAATGCTTTCTCTGCATCTATTTAGAGGATCATGTGGTTCTTGTCCTTTCTTTTATTGATGTAGTGTATCACATTGATTGTTTTGTGGATATTGAATTAGCCCTGCATCCCAGGTATAAATACCACTTGGTTGTGGTGAGTCATTCTTTTAATGTATCGTTGGATCTGTTTGGCTTGTTGAGGATTTTTGCATCCATTTTCCTACTTTAATTTTCAAATAGTGTGATTTGACATAGTTTAGTATAGGTGATACATATGGTTATGCTGGCAACATACTAATCTCTTTAAATGAATTTTCTGGATTATTTCTCCACAAGAATACTGCATGCCTAAGAACCATTACTATCTTCATTTTACAGGTGCAAAGAATCTTCAATGGATAAAGATTCTTGGGGTAGCCAAGGTCAACTTAGTAATTAGAAAGATGATTTTCTGGCTTAAGAGCATAAAATGGTGCCATTATATCTTTTGCCTTTTTGTGTTTTACCATAATTGATGTTTAAATGACCACGTACAATATTGTTGGTCAGTTTTAGTTGCTTCTTGAGGAAATTTCCAGAATTAGATGTAGAGCATTGCCAACAATATATAAAAGTATGTTTTAGGTTCCCAGATAGGAGAATATATGATTTTACAAGTACCCTCAATCTTTAGCTAGATGTTGCAAAATTATTGTAAACTAACTTTTTATATTTAATTCAATTATTTCAATGAAAGTCAAAATGTGAGATTAGTGTTAACAGAATGGACTATACAGTGAGTGGCTTTTAATAGGCAATTTAAAAACAAATAATAATGCCAGTTTCAGTTTTCCTACTTTTCCACTGTACCAAATACATGGATGTGAACATGCCAAGGAAAGATATCTTGTATTCCCATGCTAAATAATAATTTGTCTTAAAAGTTACACCCCCTAAAAAAGGGATATATAATAATGAGTCAAACATAAAATATATCAATTATGAGAATATCAAATCTGACAAAAAGGGACCATTAAGCTATTACTAATTTTAGTCGAACAAAACTATTATATATCAAAAAATTATTATTTATTCTCAATGATTATGACTCCCTATAATGCAGTAAAGTCAGATCAAGTGACAGATACTAATGTACTACCTACACCCAGATAAGAAGTTTTCATATTTTGGAAAGAGAGTTTATTTTGAAGTATATGATTATCTAGTACTTTTCACTAGGCAAGAAATTAACATGACAGAGCACATACAGCAAACACATACTGCAGACCTCTTGCTTGAAGTCCCACACACAGTACTTGTGTATCTCCATTAGTCAGAAAATGTCAGTTGTTACCAAGGAAGGCCAATGTCTCTGTTACTGCTGTAAGTGGGTGCTGGAGATTAATCTGCTATTTTTCATAGGTTGTATTTGAAAGAGTACTGAAAGTCAACTTAAAAAACCTGTCCAGTTGCTCAATTGTCTGATCCTAGCCATCTTGTTTAGCCCTCACCAGTCTTTTTTCTCATCTGTATAAAGTGGGAAAAGGAGAAGAAAGAGAGGATGGCAGAATCTCTAAGAAGATGGTTTCTAAGGTCTCTTCTAAAAATAAAATTTATGGGTGGGGGGTGCTTGGGTGCCTCAATCCGTTGGACTTCTGCTCAGGTCATGATCTCACAGCTCATGACTTCAAAGCCCCACATCCGGCTCTGTACTGACAGCTCAGAGCTTGGAGATTGCTTCGGATTCTGTGTCTCCCTCTCTCTGTCCCTCCTCTGCTCGCGTTCTCTCTCTCTTTCTCTCTCAGAAATAAATAAACATTAAAAATAAAATGTATGTTTTTATAAATTTCTTCTAGTGATATCTATTGTATAGATCACATGCTAACTTCTCAGGAACTTTTCAGATTTTGAAAAGAATGAATAAACACTGTAATTTTAGATGACATTGCAGAGAATCATTGTTTTAAGGAGTTGTATTGCCATTTTTAAAAACTAAATAAAATCAATAAGAATAATATTCTGTATAAAACCCTTGAGAACAGAGACACTAACATATGTATTTGTTTCTTTCAGTGTTCAGCAGTGACCTGTGCATAATCAATATTAAAAATTTAGATTATGAGAGTATTATTATTCTGGTCACTAAAGAATTAACCAATTTTTACATTGTGCTGCAGATATATTTTGCTCCTTCTAATTCTCATTATAAAACATTAAAATGTAAAATTAAAGAGCTTTAATCATAATTCTTATGGTCTACATTTTTAGTCAAGATGCTCGTGGTATTTTAAAGAATATGTGTATACTATGATTAACCTTCAAAAGTGCTACAGATAAAGGAATATAGGTCCATTATATAAAGGTATATCTGGGTTTCTTAGGAGTGGCCAGACCCACACATAATAAAGTAGGCTGTAGCCAGAAACTCTTTGGTCCATAATTTAATTTATGAAGAGAAAATACTACTATCTGAAGAAAACTGACATTAGCAATATAATGAAAAGAAAAATTATTGTAAAAAATAAGTGACAAAGAAAGAGTCAAGTATTATTGGCAAAAATGGATCACAAAGAAGAAGGAAAGTAAATGCCTGCGTGGCTCAGTTGGTTTAAACATCCAACTCTTGATGTTAGTTCAGGTCATGATCATGAGTTTGAGCCCTGCCTCAGGCTCAATAGCATGGAGCATGCTTGGGATTCTCTCTCTCTCTCTCTCTCTCTCTCTCTCTCTCTCTCTCTCTCTCTTTCTCTCAAAGTAAATAAACATTAATATATATATATATATATATATATATATATATATATATATATATTTCAAGGATACTGTCTCCTCTAGTTACCTAGAGGTCTCCTCTAATATTACCCATTAGGTTCAATATGTGGTTGATAGAAGAGATTATTCAATCTTATTTGAAATAAGAAAATAAGAGAAGACTCATGTGTTAATTTACAAGTTTGGCACTGAGATGATACAGGCTTATTCTAAATGCTTTTGGAATAATTATTTATTCAGAGATAGTAACCCTAACTATGCTCTAACTTGCATTTCCTTCTCCCTAGGTTTCTTTCTTTTCAGCAGTTAACGAGTAGGTTGGCAATATAAAAAAAAGTCAAAAGAAATAGAAAACAGCATGAGCTAGTCCAAGGTTGACTGGATCATCTACTTTGCCTAAAATTGTCAACACTGAATCAGCAGAGCCCGCAGTCCCACCAGTGATTCATCCATCAGATGCGGAGCCTCTGTTAACTGACTCCCACCCCACCAGGAATGCTCTACTCACACGCTGATGCAGAGAGCAGTGATGCTACATAAACAGAAAAAAAAAGTTTACCTGAAATCTGCACAAATTAAACTTTTCCACCCATTTTGGAGTTCCAATTTCCTTTACACACAAATCTGTAGCTATTAAGAGATATTTTAATTTTTACTTTTCAAAGAAAATATGTAAAGAAGGTCAACATTTTCAGAAATTCAATTATTTTTATATAAAGAAATCCAAATGATATCATAAAAGGAAAGTAATGCTATTAAACAAAGGAGATGAATGGGTGCTGGTTTTTAATCTAAATTTCTATCGATGCATTAATAATGAATGTGACAGACATTGTGTGAGGAACACAGAAGTTAAAAATAATTTCTTTGAGGTGTTCATAAATTTGAGGAAGATGTAGAGAAGTAAGAAAGCATGTATGATATGTGTGGCATGATGGTATAAATGCCACAATAGAAGGATGTATGTACAACATATGATGAGAGAACAAAGAAGAGAAATTTAATCCAGAGGAAAGTGATCAGGAGACACTTCACATAACAGTTTCTGGGCTGAATTTGGAAGCAGGGGAGGAGTTGAACAGACCAAAAAAAAAAAAAAAAATGGCACCAACAGTATTCCAGGAAGACCAAACAAGTTGAGCAAAGCATGGCATTGTGAGTATATAGGGTGGATTGAGAGAACTTCAGTTAATTCAGTAATCTTCAAGTATAATGTGTGAAGGGAACATAGTGACCGCTGAGGTTAAAGACTTAATCAGGGCACCGGTCAGGCCAAGTTAATGATGAAAATGGTGACATATGAGAAAATTTTACAGAGGGGAGAGAGCTAACACAGTAGGAATTGAGGGAATATGTTCTCGCATTTATTCAACTAACATACTGTGTACAAGTAGTTTTCTATGTGCAGGGTACAAGCATCAAGAAGAGTCAAAAATTCATGCCCACCTTCAATTTATACTGTAATGTGTTCTTGTGTGTATTACACTGGGGTTACTCCATTATTTTGTAGGTAGTCCTAAGGATCCGTCTTAAGTATGACTGGAAATTCTTTGAAGGGAGCTATAATTTTTCAGCTTCCTGAACTTTGGAATTAGATAGCTGGATGTTGGGCTAAATTTGGTTTAGTTTAGGGGTTGAGGTGACTAGCTGTATAGAGATAGGAAAGAAAAATGAAGTTGAAAGTCAATGGTCCATTAAGGGAACCAGAAAATTGGATGATGATGATGATGATGATAAGAACTGCGTTGAGAATAAGAAACTGAGACAATGATATGGATTGAATGTTGTAGTTTAAAATTTATATTTTAAATCTTAATAAAGTTGGCCTTTCAAATAATAATGGAACATTCCCTGTCCCATGTATTGGGACACATAATTCATACTACAAATATGAAATGGTACCAAAGCCCAAACAAAAAAAATGTATGTTTTTATGAGTATATAATACATAAACTATAATAAAGATCAATAATGCATATTCCATTTAAAATTCTAAATAAACTACTATAAGATTGATTTCAATACCACATTATAATAATATCTCATTATTGTCAAGTAGGTTTATAAAAATAATTCTGGTATTTTCAGTATGAGAAAACCTCTAATTTCAACGTTGAAAGTTCCTAACCTGATAAATATAGTCCCCTTAAATCAATACCGAACATTATATTTATGGATAAAAACTAGAAGATTCGACATTAAAATTTGGAGGTTAAGAAACTAAGAAAGCCCACTATTTCTTTAACACTTTGAACATCAGAATTTCTGGGCAACATACTAAGATGCTAAGTAAAAAGAAAAAAAAAGAAAGGAGAGAAAGAAATGTAATAATTATCATTATTGTCAACTAATCTCATCATCCACGAAGAAAAACTCAAAACAGTTTAAAACAATAGGAGATTTAAGCAACCTTGATGGATCTGTGTCCTATGCTTAAATTCTTTGACACAAATTTGTCATCTAGTAATCCATTTTAAAGAATTAATCCTGGATGTGATCAAGTATAAGAGACAAGTATGTTTTTACAACACTATCAAAAGACAAATAGAAAATAATATACACACTAATTAATAGGAGAGATTTGGTATCAAAATATTTTTGAAGTCAGGCAATAACATGAAGGAATAATATAGAGATGCTGAGTAAAAAAAAAAAAAATATATATATATATATATATATATATATATATATATATATATATATATATATCAATGTACAAAAGTATATATATGTTGTGGTCCCTATTTGGGATTTTATATGAATATGCAAGGAGTACAATGTTGGGAATAACGATTATGCCAAAATGTAAATAGTTAAGTTTTGAGATATAAGATTATAAGTAATTTCTCTAATTTCTGAAATGTCTATAAAGGAGGAAAACAACAATAAAATACAATAAAGTAATTTGTCCGTGCCAAAGAGATAGGCCAAATCAAAGATATTTCATTGTCATGTTCCTGCTCTTAATGCTATGCTAGGTTGATAGTGTGCTGTCCTTACTCAATTTTCCCTGTCTTAACACACTACCTGACACACAGCATGCATCCAATAAATTTTTATTAAGCATTGAGCTATCAAAGAAAGAAGCACTTCCACTTATATCTCCCCTCCCAATTTCTACCCAAATTAGTCAAAACTTCTTTTCAGTAGTAGCTCAGGGTAGTAGGAATTCAGTCAACCTAACTAAAGACTGTACATAACATTATCAAATCACACAATATTATATCCACACATAGTTGGATTTAAATGAGATAAAAATTTAGATGGAGACTTCAGTGAAATTGCATAGCTCACTCTTTCATTTAATGTGTTTAAATGCATGTGAAGCATTGAGAAGTATGGCAGATACTGAGGCAGATATGTGTAGGAATCATGCTTTTGAGCATTTCAAAGTCAAACAGGGGAGATGGAGACAAGTCAAAAACGCAGTGACACATGACAATGTCTACAAGGAAGTAAAACCAAGGGCACTATGAAAGCACAGGAAAAACAGCGTGTGAGCTTCAATTTGGCTAAAAGGGGAAAATGCACTATTATGCCTAGGGGGAGGTCAGGAAATGTTTATCAAATAGGTTTTCTCTGAGAAAAGGAGAATGGAAAGAAAAAGTTTACATCATAAACATAAAGAGAAGTGTGTCCTGGGTCTCCAATGACCTTTACTCCTGGGGGAGCATAGCACTACAATAAGCAGGATCCTTCATGAGACTCAGTGTTTTGGAGACATGCTGTAATATTAACCTGAAATAACAGCATTTTAGCTCATATTCAGATATGCTATCAACTTGTTTCACTTTATATCAAGCAATGGTATATTTTAGAAATTTTATTAAGTTTACAGGTTCAACAATATGCACTATAGAAAAAAAAAATAGGCACTGTAGGGGCACCTGGGTGGCTCAGTGGGTTAAGTATCCAACTTCGGCTCAGGTTATGGTTCATGAGTTTGAGCCTCACTTCGGGCTCTGTGCTGCCAGGTCCGAGCCTGGAGCCTGTTTCAGATTCTGTGTTTCCCTCTCTCTCTCCCCCTCCCCCGCTTGCACTCTGTGTGTGTCTCTCTCTCAAAAATAAGTAAACATTAAACAAAAAAATAAAAAAGAAGAAAACAGGCACTATAGAAAATAAAACCATACTCTAAGACACATAGAATAAGGAAAAAACAAAATAAGAACCTTTTATAAAATGTTTTTTTAAGGAATCAGATTTGATTAGAAACTTTGATATATTCAATAAATTTGCTCTTTGACTTTTTCAGCCTTTTCTGTCATCAAATCACTCTATTTTATTTTACTTTTTTAATTTTTTTTAACGTTTATTTATTTTTGAGACAGAGAGAGACAGAGCATGAACAGGGGAGGGGCAGAGAGAGAAGGAGACACAGAATCTGAAACAGGCTCCAGGCTCTGAGCGGTCAGCACAGAGCCCAACGCGGGGCTCGAACTCACGGACCATGAGATCATGACCTGAGCCGAAGTCGGACGCTTAACCGACAGAGCCACACAGGCGCCCAAATCACTCTATTTTGAAATATATTGTGCTCTCGGCTAAGAATGAAAAGTAACTCTAATACTGCCCCCTCCCAAAAGGAATCTAATTCTGCCTTGTGAAAAACTCATCTGTGCAACTTCTGCATGCTTAGAAAAAATAGAAACTATAGTGTATCTTCCTTTGGATTCACATAACTCACTAAATGCATTGATGGCATTCGTTATAAGGTACCCTGATAGTTTTAAATTACATGAAAAAAAGAAATCACTTAACAAGTTAGAAACTTTACAAGAAAAGGTTCACAATGAAATTTAAATATCAATGGGAGACAATGGCAAACCCAGGCAAGGCTGTGCAGGTGTTTATTGGGGCCTTCACCTTGGTAACTTCCACATCTCTGTGATAACTGCCCCCAGCAGGGGCCCAGTTTCTGATGTGAGCCTTTTAATAAAACCCTTAATGTTCTAAACTGAAGGATGGTGCAAAAACCATTCTAAAATAATTGCTTAAAAAATCTGAAATTTAATTCTTGTTTTCTTAAAGCCTCCATTTAAAGCCTGACTTTAGAAAAGGAATGTCTGAACTGATGAGATCTTTTGTATTAGCAAGAGAACTGATTCTTTCTCTCCAAGGATGTACTTAATGGGCTGCATACAAGAATTTGCAGTGATTCTATTTGGCTCCCATTGAAATACAGCTGTTTTTGTGCTGCTATAGCAAAAATACCATGGACTGGGTGGCTTAAGTAACAAACATTTATTTATCATAGTTCTAGATGCCAAGAAGTTTAAGATCAAGGCAATGGCAGATTTGATGTCAAGAATACTTTTACTGGGGGTGCCTGGGTGGCTCAGTCGGTTGGGCGTCGGACTTGGGCTCAGGTCATGATCTCATGGTTCGTGGGTTCGAGTCCTGCATCGGCTCTGTGCTGACAGCTCAGAGCCTGGAGCCTGTTTCAGATTCTGTGTCTCCCTCTCTCTCTCTGACCCTCCCCCGTTCATGCTCTGTCTCTGTCTCAAAAATAAGTAAACGTTAAAAAAATTAAAAAAAAAAAGAATACTTTTACTGGTTCATAGATGACAGCCTTCACTCTGTCCTCACATGGTGAAGTGAGAGAGCTCTATACTCTATATATCTTTATAAAGGCAGCAGCTTCCAGGGATGCCTGGGTGACTCAGTTGAGCCTCTGACTCTTGATTTCGGTTCAGGTCATGATCTCATGGTTTGTGGGTTCAAGCCCTACGTCAGATTCTTTGCTGACAGTGCAGAGCCTGCTTGGGATTCCTGTCTCCCTTTTTCTCTTTCTGAGCCTCCACCACCCACATTATACCTCTCTTTCTTGAAATAAACATAAATAAACAAACAAACAAAGGCATCAGTCTCAGCATGGGGGCTCCACCTCCAACATCTCATCAAAACCCAATTACCTCCAAAGGATCCACCTCCAAATATCATTACACTAGGATTAGGCTTCAAAATATGTATCTGGGAGAACACAAACATTCAAATGAAAAAAAAAAAAAAATATATATATATATATATATATATATATATATATGCAACATATATATGTGTATATATATATATATATATATATATATACACATATATATATGCAACACTTCACTCCATCCCTTCCATTCAAAGGAATTATCAATACTTGCTCAGTTTATTTGATCACTTATCAAATAGCTTCAAAAGAAGACTGATGTTATAAATGCAACTATAGCAGTTTATAAAGATATTAGAGCCATAAATATTTGGACTTTCGTGTTTTGAAGTATATTTTATCTCTATTTGGAGACTGCTGGTCTGGAGATTTGATAAGAACACATCTAAAGTCAGAGAGAGGAGGTAAGGGGACCTGAGTTAAAGCAAGAACAGAGAGGATAGAGAAAAAGAATGTTAAGGAAACAGAACAGTTGGAGAACAGGTTTGATAGGAGGTAGTGGCGTCAATGAGGTAAAAAAGCTGACTCCCAGGTTCCTGGCTCACGTGATTCTGGGAAGAGTTCTGTCATGACCTGAGACTGAGCACGTGTTGCCTAACAATGGACAAAGCCATCTGAAATGTGAAGCAAGCCTCTCACTGTCATCCTCTTACTTCCCGTGGTCCTGAGATGAGTAACATCTTTTGGTCAGGAGACCTTCTCTGAGAGATTATAAACACACAAAAAATAAACCTTGGAAACAAGGTTTTAGTCACCAAAAGATCAAAGAAAAAAGATTCAAAAATTTAGAAAGCACCTGGTCACTGCTTTTCTGGTAACACTCTGGGCCCCTGGAAATTGTGTTGTTCCCATGAAAGGCAGATAGCAACATGAGACTGAAGGGGGAAATATATCCACATGAGCCTGGAACATACTACAATCACATTAGCACAGATTCCACAAATATTCAGAAAAATGTGTCTATAACTTAATATAGAATATATTTCATCTGAAAATAAAATTGCTATCAATTCTTGATTATATAGCTACAGGTTACATGCATGTGGGTTACTATGCTATAAGAAATACTTTTATTTTTCAATTAATGGCCTTGCTGGCTCACAATACTCTGTTTAACCTGATTTTGTGTCCTGGCTGAACTGACCCACAAATCTCATAGTTGCCCTAGAAAAGCTCTCTATAGGCAATGTATGGCATTGCCTCAGAAGTCTGAACTAAAAAAGGTGGAAGGTTTATAAGTCAGCAAAATGTTATTAACAAATTTTATCTTATTTTATTTCATTTCATTTCATTTATTGTATATTATTTTGTTTTTTAAATATTTATTTGTTTTGAGAAAGTGAGAGAGTAGGGGAGGGCCAAAGAGGGAGAGAGAGAGAGAGAGAGAGAGAGAGAGAGAATCCCAAGCAGGCTCCACACTGTCATCACAGAGCACAACACAGTGCTGAGTCCCATGAACTGTGAGACCACGACCCCAGCCGAAATAAAAAGTCTGACGCTCAACTGACTGAGCCACCCAGGCATGCCTATTTATTTATTTATTTATTTATTTATTTTTGAGAGAGAGAGAGCATGAGCACGGGAAGGACAAGGGAGAGGGGAGACAGAGAATCCCAAGCAGGCTCCAGGCTCCAGGCACAGCCCGACACAGGGCTAGATCTCATGATGGAGAGATAACAACCCAAGCTGAAATCAGGAGTCAGACTCTGAACGAATTGAGCCACCCAGGCGCCTCCAACAAATTTTATGTTAAAAGTTAGAGTGGACATAGGAGCTTATTAAAAAGTTGATAAGATGTTAAAGAGAATCTAGTGATGGATGGAGTTGGACACTGAGACCGAGAAAAATGACCATTCTTTGGGGTCAGAGAATACCAATTTTCTCTGCTCACAAATAAGGATTTTATATATGCACATGAGCACACACAAGTAGGCACACTTTAATTGTAGATATTTTTAAATGTTTATTTGGGGGGGGGGCGGTGTAGAGAGAGAGAGAGAGGATGAGCTGGAGAGGGACAGAGAAAGAGAGGGAGACAGAGAATCCCAAGCAGGCTCTGCACTGACAGCATGGAACCCAATGCAGGGCTTGAACTCATGAACTGTGAGATCATGACCTGAGCCAAAATCAAGAGTTGGATGCTTACCCGACTGAGCCACTAATTACAGGTGCCCTAATTACAGATTTTTTTTTTAATTCATTAATTCTGTGGTTATGGAGTAGTGCCTACCTAAGGCTGTTGTTGAGCCTAAGGCCCACATTGCAATAGCAGCATCTTTGCATTGAGAGGCACGTCTGTCCCTTTCACCTCTCTACTTTACACTTAGCACAGATGTAGTTTCAATGTATTTTTAAATGCCTTGTTACCTGATGCGAGAAACTTATTTATACTTACAAATTCCCATTCCGGAGTGCAACTTAGTATGGGCCTGCGTAATGAGTATACACCATATCTACAAAAACATATCAACAAATATACTATTTTTGTTAAATTTTGTATCTGTATGGCTACTTTTGCAGTTTGATAAATAACTTTACTGTATGGTCTAGACAAATAAACTTTGAAATTCTTTTTTTTTTTCTGTACTTTAAGCACTTGGAAGACATCGTCCCCTTACTTTCTTATTTCCTCCTACTTTTAGTATACAGTTCTCTTAGGAGAACATGGCTGCTATCTTAAAACCTCATCTCATTCCATAATATTTACTACAACACTTACGATGTTCTGATTCAGAAAAGTAATCTTGAAGGACATTTAAACTAGCAGGGGGAAATGGTAAAGCTAACAAAAAAAAATACTGTCAAAAATGATAGATCTGAAATTTAGAACTTTAGAAAGAAATAGGCTGGGAGAAGCAAAATTGTATCGTTTAGCTTCCTAGTAAAATCAATACATCTTTTGGATTGGGGAAAAAAAGGTAACCAAGTTGTTTGACAGTAAAAGGTGGAAAAGAAAATTGTCTGCAGTGAAAATGGTTAAAAAAAGCACCAAGTAGTTTTACAATTAGGTTTTCTTCGCAATAAATTCAGGTACCTGTCATATCTACTCACATCTTTGTTTAATGTTTCTGAGGGTTTTAGATATTACTTACATTGAATATTTATTATCTTAAATTTTTTTCATTGTAAGATAAATTAAACCCAACAGAAAGGTATGTATAGCCTAACAAATTAGTTCAAGACCTACAAACTTGTAACCACAGCTTTTCAAGATATAACTTTGTTACTCATCCTTAGAAGCTGCTGCCATGGGCTGAATCCCAATCACAGCTCTCCTCTCCCTCCTGAAGCAACCACTTGCCTGACTTTAATTGTAATCCTTCCTTGTTTTTCTTTTTAAAATGATTTATCACCTAAATGTACTTCTGTAAATATTATAATTTTATTTTGCTCATTTTTAAATCTTGTTATGTTTTTACATTTTCTTTCTTTCTTTTTTTTTTTTTTTTTTTTTTTTTTTTTTTTTAAGTAAAGAGTTTCCTTTCATCTTTTTTCTTTCCCAGAGGAATCCTCTATAGTCTTGATTCTGCCAGTTGCAATCACATAGTACAATTCAATATGTTCTTCTAGTCTCTGCATGTCTTTCAAATTAGAGGCTGGAGCAGACTCAGTTTCTCTTTCGTGAGACTAGAGATAGTGCTATGTTGTTTTTATTTTTAACTTTTTTTAATGTTTATTATTCATTTTTGAGAGATGGAGAGAGAGAGAGAGAGAGAGAGATGCAAGTGTGGAAGGGGCAGAGAGAGGGAGGGAGACACAGAATCTGAAGCAGGCTCCAGGCTCTGACCTGTCAGCACCAAGCCTGACACAAGGCTCAAACCCACAAACTGTGTGATCATGACCTGAGCCGAAGTTAGATGCTTAACTGACTGGGCCACATAGGCACTCTGGTAGTGCTACATTCCTGCATCAGGACACCCATAATGTCTGGTTGCCTACCCTTCTGTCATATTAAAAGCCATTGATCATTTAGGCCTATCTCTATTCATTTATTGGGGTTGCCAAAATGGTGATGTTCTAATTGTGACATTTCTTTTGAATGTACTACCTGTGATATTTTTGCAGAGACATTTCTCAGGTAGTACTTGGCTAATAGTACAGTTCATGTAGGAAAGGTAGGATAAGTATTTTCCTTTATTTACCAGTTTTTCAGATATCTTTAGTATGGCATTTTTCAACTATTCAGTTCAAATTTCTTTCTGTGTTTCCAATCAAGCATGACTTTATCAAGCTATCAATCATGATACTGAAATAACTACAACATGCATTTGTCCAAATAGTATATTGCATAAAATCAACCAAAAAGTCAACAGTTGCTGAAAAGAAGATCAATATGTTTGTGTCATTACCCCTAAAACATGTATTTATCTGCCTGGAAAAATAAATGTTTATTTGTATTAAAATGGAAGGGAGAAGATGGTTAAATATCATAATGTTTTCAGAATTCTTCAAGACTAGTTGCAATTTGTGGCCTAATTCACTCACTTATCCTCAGTGACCTACTAACAGACTGATTCTCTTTTTATACATAATAGAAAGCATGGACAGTATCTTGAAAAAAAGAAAATCAAATATCCTCAAATCTCAACTTCTCCACTATTCTTTAATAATAATCTAATCTGAAAATGGCTCAGCTGGCAAAATAATTTCTAAACAGATATCATGCCATTGCCAGTGAGAATCTTCTCTTACACCTGTTTAGTTTTCAATCTTTATATTAATTTGAAATCCCTTCAGTATTATATTAGTAAGAGTTGTTGTGTTCTTTGAACTTCTATCTAATCTTTCAAAGTAGTGTGGCCATCCTAAAAATCACTGAAAATTTTTTTAAGTTTAACATATTGTGGTTTTTATTTAGTTTAAAATGGAAAATGTACTCAGCTTCTCAGTATTCCCAGGATGTAGAACAGTCAGTGAACCACCAAAACAAACAAAATAGGAAAAAAATCACAATATTGATGAGGAATGCACAACAAATATAAGAATATAAAAATCACTAAGAAAATGAAAACTATCTAAACAGTGCTTTATATTCAATTACTTTAATTTTAGGCATGAAAGTAAGCCATGTGATATGTTAACTTTTTAAAAATTCTGAACATGTATCAAAATCACTGAAATTTTGACTTATCCATCCCACAAATGCCTACATGGCTACACAAATATATTTAAGTCTGATTTCAAATAATACCTTCAATTCATCTTAATTTCCACCACGAACCCCCCCCCCCACACACACACACACAAAGATGAAGAATCTCAACAATAAAAGAAAAAGCAAATGAAATTTTTATCTAGTTCTTTGGGGAAGTCCCTGCTGCTTTGGGGCAAGATCACGAAGGCAATGTTGTGATTTGGAAATATCTGTTCAAATCTCTCCTACCCCTTAAAACACTTCATCTTTTTCTCCTTTCGACTCAGAACACAATATTGGCATTTTTTTTTCCCTGAGTGCCAGAACAATCTCCTCCTACCCATTATGTTGTATCACTCAGTTCTGATTGCATTGCAATGGCTCAACTATGCATTTAGTTCACCTACGAAGAATGTGTATTAGGTGTCTAGAAAGAGAAAGAAATCTGTTACACAAATTCTTGTTGAAGTATGGCAGACTCAAGGTATGATCCAAATACTCCTATGCTCCTGTACAGGCACAAGCTTCCTCTGCAGCTGGGTTATAGCTATTTGATCAGTTTCTTTGCCACTGGGATGTAAATAAAAGTGACATGAACCATTTTCAGGCCTGGTGCTTAAAATCACCCTACATGAATCTGATGTTCTTTGATCTCTCTGTGGAGACTTTGGCAGCCTGGGTTCCAAACAACATAGCTAAAAGATGGAATTTGAGTCACTGGAGGGGAAAGACCTGATCCACATTGACAACATGTGAGGGGAAAATAAACATATTTTATGTTAAGCCTTGGGGATTGTATGGTTTGTCTTTTGCAACACCTACTATCATTCACTCCAACTAAAACAAAGCAAATGGCTGAATACATGCACTTTGTATTTTTAGAAGAAATGGCAGGAGAAATTTTGCTTTAGGTTACTGTCCTTGGTTATGTTTTTTATCGTATCTTCAAAATAAAGAACAAGACAAAATCCAGTCATCTTCCCTAATTAATGTTTGGCTGTCCATTTATTTGATTTCAGATGAAACTGAAGTCAAATATGTCATTCCTCCTGGTATAAAAAGAGCCAGTTTATAGAGGTCAACAGACATGTGTTTGAATTTCAGCTCTGCATTTCTCCAGCTGTGCAGCTGTGGACAAGTTATTTAGCCTCTATGGGATATAGCTTCCTTCCTCTACACTGGAAATAAATTTTTTTTTCTGAATGCTGTGAACCCTATCAAGAGCATAATCATATAATTCCCTTCCCTTACCTGTATTTCTTTAATTGGATTTTCATGGATCCACAAGCAATTCATTCACTATCCATATTATCTACTCACAGTTAACTAACAACATATTCTAATAACTGAGGTTGGGTTATCATATTATAACCATTACTGCCCCAAAGACAGCCTGGTATATTAAATTAATAACAGCTATACTAAGATTTAGTATAAAGAAGATCTAAATATAAACACCGGTATTGCTCAGTTATATTGGGAATTAGCATAAATTTGTAAGTCTCAGTTTTCACAAATGAAAAATGGGGATAATAAAAGTAATACGCACCTCAAAAATTATATTGAGTAAGTAAAAATGTGATTAGAAGCAGCTAGCAACATCCTGCGACAAAACAAAGATTAGTTCTCCACCTGAAATTTTACAGGTATTTATGAATTCCAAAAATCTTCAGAAATCTTCTTTATTTATCACTGTTAGGTAATTCTAGTTTGTAAGAATTCACTGGGGACTTAAATTGATAAACTGATTCATCACAATTGAATCACAGAAAACCCTAATTAAATATCTCATACTATTTCCATGCATAGCATTAACACAGATACATACATTAGAAGGACAATCCCCAAATCCCTATCTAAAATTGAAAAGAATTCCTCTGAAAGATTTAATAGTTCATATCAAATATTCCATTTAACATTCCATTCTATATACTCCATCAATCTTTTGATTGACTGACTTTGAAGCTCTATTAATGCTTCCTACAGTCAAAGTTTTAATGGAGTTTAATGGAACTCATCCAAATCTATAATAGCATATTCCCCCTAAATTAACTTATAACCCACAAGTTAATGAAATGAATGCAGCTACCATTTACCCAGAGGGAGTCAAAATGCAGGTCTCATCACCAGGGAAATAGCCTAGTGACTTAGTTCCCTTCAGTTCAGCCCTGGGACACCTTAACCCGGAAGGTGCATTAAAAATGCTACTAAAGCCCCATGCATCCTTTAACAAGATCATTGGGCACAGAAGAAAGGTGTTTAAAATCTCATAAGGAAATTTAGTAATTGCACAAAATGAACCAAAATTTCAAGACCAGTGGCAAGGTCTTAGGTTTATTTTATTTTTGGTGTAGCTCTTTACACCTAGTGAGACACCTGATAATGTTTATTGAATAAACCAATACATATGTGCTACTTTAAATAAGCTGCAGTTAAATAAAGGTACTAAAATCAGAATTCACAATCAATTTACATTATACTATATTTTCCTTCCTGAATACAATGTCCCAGGAATGGCTGGTTTTCCCAGAAAAGGGTTTGTCCTCTCTGAGTTCAGAAGTAATCAAGTGTTTGGGAAATAGGTCATTTGAGGAAAGGCTACAGAGCTGAATTTATTTACAACAGGGAACAGAAGGCTGACAAAGTATATGGTGGAGGTGCTGGAGGCTGGGGGATTTACAATTTTCAACTATATAAAGCAATAGCATATGGGAGGTGTTAAGCAGCTGTTCTATTTCTGCTCAGGAAATAGTTATGCTTAGGAGCCCTAGCCGGCAGAAATAGTACCAATGGATCAAAGTTACAGCCAGGCAAATATTAGCTCATCATATAAAAAGAGCATTTTTAAAATTAGAGCTGTTAGAAATTGAAATAGGCTGCCTTAGGAGGTAGCATGCCCTGATGGCTCTGGTGCCTCACTGAACAGCCAGACTTGGCATATCTCTATTATAATGCTATCCCATTTCAGTGTGAAAAGGAAAGACAAAACAAGGGAGAGGGAGACAGAGAGAGATTAAGGTTTCCATATAAGCATTACCAGGAGACAAGCATGATCCCCAGCAGCGATGGAAGAGTTTTGTTTATGAAGATGTCTTAATGGGGCATTTTAGTTATGGAAATGAGGGCTTCAGTAACTATTATGTTATGGTAAATAATTTTCTAATACAGTTGCAGGGATTTTGAAGTTTTTCTCTGACTACAGTAGAGAGGAAAGGGAGATGAAAAATGGACAAGAGGGAAGATGTAGGAAAGAAGAGAGACCCAGCAACATGGTGAAATTAAGGAACCTTGGAGGAATATGACCTCGAATTTTTAAGAATAATGGTTGTATGATTCTCAATTCAAGGTAGTTTCCTATTCTATGCTATGTTAAACTCTATTATTCATTCATTCAACAAATATTTACTGGCTACCTACCATGAGGCAGGCAGTTTCCTATGGTATGGAAATTCAGTGGGGAACAGGACACTCTCATAGATTTCAGTTCTAATTATGATGACACATAGCAAACAAGTAAACTGATTAATATATAAGATGATAAGTAGTGAAAAAGCACAACGAAGAAAAAGTCAAAACTGGTAAAAGGCTGATGTGTGACTCAGCAGAAAGTGGTATTTTAACACCTCATTGGGAATACTTTTCCTGATGAGGTGGTATTTGAGTGGATACTTGAGGAAAGGAAGAATTCTCCATGTGGACACCTAGAGGATGTGTTTCAGATGGAGGTAACAGCGAATGCCAAGCCCCAGAGTTGGGAAGGGATTGCATGTGCTCAAGATCAAAATTAGCAAGGACAAGAGAGAGAAGAGCTGGTGTCATGAGGGCAGTCTTTCAGGGTTTAGGCAGGCAGTGATGATATTCTGATTTACATTTTAAACACCCTGAAGAGAAAGGTCGCTGCGTTTGGACCAGGAGGGAAGTTGTGGAGGTCCAGATTGTTTACCATATCCAGGTTCTATTTTAAAAGACAGCTGACAGACTTCTGATACATTGGATGCATGGTGAAAGAAAAAGAAAAGAATCAAGGCTATTTTTAATCACAAGTAAGTGAATGAATTTTGATGGCACTTAAAAGAATGGAAAGAGGGGCGCCTGGGTGGCGCAGTCGGTTAAGCGTCCGACTTCAGCCGGGTCACGATCTCGCGGTCCGTGAGTTCGAGCCCCGCGTCAGGCTCTGGGCTGATGGCTCGGAGCCTGGAGCCTGTTTCCGATTCTGTGTCTCCCTCTCTCTCTGCCCCTCCCCCGTTCATGCTCTGTCTCTCTCTGTCCCAAAAATAAATAAAAAAAGTTGAAAAAAAAAAATTTAAAAAAAAAAAAAAGAATGGAAAGAAACAGGTTTGAGGGGGTAGAGAATCAAGAGTTCCGTTTTGGATGTGTTAAAATGGGAGCTCAGGGCTGAGAGAGAAATATGGATGGCATTAGCATATAAACAGTATACACAAAATAAAAGTAGGTGACTCAGTGATGTAAGTTACAGAATGAGTATAAAGAAGTGAGAAGAGGGGAGCCTGGGTGGCTTAGCTGGTTAAGTGGGTTAAGTATCTGACTCTTGATTTTGGCTCAGGTCATGATCTCATGGTTCGTGATTTTGAGCCCCTTGTCAGGCTCTATGCTGACAGCTCAGAGCCCGCCTGGGAATCTCTCTCCCTCTCTTTTTGTTCCTCCCCTGCTCTAGTGTGTGTATGTGTGTATGTGTGTATGCACGCGTGTGTGTGTGCGTGCACATGCACACACGCACATGCTCTCAAAAATGATAAATAAGCATTTTTATTTTAAGTGAGAAGAAAGCCAAGCACCAAACCCTAGAGGAATACAAGTTTAAATAACCAGAAGCAAAGGGGAGGATACAGCAAAGGAATTGGGAAAACCATGGAAATAGGAGGAAATGAGAGAATGAGGCACCTTGAAATTCAAGTGAAGGATACATTTCCTAGAAGGGAGGAATCAACTCTTTATACTCCCTTATTAAAATAAGACGGTGAGTTTGAATAAAATAAATGCGAGAATCAAATATTGGGATGTGTCAATATGAAGGTTCTTAGTGACCAGAGAGAGAGGCTTTAGAAGGTTAATGGTGATAAAAGTCTGATTGGGCTGGGCTAAAGAATGAGACCTGCAAAGTGAACAAGACAGTATTTTAGATTCTTTTGAGAAATTTTGCTACAAAAGAGAACAGAGAAATAGAGGGGTCTACTGAAAGGGAAAGTTTGCTATTGTTTTTCTGTTGTTTATGTTGGGAGATATTACATCATGCTGGCATGCTAAGGAACTTATGCAAAGAGAAGTAAGATTTGGAAGAGATCTGGGGTAATTAGGGATGCCTGGATAGCTCAGTCAGTTAAGCATCAGACTCAATTTCGGCTCAGGTTATGATCTTGCAGGTCTGGGTTCAAGCCCCACATTGGGTTCTGATGCTGGTGGCAGGGAACCTGCTTGGGATTCTCTCACTCACTTTCTCTCTGTCTCTGCCCCTCCCTCACTCACACATTCTCTCTCCCTCTCTCAAAAATAAATAAATAAACTTCAAAAAATTTTTATACAAAAATGAGATCTGAGGTTATTAAAAGGGGCAAAAGTTTTCCAGCAGATGTTAGGGGATGAGACAGAGTGTGCATGTGGAATAGGTATCCCTCAGAAGGAATAGAGGCAGAATATCCACAGGAAGGCAGGTAGTTATGGTCTGGTCTGGTTTAGAGATGGGAAGTACATTTTCTCTGGATTAATTCTATGTTTTCAGTGAAGTAAGAAGCAAGATTATGAAATGTGAGCACAGTTTGGGGTTGTTGAATGCTTAATAAGCTAGAAGATGTGAAACAGTTTTCTCTGCAAGTTTTTCCTAATTACATGGACATAAATACTTTATAAACACTCAAAGATATAAGAAACAAAATATATATACTTATTAAAATTAATTAAAAGTTTAACATGTTCATTATATTCATGATGCCTCTATGTATCCTGCAACTTTTAAATTTCAGTATCCATTATGAATTCATGACGCAAATTCAATCATTTCAATTAACTATAATTATTGCTTTTTTTAACTCAAATTTTCTGTCTTTATCTTGGCCAGTGGGTGTCTGTGGTAAAGACAGAATTCTCTGATGGGACCAAGGTCCCGCCCCCACTGCAGATACACCCTACATAATCCCCTCCTCTTGAATGAAAATGCAGACTCCGAATGTGATGGCATATTCCTCCCATGAGGTTACTCTGCTATGGGGAAGTTAAAGGGGATTTTGTAGAAGTATTTAAATCTCTAATAAATTGAGTTTAAGCTAATCCAAAGAGGATTATCTATGCAGGACTGGGCTAATCAGGTGAGTTCTATAACAGAGGTGAGAGACATTTGAAGCAGCAGAGACATTAAAGAACTGGAGAGCAAAAAGGAT